>NC_041060.1:18057172-18411393 GCF_900634775.1 Gouania willdenowi | reverse complement strand
TTCCTACATGTTTTAGTGACTTACTGCTATTTTAATCACACAACTTTTAATTAATTTTTTTAACCTCAGCTTGGTTAAGGACGTTTTCATTTCTGCTTAATTTTTCTAATAAAGTTTTAATCTATTTTGTGACAAGGGCAGAGAAAACGTGTTTAAACAGTGAGTGCGTGTGTGTGTGTGTGTATTGTGGGTCTGATAAGTGTTACTAATGTCTAGTTTATGTTTTTGTGTTTAATAAAATGCCCAGAAATGACTGATAGAATTTTTCTGGTTTCTACCTTTGTCATCCACGTTTTCCTCTAATGCTTCGTCGCCCCCTGCTGCTTGCTTTGGGGACTGCAGCTCCTCCATTTTAACACCACCTCGCTTTTTCCTCTTTTTCTTCTTCTTCTTCTCTGCCGTCATTTCTTCTGGAGTCTCAGAATTCTCCACCATCGTCTCTTCTACCGCTGCTACCGTTTCCTCCTCCTCTTCCACGTCTTTAATTTTCCTTTTTTTCTTCTTCATTTTGTTTTCTGGGGTAGTGACTGGTGTTTCCTCTTCCTTCTCCTCTACATCCTGCTCCATATTCTTCTTCTTTGCCTTTTTCTTCTTTTTTGTAGACACCGCTTCCGATGACACCTCTTCCTCAACCAAGCTTTTCTCACCTTTCTTTTTAGCAGACTCACTGCTTTCTGGAGTCTTAGGGACCGTCTCTGCGGACGATGTGTCGTTGCCAGATGTGTCTAAAATAATCACATCCTCTGCAGATGGCTCAACTTCCTTCTTGCTCTTCTTTTTCTTCTTCTTCTTGGGAGTTTTGGAGCTTTCGGAGGAATCGGCAGCCTCTTCAGGGAGCAGCTGGCTGGATTCTTGCTCTGCTGTGTCATCTATGTTTAGCTGGACGTTGATGAGAATAGAGTAGTCTTCTGCTTCTACAAGAAAATAAAAAAAAATATGATACACACAATGATTATCTTTAGCTATCAAAGGAAACTTCAGTCATCTAAAAAACATAAAGATGGGGAAGTGTCACAATCTGGGCCATATGGGGTGTTCTGACTAATTTTCCATTATTACATTTAATTAGTCTTGGTTTGAGTCATGTGATGTAAGAAGCCGCAAAAACGTCACAAACCTCCATTCTCAGCCAATAGCAAAGTCCAATTGTAACAGCTGGGTTTCAACCCATAGGGGGCAGTCACTCTTACATATTTACAACAAAATACGCCAAATTTAAATACTTAAAATGTCATGAGTTGGACAAGAATCAATTAACATTACTTAATAATTACTCCATACCCAAATACATTTGGATTCAACAGAAAAAAAAGGTTTGGGGTTTAGCAACTCTTTAAATAGAACACCTGAGTGCAACGAGCAGAAGCTTCATCAGTCACTCAGTCTATACAGACAAGAGAGAGCACTTACCCACTGACAACGTATCATTAAACTAGTGAAACTAAGACCAACAAAACATAACCATGAAAAATAAAGTCTAGCACGCTTTACACCCCAGATCATGACACAAACATACAAACTGTTTTGCTAATGTGTACAAACACATCATTCATTTATTTTCTAAGATATGCACAGAAGATTTCATCCTAATAAAATATTAGTTGAGAGTTTTTAACCAAACAAATTAAACACAGAGTGCTTTACATAAATCTGTGTGTCACAGATGTAAATATATAATTCTGTTTCATGTAAAACACGTTGAGCTGATTATTTTTGAAGGAAAAGTGCTTTATGAATTAATTGTATTGCAATCAATGAAATACGTTTGATTGTCAAGGACAGAATTTTTTAAAAGAATTGAATAATAATGAATACAGAATAATTTATTTTGTTCATTTCTTTTTTTTATTTCTTAACATAAATATGGTGAGTTGACTTATTTAATGTGTACACAAACACAAAGTAGCTTTCATACGCGCACACTGCACCCCTCTCACACTCTTTTTTAAATGGTTTACCAGTGGAAGTAATGGAAGGCTCCACAGCATCACTCTGCTTTGTCTCCACCTCAGGATTGAGCTCAGGGATCAGGCCTCCAGCTGTGGTCTCCTGAAGAGAATAGAACACAAACACCATCATGTCCCAAAACACTTCCCTTCTTGCTGGTTACAAAGAACCAACACTAGTATTTCATTATTGGAGTTTGTAACAGAAGGACAAAGTACCTCAGAAGTCGATTCCTCAGCTTTGGGGGTTTCAGAGTTACACTCAGTGTCTGAAATATAAATAAAAGTATAATAAAATGTCCATTAAATTTCTACGCCGTGCTCTAGGTAGACTTTAGAGTGGAAGGCAATAACAACGATGTATATAAACACACTTTTTTCTGCAAATAAATGACAAAAGAAGAAGCCTGACTCCCAGGAAAGACGCATCAAAAACACTTTTCCAACCACAAATAATAAAAAAACAGATGCAAGGGGAAATATTTTCTGTCAGACTCTCCATGAAAGTAAGCATAAGAAACAATAAAGTATACATTTTGGTAAAAAAAAATAATAATAATATATATATATATATATATATATATATATATATATGAAATCAAATTAAATGACATTGGAAAAAAAAAAAAAAGCAAAAACCACTATGAATAAAACGACATAAGCTCCTGATGGCGTTAGAGGAACACTAAACACACCTCTGACATATTTTCATCCAAGACATTGATCATCATCTTGTGAGGAAACATTTGTCATCCATCCCTTTTATACATTTCTCCCACTTCTTATGACATCAACTCGAGCAGACATTATACTTTTAGAAGCATCTCATGTTTAGAAGGCGTCACACACTGTTTCCATATTGTACTCGGCAGTGGAGCTCTGACTTCAATAATAATCCTAAAACAGCTACTCTAATCATTAATTATTACATTATAAACCATCTTTAAGACTCCAAACATCTTTAATCAACACAGACTAGAGGCAACAGAATGATTTTCAGGCTCCTTTACCAGTGTTCACAAAGCCAGCTGAGATCTTACAGGAAACACTGAATCAAACCAACAGAGCCGTTTCTCTGCACTATGGCAACCATCACTCAAAGCATTTACAAGTTTTGGCTCTGAATCAAAGCGGCTGGAGGTAGAAACTCTAAATACCAGTTCTGTCCAGCTTCACTTTTGATTCCCTTTGTTTTTGCACTTCAAGTCAGTAAAGTTCCCAAACCAGCAGCTTTTAAAACCTAACAGACATACACTGGTAATCTATGTCATGCTGGGCCAAAGCCAGAATGCTGTGCTCTGTCTTTGACCTGCACTCACACTGCACTCAGCTGAATATGATTCCCTTGTTAAGACTTTAGTTTGTAAGTAGGTGCAGCAGCACATAGAGAACCAGCCTGAAAACCATGTGGAATTAATGGGTCGTTTCTTAATAATTGTATATTTTGTGCGACGAGTGTTATGAGATGACTTCTTGTTGTAATTAGCACTATATAAATGAAGTTAAATGGAAGTGAAAACATGGTTTACACCTTAAAGCAGTGGTTCCCAACCTTTTTTGCGTTGTGACACAACTTCGATATCACAAATTTCTGGCAACCCCAAAGACATTTTTTTCTTCTAGAATTACTTTTTGATCATTTTTGTTATACTGTGTTACAAATACTGATCAATTGTGCCATCTTATATATTTCATACTGCATTTTGTTCAAACTAGATTTATATTTGAGAAAGTGAGAGAATAGAATATGGTTGTTTAAAGAATGTGTGTTGCGTTTTTTTTAAGAAAAGAATACATGAAAAAAATTCAAACAATATATTTTTCATCAGTAAAATTATTTTTTTTTCTTTATCAATTACTAAACATTTTAAAGGACCCTATTTAAATTCCAGGTTTAAGTTGGAGAAAAAAAACTACTTTAATGACAGTTGGTTTTTGGATCCATTTTAAGAATTATTAACTCAACTCAACTTTATTTATATAGCGCAAATTAAAACAAAGTCTCCTCAGTGCGCTTTAACAAAATAACTCAATTTAAGTAATATAATTTTAAATAAATATTTTCTTTAAATAATTTTACATATGTGGCTAAAACAGCTGCATATTATGTGTTTATGGCGACCGTGGCTCAGGTGGCAGAGGGGTCGTCCTCTGATCGAGGACCGGTCTATGTGTTGAAGTGTCCTTGGGCAAGACACTGAACCCCAAGTTGCTCCCAGTGGTTGACTAGCTCTGTCCCATTGGTATGTGAATGTGAGTGTGAATGAGCTGATACTGTATGTAAAGCACTTTGTGACCTCTGTCTGTGAAAGGTGCTACAGTATATAAATAAAACATTAGTTACTTACTAATAAGCTGCACTTTTATTCAGGAGGCTAAAAATCTCAAGTCTTTGTTTTCAATTGAATAATGTTCGAGTATAAAAAGTTTCCTTGTTTAATGTTGTGACTGGTTATAAAGGAATGGTGGAGGCTCTAATTGAAAATCACTGACCTGGCAAAGGACAAATGTGGGTTCCATGAGACTGTGCGTGCTTTAGTTTGTGTTATTGAGAAATGTAAATGTTAAGTTGCTTCTATTGTTACAGAAATTGTAACTTTTGACCCTGACAGAGACAGACACTCCCTTTTTCTCGATTTAGGTCCTCGGTGTGCATGTCTACAGAGAACCACAGTATGCAGTGAAAACACGTGCAAACATAAGGAGAAAATTCAAACTCCACAAAAACAAAAAGCAGGACTTTAATGTGGACCATGTGTCCTTAGCCAAAGTGAGTTGTGTATTGACCCATTTTGGGTTAAAATGGCAATAAAAAAAGTGCTTTACTCCCACCTTATAATCACTATAGACTAAAAGCAAAGCAATATCATTATAAATGCAGCTAAAAGTCAGTGTGAAAACAATGTGATCTTGAATGATAAGGTCTATGCAAATTGAAGGAGGACTCTGAAGGGCCTCTGTGAAATATCTTCACATCAACGTGCAACTCTTGTCAACTCAGTGAGACGGAGATCTGAACACAAAACCGGTACAGAAGTCCCGGGGCATTTATACCTGCAGGAAGCGGGGCTTCACCATCACAGTCTTGGTCAATGGTCTCCTTGGTTCGGTTGCTGGACTCGGCCTGGATTCAAACATCAACACGTCACTAATTCATACACGTTTACTTAATAAGGTGAGTCAGGAGCAGCACACGTATGATCTCGAACATCATCATGGCTATTTGACAGATTTGAGATACTCTCACTCAGAGTTTTCATTGTTGGTTAAAGCAGGACTTTGTACAGCACCTCTGCAGCAGGTTCTTCACCGGACTCTACAGAGGAAATGCCTTGATCTACATCATTCTGCTCTGAAGCAGAAGCTTCATTAGAAACCTCTGCTGTGAGCTCAGCTTCTTCAGATTCCTGAAGACAGAAAAATGGTCAGTCAGAGGAAAAACTGCAGGCAGAGTAACATGGAGTAAACAGAGAAATGCAAAACCCTTCTTAAAGGGATTCTCCACTGTTTTTACAACTATGACCTAAAACCTTTGAAATGTACTTATTAGAAAATCTATGCCTAACAAAATACATTATTTTGCACCATATTAACTTTAAAAACTTGTGTTCGCCATCTTGAAATCACATGATTGATGGCGTTACGCGGCCCCATTTGCCTGTAAAACATCCCAATTTTTTCTACTGGAGTGAAGCATTTGGCCTGATTTTTAGATCGTTTAGCAGCTTCGTCGGTCAAAATGCAAACTTGTGCTGCTTTTGGTTGCTCTAAATAATCAGGAAAAGTTAAAGATGGTTATCCTCTTTTGTTTCCCAAAAGAGGATAAAAACAGTTGTGACCCAAAAAATAATCTATGACCGCAGGGGGAGACAGTTCCAACTCTGCAATATTTCTAACTGTCAACAAAGTATAATTGCGCTTTGAATGTGAAAAACCTCCTCATGAAAGTGTAAAAACTTCTTCAATCTTCAATATTTGAGTGTTTTTTTTAAAATTCAGGCATTTCCATTACCTGTTTTTATTGCACTATTTAGATTTTGCGCATTTGCAAGGGTGATGGAAACATAGCTGTTGAAGCAAAGAAGAAGAGCTCTCCTAACCTAATTTCCCATTTTTAAAAGTTAATAAAAACGAATATGGTGCAAAATAATGCCTAACAATGTTTTGTTGGGCATATATCTTCTAAAAAGTACATTTCAAAGGTTTTAGGCCATATTTGTAACAACAGTGGAGGAACCCTTTAAGGATCATGCAGGAATATCAGTTTCGGGTCGATTGACATCGGATCTTTAACGACAATTTAAAATAAAATAAAAAAGGTGAGAAAAGAGATGCATGTTTGTGTTTTTTTTTTTTATAAAAAAAATGAACATTTTTTCAGGCTGATGATTCTGAAACATAATGAGTCTTTACAGTACAGGAGGGAGAAGTTGGTTTCCAAACCTGTTGAGGCTCCTCTACAGCTGGTTCACAGGCCTGTGTTTGCTCCAGACTGTGATCAATGGAGTCTCCCTGAGTGGATTCAGCCTTTTCCTTTTCCTCTTCTTCTTCTTCTTCTTCTTCTTCTTCTTCTGTAGAAATGACAATGGGGTTTTCTGCCTGGTTGATCATCTCTGCAGATGCTTCAGGTAGAACCTGAATATGCACAATAATGCAGTTTAATATAACTGTGCCACTATTCTGTGTGATTGTGATCAGATTTATGATGACCTGCAGCTTTATGAAGCAGTGTTTACAGAATTGTAAAGCTCAGCAGCAGATTTAGGAAGAATGCAACACAGAATGAAAAGTTTTCCTGCAGATGTTCGAGGGAATATGTTCAGCATATGTGCAAAACAAGTAGAGGTGATGTAACCAAGAGAAGGCAGAAAAACAACCAGGAAGTCCCACTCAGTTTGGTTGAAAGCAGGGTTGGGGTCAATAACATTTGAGTTACAATTACGTTTTCAATTACCCATGCTCAATTACAATGTCGACCATTTTTTCAAATGAAAATTAAATTACAATATTTTTTTATTCTCAGAAAGTCATTTACAATTTCATTCTCAATTACGAAAGTTCAATTACAATTAATCACAGTTACTGAGTCTGAAATGAATAACCTAATAAAAGTTAACCTTCCTCTTGTGTTAGCATTTCTTAAGATAACTGCTTCTAAATCAGCTGTAAAATACACTAAAAACAAATATCGACCGTCTAATTTCTTTCCCATCAATTGGTTTCCTTGTTAGGCTTCCTAATCAATGACAATATAGGTTTTAATATTTTTGGTGTGGACGTCTGAGCCTTTTACGTGTGGGAAAGCTTGATATGAAACATTCTAATAATTGTTAACTACATATGTGTAGAACTGTACACAGAACTGTAACATGGATCCCTGGTTTTGCGTTAAATAATAGTTAATAATTTTTATAAAATTTTCATGGCAATTACAAAGTTATCTAAACTCAATCACAATTTAATTACAATTATTACAGCAACAGATTTTTATTAAATTACCATTACAATTATAATTGTGCCATAATTGTTATTAATTATAAATTACGCAATTACAATCATAACTGACCCCAACCCTATAGTTGATAGACACGATATTATGATTCTGTCACAGAGCCTCTATGCAAACAGCTTCCTGCCCTGCATGACTGGGCACTGGGCAAACTTTAAAACAACAAGAGAGGAATTGCACCCACAGACAGACAGTAGACACAGTGTGAGTCTGTGTGTACTTCACAGGCATATAAAAACACAGCAGCTTCACTGTCAGCACATCATCACAGTGACTGGACTTCAGTTATGCATCAGTGTATTTTTTTTTTTTAATTGTTTCCTTTTGCAGTCACAACATCCAAGGCCACTCGACTCTTTCTGTATCACACACGTTCCTCGTTGATCATTTCATCTCTTTGCATGGACGATGCAGATGGAGATTGATCCTACTGTCACTGGTTTATTGATGATTTTTAGCGCAGAGAAAACAGCTACCGGTACACATCTTTAAGTAAACTGCAATCTCCAGTAAAAACAAGCATCTAATTTAGCTATTTAAAGCTCAAATAGCCAGAATACTTCCACTTACATCATTGTCCTTTTCTGCATTCATTGTCTCGTAGTGTGCATGGTATGTTTTCCTTCTTGTTTAGGATTACAGAAGGAAAGTGGAGTACCTATAAGAAATCAATGCATCCTCAGGGATAACATGCAAACCCTGCTTGGCTAATACCGACAGCAGTGGCACTCATTGATTTACATGTACTTGCAGAGTTACAATGAAGTAAGCATTTGTTTGAAGCAGGGCTATTCAGGGGGCAAATATGGCAAAGAAAGTTAGTACAATTATTCCACACTTTTATTTTGAAAGGGCACTTTGAAAGGGATTTAATTTTAATAATAGTTTTGTACTGTTCTGATCGTAGTGATTTGTTATGATTACAGTTTTATTTGAAAAAATTGCAAATGCAATATTATTACAATAAACAAAAGATTTGATGCATAAAACAACCAATAATTACATATATTACTACATACACATACTTTGTGTAGTGGGTGGATGTATAAACGTATTAGTCCCACCCCTTTTCCTACTATACAGTAACAAATAACCACACTTTCAGCATCCTGTTTTCTATTTCTACCATTGCTGCTATTAATTCATTTTGTCTCATCTTTATATGATTTTGATTACAATACACACACAAAAACATATTATAAACTTCTCAGTTTGTCAGCCCTTCCCTCTAAATAAAGAGCTTTTGAATGTTTTCCGGTAATAAATACAACTTGATTTGTTTGAAAAATGACAAAATCAGCCAATTTAAGTAACTTTGACCTAAGAATCAATGTGTTGGTGTGATCCAAATATCTAGCGTTATGTATATATCGTTTAACTATTGATTGTACAATTGGTTTGTGCAGGATTAGTCCTACAATGTTATATAAACTAGTTCCTGTGCTCTAAATCAAAGGTTTATTTGATGAGTCACATACAGTATATTGTCTTTAGTATTAGCGTTGTTTTGGTCTGCACAAAATGTGTGAGTGCATCATAATATCCAGCTGCGCACCTCTTGCTCTGTTTCCACCTTCGGTTGTTCTCCTTCCGATCCGTCAGAAGTGATGCCGTTCTCGTTGTTTGACTTTTTATTCTCAGCTTCCTGCAGCTGCTCACAGACGACCTCAGTGTCCGTCTGAGCAGAATCCATCACACCTTCTTTACAATCTGAAATGATAAACAAATAAAATGATTCCTTATTGAGTCAAATGTCAACTTGCCTTTACATTAATCAATAATACACAGGTAAATAGAGATAGAAGTATAGATTACTGATAAACCAGGATTTTAAAGCATGATATGTAACAACGACCCAAAATGTACCAAGACCCGAATTGTTGTTAAAAAATGTAGTAAAACCTGAAATGTAATAACTGGTCAATAATGTAACATAAGTGCAGAGCTGAAAATGTAATACAAAAAAAAATAATAATAATAATAATAATATATATATATATATATACAAAACCCAAGATGTTACAACCTGTCAATAAAGTAACAACAAGATGCTGAGCCCAAAACGTAACAACTTTTTGCCTTTTTTATATAAATGAATATATATAAATGAAGGTAAGAAAACAAAAGTTACCGATATGTCAAGGTTCTCCAAAAGTCTTTATCAATATCGATAATAATAAATATATATATACATATACCATATATATATACACACACACACACACACACACACATTTTTGCATATGCATTTGTGTGATACATACAATTTAATCCATAAACCACAGATTCTCTCTATAATGTAATAAAATGTAACAAAAAAAATGTTTCGTCAACATAATTGTTGTTTGACTTTGGGCAAAAAGTTTTTACATTTTGAGTTCAGCATCCAGTTTCATAATTGACCAGTTGTAACATTTTGGACTTCATTACATTTTTTTTTAAATTACATTTCAGGCTCAGCACTTCTGTTACATTACTTGACCAGTTATTACATTTTGGGTTTTAATACATTTCTTTTTATAACAATTCGGATCGTTGTTGCATATCGGGCTCAAACACAAGAGAAAATACACATTCGTATCTTGTGCGCCATCCCCCCCCAAAAAAACATAAAAAAAGAGACCAAATAGGCTTGAAAAATAAAGCATTCTTAGCTCATGAAGTTTTAAGTAAGATGCAATTGGTAGGAAATTGTAGCTTTTAAATGCACATTAAAGTTTACCAGCAGGGGACCTGGCTTCTGCATCATCGTGCTGGTTGAAACTAGACGACTCAGTCTTTGTTGTCTCTCCTTCTTTGTTGGCAGGTTCGGATTTGACGTTTCCATTTAAATCAGAGTCGTCTGTCTCCTGCTTAGCGTTCTTGGCTAGAGAACACAGTCTATAACACACACAGGCACGCACGCACACACACCTTTTTATGTTGTGCCTAAACTTCTACATAATTTAAGAAAATAGAAAAACATTTATTGTATTTTAATGTCCATGACAGATTGTTATGAGATTAAATGACAAAGTGAAGTAAACAGATGATAAAACACCAAAAATACAGTATTTATAAAAGATAAACATCACGGTGCAATTAGGGCTGGGCAAAAAATGTATTTAATCAATTTCTCGAATTTGTAGATAAAAACTATTTTTATTTTTGCAAATTTGAGCGGACTTTTTCGAGTTCCGTCCCTGTGGGTTACCGTAGAGCGATGTGAGTCAGGCCCCTCTTTGTTTACCCTTTGAGTAGGCTATATGTGTGTCACACGCATGTTTAATTTATTATTCGCACTATGCTGAGATACTAAGGGAAGAGTTTTTTTTTTTTTTTTTTAATCATAATGTTATATGTTATAAAATGTGTAGTTATCTGATTTCTTAATCAGAAAATTTAAGCTACTGTGAAGTTACTGTTACTGTTTTTGCTTAAACCTGGGTTAAAGTTTGAAATAGTTAAATGACAGAGCCTCATTGCTGTTAATGCTTTGGCTCCAAAATATTTTCCGACTTGTGCTGTTTTCATAGTTTTAAATGTTCTTTTATGTCTTTCACATATTATCAAAAGACAAAGAATTAAGTTTTTCTCAACAAACAAAACAAAACTATGAACAATATCAAAGCAAAGTAGAATAATGGCATTCACTGTGTGTATTACACATTAGTTACATTACTAAGGAAAACATGCAACGAGGCTAAAAACCTGCTGAATTAAGTCAAAAGTTAAAAACACATTTATTATCCTATTACATGCTATACATTTTAAACGTCTCTTCCGGCAAGTTTTTTTCTTTTTTGTGGTGATTATGTAATGTTTTTTTTAGGTGCAGCCAAACGTTAAAAGCATGAAATCCTTTAATTGCATGCTGTGCTCATCCAGAGTGTCATTTTGTTCTGCACAACTTCCTCAGGCACAAGTTATCATCCCAGCAGTGAGTGGAAGCACAACGACGCAACGTTTTCAGCTGCAACCGACTGGAAATAAACTCCTCTGACAGAGGAATGAGCGACTCCTTCGCTGAAGGTTATAACGACTTTGCATTCTGTGTTCCACACTTCATTTGAGTAGATATTAACGCTAAAAAATGATCAATTATAGCAAAATCGAATGTAAAGGAAAACTACATCAACATTTAATCACAATCTCCAGTGGAAGAACTCACTTTATCCAGCTTGAATAGATATCATGTAAGTTGGGGCTCTCTTCTGGAGTCTCCACCTAACATGGAAATAAAGACACGTAAGAAAACCATTAGACATGTTAGTGGAAGACAAACCTCTTCATGTTTGTCCTCTTAACATTTTAATCATCTTTCCAAAAAAAAAACAAAAAAACCTGAACACTACACCTCTCACACCATTCCTCAGGAATCCTAAAGTTCTGATGAAAGGCAAAAAAAAAAAAAAAAATCTCATTTCCTGTGTAATAGGAGCCCATGAAGCCTGTGGCGATGAAACATCTGAGCACATGAGTAAACAAGATAAAATATTTTTTTTAAAAAAAACAACAAAAAAAGAGGCAAAGAGCATAAACTTTACAATCCTCCAATCCACACAGCTCCGCTTTAAAGCTAATTGGTATATTCTCAAAATGATATAGAAATACCAAAATACAGCAACCAACTCATTTATTATGACAAAATGTCTCAAATTAATTATTAATTAAGCCATCATGTTATTTTACAAATATATTTTCAATTGCACAATTAAACCCCCTTTTGAAAATCTTTCACATAACATTTCTATATGACATTTTACCTTTTAAAAAAACTAGTGTAAATTGTTTCCTTTTACATGTAATATTATTGTTTTACTGCAGGTCCCACATAATACCTCATTTAGATTTCAAAAGCGCGTCTCTGAATCAAGCCTTTTGAATGAAATGTTATATCTTGTCTATACAGTGTGTGTGAGTATTTATTAGTGGAGAACCAATACCAAGCATGAGTAACTGTAGAACTACATTCATCATGAATCTTCACCAATTCAACAACTACGTTTTGGCTTTAAAGTTAGGCAGAAACAAAGATTTCTTTAAACAAAAAAAACAAAAAACTTTAGCTTTACTTGTTTTGGACCCCCCAACAACACCTGTAGCGGCCGCACTCGCTCGCGCGCCACAAGATTCCCCTACAATGTGAAATATTCCTGGTGAGAACCCTGCACTGTAATTGTTCAATGTTCAGAGTTTATTCTTGCATCGTATTATAGTTATTTATTCTGATGCTTGGCATCCATGTTCATTAATATTAGTCCCAAATAGTTTTGCATCTGAATAAAACTAGACTAAGTCTAAATGCAAACAAAGGTCGATCATAGATAAATACAACTGTGACTGTTGTGAATGTTTTTAACTCGATTAAAAATTTGTGGGAGGAGGCGGGACATGGCATAAAATTAGCCAATCAGAAGTAAACATGTGGGAACATGAGACGTCAATACCTTTTATATGATATGAGTAAAAGTTCATTTATTTACCATACTATTTGGGGTATAAGTCACTAAAAGTGAGGATGTGACTTATATAGCGGAGCGACTTATCTGTGAATTTTTTTCAGTCTGTTACAGTTAGCATAGCATGCTAGCAGCATACAGTCAGATTGGGGAAAAGAAACAACCAAAAAAAGAAAAAGCTTTAAATACACTAAAATACAGACATTGAGCAATAATGAGGTGCAGGTATTTAAAGGAACAGGAATGCAGTGAGACTCTTCACAAAAACAGATTCTGATTGGCCAAGTCTCCTGATGACTGGCAACGTCTTCAGTCAATAGCATTTCTCATAATAAAGGTGTCACTTTATTGGCTAAAAAAGGGACCAATCAGCATCTAGCATTGTGGCCTGCCATTTAACTGTGGATTTTCCAGGAAAATACTGTACGTTTCTTGGAAAGTGACCTATACAACAGTGCAACTTATAGTCCGGAAAACTGTAACTAAACATTCTATTACTAAAATACAACATGAGCTTTAAGGACTGATGCAAAACATACATTTATCTATTTATTTTCCCAATTATTACCAGTACATAAAGGTCACTTTTTCTATGGATGTGGGTGATACGGACCAAAACTCATACCTCAGTATTTTTTCTCAAAATGTGGATAAACGATATAAATCTCGATAATTTTAATTCAAATGAAGTCTGACCAGAAAGACAATTCTGGGTTAAATTTGCTGATGCACAATGCCACACTGGCACATTAATTAACAAACAGTTGCACAACATGTGTCACTTTTGGCTTTTTCTCCTATAAATGACAGCATGTGTGAGTGAAACTGTGCTTTTAAATGCTGTTCTGAGAAGTAGTGAAAGCCCAGACTCCTAAAACAAATGTTTTAAAGCAAAATACACCATTAAAAAAACATCGATAAAGGCAATATTGTCATTTTCTATATCGCCAAATTAGAAAATTCGATACAGCTTGAATCTCGATACATCGCCCAGATCTAATTTGATCAATATGTATACATTTTTATTTGATTTATTTATCTAAATAATTAAAGATGTGATTAATTATTTAATAGCTGCCTTTTGCCGATAACACTAAATTTTAAAACTTGAGAAAATTACAAAAAGTGTAAAAAGATGTAGAATATCAGCAGTGAGTTTACAGCATGGCTTCTGAAACATTATGTTCTTTTCCTCCAGGAGGCCAGAAGGGGGTGGGGTTAGGGAGGGGAGGGGGAAAGAGGTCATATATATTTCATTAATGCATTATATAACAAGAAATTCACTCATATCTTCTCATAAATCCCCAGTGATGGTACAATTGGTTCAATTACTGTAGCACACAGTGCAGCAGCTCCATAGTTTACCATCACAGACTGAGTGTGTAGTAAAGGACTTCAATTGATCAAACCTCTCACCTGAGTGACGTGTTTCTCCAGTCCTTTGGCAGCTTTGTGGAACCCGTTTATCTTTAAATGCTGGTAAATTAAAAGCAGCAGAGCGTCGTCCTCCTCGGAGGCCATGTTGTTCCGCTAAACCACAGCAGAACAAGACAAATGTTGTTGCAGAGTTACTCTCAGCTCACTGTATGCACACTAGCCTTCAGCCTTCAGCCATGTGCGCTGACGACGCCCCCTTCGAAATGCATCATGGGAGGTGAAGTTTTCTTGGAATGAGTCGCCAGTAACTGTACAACTTGTTCTTTGGGGTAATTCTAATATATATTAAAGTGTATAATGTGTTATAAAGAGTAATTTAAACGATAGTTTGAAAAACTACGGCTTTTAGTCTGCAAATTAAATAAATAAAATTAAACAAACAAAGATATTCCACTAAATGATGTTCAAGGTAAACATTAGAAGTAAAGTAAATGTTATATATTGATAATATGTTATTTAATAACTATTTTTGTTCTGGGTGCTTTGCTCCTTGTTGTTGTTGTGTGTTTTTAAATAATATTCTTAATGGAAGCCCATTATATATATATATATATATATATATATATATATATATATATATACATATATATATATATATATATATATATATAATGGCAAGTCATAATTATCAGTTAGTAAACTCATGATCATGAGAAAGAAAGTCATAATTATGAAAAAAATATTTTCAATGTAAATTTGCAAAGAAACATACAAAAATTTTGATGTAATTATTTTGCAATAAATACTTATTTATGTACTATTTTCTACACTATGTACCATGTATAAAAATAAAAAGCCAAAACATGTGTTTTGAATGAATTGTTATTCAAAGTGTAATAGAATGGTAACAGTCAGTTTCAGTTGACTGCTGCAAATGCTCAGTTCGTATCTCATAATTATGAGATTCTATCTCATTTATGAGTATGTATCTCATAATTATGACTTTACTAACTCAAAATTCTAACAATATATCTCATGATTATGATATACTATACTATGTCTCGTAATAATAATAATACATCACTTTTATATAGGGCTTTTATGAACACTCAAAGTCGCTTTTACAGAATTAAGGGATTCATTTTTCACTCCACACTTAGTGGTGGTAAGCTACTATTGTAGCCACAGCTGCCCTGGGGCAGACTAACGGAAGCGAGGCAGCCACAGTGCGCCATCGGTCCCTCCGACCACCACCAACACTCACTCACATACTACATTCATACTGAGCAATGTGGGTGAAGTGCCTTGCCCAAGGACACAATGACAGATACCACTGGAGTGACCGTCCCCCACTGTGGCACCTGGAATTCTCAGTGGTCTCCCATCCAACTACTAACCAGGCCCAGACCTGCTTAGCTTCCGAGATCTAAGGGGATCATAATTTTTTTTGTTTTTGTGGCGGAAACAGGCTTCCATAATTATAGGTTGCTAAGTAAATCAATATAATTTTAGTAATCCAACCCACCTGAGAATGCATCAAGCCTAATGTGGCACATACAACAAAATGAGTTTCCACATCAGGTCTACATTTGATATTACAGTATTATTAGTAGTATTGTTCTACGTTTCTGGCTATATGCAGACTATGCGTCGGCATAGGGTCTCATAAGCCGCTAGATGTTGCCCTGAAACTGAGCTCTTGGCATCATCTGAGGAGAACGTGTAACTGTTTCTATCCTTTATGTGGTAGAAAGTAAATGTACAAGATAAGAATACAAATCATAAGCAGTGGCTAGTGTTTTTACGTTGTGTTCTTGCTCTCAAAGTTTGACATAAACAGTTTCAAACACTTTATTTATTAACCACGTATATAGGGGATTGCTGTTTTTCTTCTTTAATCTCATTTATCATTGCTTAACTTGCTTGAGTAGTTTAACTTAAAATGTTTCAGTATATAGAGATGTTGTTACTGTAGCCTGTTTAAGTGGTGAAGTGTAATAGATTGTATTAATCCGTGAACCATTTAATGCATGGGTATAAAACTCAGTTTAGACCCAGTGGGCCGAACCAGAAAAATACTGTAATTTTCAAAGTCAAATTTTGCCCAATATTTTTAACACTACCACACATAAATAAGTGTAAATATACACTAATGGTCAAAAGTTTTAGAACACCACACTTTTTCCAGTTTTTTTACTGAGAATTATTCAGTTTATTGTGTCATTGCACTCTGAAATTAAAGCATAGAACAAATATAATACTGTTCACCTGATGCTCATGATGGTGTGTTCCAACACTGCTTTTATGCAGACAGACGGGGTTGGAAGAAACCAAGAAAAGTTGGAACACCTGTAAAAATTAGTAGCACCAGCTTTTAAGGCTGATTCAACCTTCATTGCTGCAGAACAGCTTTAAATTGTTAACCCACTTCATGTTCCCTGAAAAAAAGCCTATTTGTATAAATCTGAAATGTATATTATTTTTCACTTTTGGGAAACAAAACCTTTTTTTTTTTTTTACCTCTGGCTGTTCAGTACTCACCTTTGTTCTATTTCAAGCTATTCATTGGACTTGCACGACTTGAATTGCAACAAATAACTGGGAAAAATTAGAGCGTTGTAAAACTTTTGACCGGTAGTGTATATACATTTACTTAAGTGTAATGCATGAAGTCACAGATCTGTACCCTTGTTTCCTCATCCATTGCATGTCTTTCTGCCAAAATAAAATAAGTAATTTACAGTCATGGATGAAAGTATTGGCACCCCTAGATTTTTTCAAGAAAATAAACCATTTCTCCCAGAAATAGCTGGAGGTACAAATGTTTTGGTATTAACATCTTTATTTCCTTTATGTGCATTGAAAAAACACAATAAAAGCAGGTGAAAAAATCCAAACTTTACATAATTTCATACAAAATTAAAGGCTTCAGGTGTGATTTCTATATAGCCAGCAGCACATGCTTGAAATAAAAAACATTTGCACCCAGTTTTAAAAGGATGCCAACAATTTTGTCTGGTCCATTTTTTCAATTTTATGCAAAATTACGTAAAAGTTTGGCTTTTTCTTCTGCTTTTTTTGTGTTTATTCAATGCACATAAAGGACATAAATGCATGTATACCAAAACCATTTGTAATTGTGACCATTTCTGAGAGAAATTGTGTGTTTTCTGCAACAAATTCCAGGGGTGCCAATACTTCTGTCCATATGTTTCTGTAAATGTCCTTTAAGCAAATCAAATATGCAATGTCATTAAATTCCTACTGAATTGTAACTGAAATGAAACATTTGTTGTTCTTTAGATCAGACGCCGTCTTCACAATCGAGGGAGCAACAACAATGTCTGTCAGGATTCCACCAGTGAATTAAACCTCTGCTGCTTTGTTATAGTCGGAAACTTGGCACAGGACGTTTTGACATCAGCTGTAGATTCTTTCCCACAGGGACAAAAGATTTTTGCCTTAATCCACACAGTTAAGACAGAGATAAAGTGTTTTTGTAATTTGGTGATTCAAGTAAGAAGGAATTAGTTTTATTTAAAAGAATTAAAAAAAAAGCATTAGAAGATTTCAGACAAACTAGTTTTTTTTTTTCTTCACAACTTATACAAAGTATTTTAATACACTACAGTCAATCATTGACCCATCCATACATGCTTTATTAACAGTAAGAACACTGACTCACACTATTCCGGACATTTCTTTACATATTTCAAAATAAAAGCTCATCATCCGTAGCATGAGTTGCTGTTGTTTCACCATCAAAGTAATCTTAATTATCAGACGCAGATGTAAGTGTTAAACTAGTATAGATTTCAGACTTTTATCTAGGTTTGTTTTTCTTTAAAGCTTTGTAAGCTTTAAAGAAAAACAAACCTAGATAAAAAAAACTTAAGTAACTGGCAAAAGATTTTTTTTTTGTAAACAAATCTTTGATATGCGTGTTCTTTCTGTTTCATATAGCTGGACCACGTAAAACCTTTTCCTATAGGAAATATCTTATTAATCTGTTCATGAATCCAATTGTGTCTTTTTCATCCTGTGGGATGTTTTTCACTTTATAGGATTTATGGCAGACTTTCTCAAACAGTGGTCTACAGACCACTAGGAGTCCTTGAGTGACCCAAAATGGTCCATTAGTTAATTGGGTAAATACATTTTTAAAACTAACATATCTGGCCCAGTGGGCCCACACCTGGCATGTTCATACGGCCCACATGGAATGATGGCACTTGGGAGCTCTGCTTGTGTTTTCCAAAAGGCAGTGGCTATCCGTACGGTTGATGTATCACTATACCGACATACTATCCGTACGCAGCGCCCCTATTTGGCCAGTTTAGGTCACATGATAGGTCAGTCATTGGTCAGTTTAGGTCGCATGACTAAGACTAAACCTTACCGTAAACCTAAACCTAACCCTTTTAATAACCCTAACCTAACCCTAAAAATGGTTGTGATATTGGGTTATAACCTATCCCTATCCCTAAACCCACCCCTTACCCAAAACCTAAACCTTACCCTAAACCTAACCCTAAGAATTGTTGGGATATTGGGTGATAACCCATCCCTAAGACTAAACCTAACCATTACCCTAAACCTAACCCTAAGAATTGTTGGGATATTGGGTTATAACCCATCCCTAAGCCTAAACCTAACCCTAAGAATTGTTGGGATATTGGGTTATAACCTATCCCTAAGCCTAAACCTAAACCTAACCCTTACCCTAAACCTAACCCTAAGAATTGTTGGGATATTGGGTTATAACCTATCCCTAAGACTAAACCTAAACCTTACCCTAAACCTAACCCTAAGAATTGTTGGGATATTGGGTTATAACCCATTACTAAGCCTAAACCTAACCCTTACCCTAAACCTAACCCTAAGAATTGTTGGGATATTGGGTTATAACCCATCCCTAAGCCTAAACCTAACCCTTACCCTAAACCTAACCCTAAGAATTGTTGGGATATTGGGTTATAACCTATCCCTAAGACTAAACCTAACCATTACCCTAAACCTAACCCTAAGAATTGTTGGGATATTGGGTTATAACCCATCCCTAAGCCTAAACCTAACCCTAATAATTGTTGGGATATTGGGTTATAACCTATCACTAAGCCTAAACCTAAACCTAACCCTTACCCTAAACCTAACCCTAAGAATTGTTGGGATATTGGGTTATAACCTATCCCTAAGCCTAAACCTAAACCTAACCCTTACCCTAAACCTAACCCTAAGAATTGTTGGGATATTGGGTTATAACCCATCCCTAAGCCTAAACCTAACCCTAAGAATTGTTGGGATATTGGGTTATAACCTATCACTAAGCCTAAACCTAAACCTAACCCTTACCCTAAACCTAACCCTAAGAATTGTTGGGATATTGGGTCATAACCTATCCCTAAGCCTAAACCTAAACCTAACCCTTACCCGAAACCTAACCCAAAGAATTGTTGGGATATTGGGTTATAACCTATCCCTAACTTCGGAAACCGTACCAATAGCACCAGGGGTTGTCCGTACGCCAACCAGACACTTTCTTCCCAAAACCTGGCCACAACCAAGAGGTCACATTGCCAGATGTCAGCCAAGGACAAATAGATATGGCACCTTATATATGGGCCACTTTTGGCTCACATCCAGATTTGTCAACACTAACTTGCCATAATTCAGCCAAAACTGGCCCAAATAGGTTTCAAGATACATAACTAGCCCCCATTTGCAGCATCATACAGTATGTGGGCCACTCTTGGCTCACATCTATTCTGTACGGGCCAGAAGAATACTAAAAGTGCCAGATCATTGCAAGATGTGGCCCACATCCGTATGCTATCTGGGTATGGATCAAATTCAGATTATTTTGGACTGAAACCTTCTGACCTGAAAGTCATGATAAGAGGTTACATTAATTTGTAATATAGTATTTGGAGTAGTAAACAGATCTGTTGTTTCAGGATATTTGTTAAGTTAGGTGGTATCCGGGATTTTTCTTTTATTAGTTAAATGGTCCTTAGTCTGAAAAGGTTTAACAAATAATTGATAGTATATCTGAAGGCCTACTATATATAGTTTTGGGGAGTGGCAGATGGTTTTTCTCTGACTCTGATCTCACACAAACTGTAAAACACTGTAATCATCAGATTTCACACTAAATACTTTAAATCCATTTAACACCAGTCCGACTGTTGTAATTAAATATGTATCAGATTTCTTTGCACTAAGTTGCACAGATTTACTCAAAATCACCGGATGTTGTGATTCACCTTCAAAATAATAGATCAAATACGTCTGTATTTAGTTTGCGTGACTGATCAAACTCCAAAAAATTTAAATAAAAGCATACAATGATTTTTCACAATATTTGTTTTAATAATGCTTAACCTAAAAAGGAGTTTCTTAATTTTAATATAAATGAGAAATAGTGTAAAAACAGAGAGAAAATACCCCAATGATAACAGGTTTCCTATCAATAGTTATTGAGCTGGAATATTAAATGAAGAATCATTCAGGTTTTAAGCAGTAACTACATAATGGCCGTGAATGTGTGTTAGAGCTGTAGACAACAAAACGGCACAAGCACCGAAAACAAAATAATTATATAAAATTAACCTTTTTAACTTTCTTTTAATTTGCAAACAAACAAACAAAAAACCCTACATTTATATTTCACACTATTATAGTAATTTGAAATAAAAATCTATATATCATTATTATTATTGCATAAGGCTTAGTAGGGATGGAAATAGATGGAAAATAAAAATCCACTTTTATTATTTTTTCTTTCATATCAACAATAGGATGGGCTCACTATAACAATACCGTATCACAGAATTTTTCAAACTTGGGCTCGTGACCCCATGTGGGGTTGCCTGAAATTTAAACGGGGCCACCTGGAATTTGTTAACATAATTATTGATTGAAAAATATATATAAATATATTTTAACTATTATTGATTTTCAAGTTAAAACACAAGACACAATCTTAAACAACTGTGTGCTAAACCTTCACTTTCTCAAATATGAATCAAGTTCAAATAAAATGCAGTATAAAGAGAAGAAGAAAGAAAAAAAAAAAAAAAAAAAAAACATACACAGTATAATAAACATGATCAAAACATAAACTCCTCGAAAAAATTATTTGGGGTCGCCAGAAATTTTGGGATATAAAAATGGGGTCACAATTAAAAAAAAGGTGAACTCAGTGTAACATCCCATCCCTAGTATCTATTTGTAATCATATACTGTGTTAACTGCAAGTGGACAAAATCCTAAATTCAAACCAAACATTGCTAAATTAATAAATAAATAAATCTCAACATGTGCTACAACTAATATCCACGTCTTTGACGTTGTCGTTTCACGCTTTATTTTGGCGGGTCAGGGCGGAAGTGTGATCCGTGCCACTAACGGCAGCCTGACACCGCCTGTGTGAAGACGTCCAGGCTGAAGAAAGGAAGCTCTCATGAAAAGTGGAGGGTTTAGTGCCAGAGCTGCAGCACAAACACTGTTTGTCCGAATGAAGAAGGAGCCAAGGCGGGAAGAATGAACTGAACAGAGCGGAGAGAAAGACGGTGGACGGAGCCGTTCACCTCCATTGATCCCGTATCGAGGTATTGATTCTGCCAACTACACAATGAAAAAGGGGGAAAAAAGTATTTTCTTTATGATATTTACACTCGTATTTACTAAGACATAATTTCTATAATACGACTGACACTAGACAGTCTCCTTCTTTCCCTGGAATCTCCTCAAAGTAAAGCTGGAAGTTAAACTGGCGGAGCGATTGCTTCACACCTAAAAGGTAAACGAGTCAGACGTCATCATCATCATTTCTTTGTTCTTTTTTTAAAAAAAAAGGCGATAATTGAAATCTTAAATAAAATTTCAATTGTTCTAAAATTAGAACACTGGCTAAAATTATTACCAAAAAAAAAAAAGTCTGAATAATTAATGTTTTATTACAGTGTCAGCTTAAATTACTTGGATGTATATTAAAAAAAAATGTGAAATTCCTTTTAATAAAAAGTTGGGGAAAAAAATAAAATAAAAAAAAATAAAAAAGTTGTGATAATGGAGAGATTTTAAATGTTCAGCTTCAAACATGAACATAAAGTGTAATAATACACATTTAAAGTGAATTCCCGTTAGAATATACTAGTGCAGTTCCCGTAGGAAGTATGTGATGCTATAGGAAAGTGGGAGGTTAAGTAGCTTTTTCATGGATGGCCAAATGAGGTTGTTTGAAGGTGGTACATCAGGGACATTTAGGTTTGTTGTGAAATGTGTTGAGTGATAACTATTGTGTTTTCATATATTTTGGCTTTTAGCAAGGACACTGTAGGGAGTTGAACCCCATATGATCCAATTCTAGTTTGTTGTCCTCGCGGATCCGGATCTCCTCTGACAGGAACAGTCTCGGTCCGGACTCGTTTAGTGTCATTAATCCACAACAGTCAGTTTAGATGCACACGGAATTTGTAAAACATTTATGAAAAAATGTATTAACGGTATCATTGCAGTCCAAACAAATCCGACGTCGCAGCAGCCATGTTGAAAGTCTCAGCTCTGTCTGTCCCTGAACCACTGATATAATTGAGCCACTGACAGACAGACAGATTCCTATAGGTTGATAGATAAGGAAAGAGTTTAATATTTCAGATTTTTGAGCTTTAATCAATAATTATATCAGAATTCACTAAAATATGCAGAGTGCAATTTGTCCTTAAAATGTTTTAATAATTTGAAAATGGTAGATTTTTTTTTCCCTTTTTAGGTAAATTACGAATTGTTTCTATTGAGCATAATACTTTCTGTGTGCTGCTGTTGGAACGATCATTGTATTGCAACTTCCTGTAACAGATGACGCGTGGATAGTAATGCTAGTTCTTTCTAACAAACAAATGGTAATAATGTAATTTTTTTTTTTTTACTTTTTATTTTTTTTTAATAAAAAAATCATATTTTATATGTTTTTGTAATCTCTGCGACGCTGAAAAAAGTAGCAAGCGGGTCAGAAACTGGATGGATGGATATTTATATAATGTCAGATAACTGTAAACAGATTGTAGGTATCAAATAATTACAATTGTGTACGATGTCTAAGGCTCTTATTGTGAAAGGCTGAAAGCAGATGTTGGTGTTCTGTGTCAATCAACGCTCATCATTAAAAAAACAAAAAACAAATATATAAAAACATTATGGTTTTTTGTTTGTTTCCTTTTTACTTGTTTATTACACAGGAAGTTGCACCTTTAAACAGGAAGTAGCCACATCGACAGCGCACAGCACAGGGACCTCCAGTGCAATATATTGGAGCATCAGTGGATGGGATTTAATTGTCCTGAACATTTTAATAATAATTGATTTGTTCCACATTTGGGAAACATTTTACAGGCCAAGTCAACATCTTAAACTAGTTGCTTTGTTCCTCAAACTAATCTGAAAGTATTTCTGCTGCGTGGGAACTGTGGTGGAAAAAAGGGAGTGCAAACAAGAACTCGTGGCCCAAACAAACTTAGTCCTGAAAGTATTGCAGAAAGAACGTCTTTTACCAGTGCTAGTCGTTCATTTTCACTCTCTTTGCTTGGCTGGAAGAAGTTCAGGTGCTGCAGGAGGACTTATTTAAGCGTAATGTCCCAATACATCAAATTATTATTATTATTATTGCACACACTCTGTATCCTGCACTAGCTCTGAATTCACAAGCCTTGATTTATTGTCCTCAGGTGAGATAATATTTCAGGATATATTTGGACAAACTTTATCCATTACGGCAGGGGACGGGGTGTCCATCTCATTTTAGTTCAGATCTCAAGCGTGTCACAGATTTTATGCAGGAAAATGTGAAATTTCAACATTATTGTGCCCTAGTTTGCACTTCTACGTACACATAAAATACAAAATATGTAAGAAAGTGACCATATGCATCAATAAGTGACACATATGAGTCCCAACAGGGTCTTCACTTGGAATGTCCTAGTTTTTGTGACAATTTTTTAGTTATTTAATAAAAATATGATGTCATCATTTGAACAAAATTGAAGGATTTTGTAAGAATTTTGTGTTTTTTCCAACTGTTATAATAACTGCAATAGTGTGATATAAGCACTGGGAAAACTCTGAGTTAGGGCTGCTTAATTATAGAAAAAATAATAATCACAATTATTTTAGCCATAATTGAAATCACGATTATTCAAACAATTATTTGTCAACCAAAAAGTTTTTGTTGTTGTTGTTGTTGTTGTGCAAAACAATGTCAAATATATACTTTAAACATGAATTAAATCCTTCAAACCCTAAAATGAATAATGTTCACTTTTGCGCAAAACAAATCAGTTCTTGCACGTGACGTTCCCGTACAAGAGAGTTTGACTGGTTTACCAAGCGTTTACATACGTTTTTATGTTATTTAGCAAATACAACAGGTAAAATAAATTTTTTTTTTTTTTTTTTTTTGTCCATTATGTTGTTTTTGTAATCGTTGGGGGTAATAATCAAAATGGTAATCAAATTTCGATTAATTGCACAGCCCTAACACCTGCAAATATTGTTGAGTTTCTCTGTCATTTTTACATTCTTCTGCGGGCCAAAGTGGATGCTCCAAAGGGCCGGTTTTGGCCCCTGGGCCATGAGTTTGACACGTGTATTACGGTAAAATTGCTGCTTTTCTCGATTACTTCTCAACATCTGTCTCATATTTCCGTCACAGCTGTACACTCCAGAATTGCAAAAGTTGCACATTCAGATTCCTGTGTGTCTCGTGACATCACACCTAATAATCATTTCATTCCTTTTCTTTGGTGAGATTCAGAGAGAAGGATTGTAATTGGTTGAGGGAATAAAAGTCAAGCCCTCCTCAGAGTTGGAGCTCGTCCACTCATTGGACACGTTTGGATGACACACACGGCCCAGTTGGCACGTTTGTGTGAAATTCAACCTCTTTGGGGAGTTCAGTGTTCATTGATGTTGCTTCCTGCAGGACTGCAGCTGCAAACATGCAGACTCTGGCCGTGCTGAGCGTCCTGCTCAGCCTTCACTGTCTGCCAGCGCACAGAGCCAAACTACAGCCTGAGAGGGACGGGGCCACGCAGAAGAACAACAACCAACCGCACATCGTATTCATCCTCATCGACGATCAGGTCTGAGTCAAGAATAAGAATTCTTTTTGAACAATTTGAACCTATTTCCCTTTTTTCTCTAACAACACCAAACTTGTCATATTTGAACCTATTTTCATCACTTTTTCTTGCCATATTTCTGTTCCTTTTAATACACATTTGCTATATTACTCCCATTTCTGCCACTTCTCCATCAAATTCCAATGCCTTTTCTGCACATTTTTTTCCACTTTCAAGACATTTTCAGCACTTATAAACCCTTTCCACCTACCGTTATTGTCACTTTTAACCTCTTTTCACCATATTAAATGTTTATTTTTGACAATTTATCCTCATTTACAATATATCATGCCCATTTTTTGCCAGTGTAAACTAATTGTTCCAATTATGACACTTAGAAAGTGTAATTTGCAACTTTTAACCAATTTCTGTGGTTTTTGAAATCCCATTTCACCAACTTTTCCATGACTATATACTAGTGTGCAAATAATAACAAACTTCCTGGATAACAGTGGATATTAATCAGATAAATAAATACATGTGGTTATCACAGATTCATTGAACGATGGACCATCATTTTACTGACTTTATGGATGGACCCCGAAAATCTCTCCCCTTTTATTCCCCCTTATAGATGACCCTGTCTCCAAATGACTGTTCTTCAATGTTCATGTCTGTGTTCAACCACCTTCAGCTACAGTGGGGGTCCCCGGGCTCTGGAAGCTTATTTTTGTGGGGTCGCGGGCTGAAAAGGTTGAGAACCATTAACTTAGTTCACCAGAAACATCCTCTACTTTATTTCTCTTGACCATTTTAGAGCATTTTAATTTATTATACACATCAATACAACCTTTTGAAATTAAACTTAAATGACCCTACTCATCAATAGAAGTGCAAGAAATCACAGAAATCAAGATTTAAAAAAATGATAGAATGAATGAATATCCAAAGATTGTTTCCTGTTTGGACTGAAGCTGTTGTTGTTATGGGAAGTTTTTAACTTTGTGTTGAAAAAAGAAGCATTTTTAAAGTTTTTTAAAGAAGAGGAACTGTAAAGGCTACAGAAAGTATGGGAATGTGCGAAAGTGGAAGAAAGCTTTTTGAAGTCGTAAACATACATTTATTGGAAAATGGAAAACTGGATTTAAAATGTAATCTGGGAGAAGGAGCCCTGGTTATTACATCTCGTATGTAATTAATGTTCTCTATTATAGAACGGCATTGTTTTCTGCATAAAATGCTAAATATTCCTCCACTCGTAAAAAAATACATTATTTGAATATGCATGACAGCAAAATTGATACAGTCTTGTTTCAGATTTTTTATTAGTTTTCTATCACCATCAAACTATCAGCATTAGACAAGTTAGACGAGGAAATGCACAAGGTAGGAAAGGAAAAAATGATGAAAAACTGAGTTTTATAAAAAATCTGATTTGATTTTTGCACATTGCATTGTGGGATGTTGGGGAGACGGGTGCATATAAGTGTTTTTACTTCATTCTGATGTCGCAGGGAATACTTTTCGGAAGAAAAATGCCTTAAGAGAATGACTTCCTCCTCGTCTGGTGAAGAAACACAAGAAATCACAATAAGAATGAAGTTATATCACTTCCATGCATCCATCCACAGGAGTCCACATCCCACAATGCAATGCGGGAAACTTTTCCAACATTATCAGTATGAGTGTTTACAGTGGCGCAATTTCAGCCTTTTACATCTTTATTTTTGAGCAAATGATCTCCATTTAACTTAGATTTTGATCAGATAAATACTGTACATCGTGTAAGGCTACACTTTATTAGCTTGAATAAGGTGTCATGAAGGCTGTCATTTGCTAAATTATGACACCTTTAGAGCTATGTTGGCATTTTTTTGTGTTATGTAGAGGGATCTAGTGTGGTTAGGTACGGTTAGGGGAATGAACAACACATAATGACAGCCTTCATGACACCTTATTCATGCTAATGGCAGCCTTATGTATAAAACGTCAAGTAAAGTATTAACAAAAGTTTTTGTCTTTAAATATCAACACTAAACGAACACTAAATATCTCAATGGTTTGTCTTAAAAACACAAGGATTATATAAACTGGATGATAAGAAAGTTCTTGAAAAAACGTAAGAGATTAAAGATTAAAAAAAAAATCCAAAATATTTGTTGTGTAAATGTATTTTTCTTATGTATTGCGTAAAGTATTTTTGCCCTCAAACTGCCTGATCATTTTCTTCTCATGAATTGATAAATTTATTCCTTGTTGAATGATTTCAGCATTTAAAATGTGTTTGCAATTATTCAGTCTTGTTTTTCTTGTCTACTTTAAACTTAGTTGTATGTTTAAGATTAAAAAAAGATCAATAAATCAAACGATAAAATCCATCTGCAGCAGCAGCTCACATCTGCACCTGATTACCTTGACCTCCCAAAGGTTTGTTAGTTTACTGTAGGGTTACTCCTCCTGGTGGTCGCCCATGTAACCATAAACCCAAACCTCGCTCATACACACACCAAAGGAATGGGGATTGTGTAATTCTCGCGGTCACGCTGCCAAACGTTGCTGCACTTTTTCTTCTCTGAAGCCTTGTGTGATCGTCCAACAGGGCTTCAACGACATCGGCTACCACAACCCCACCATCAAGACTCCCACACTGGACAAACTGGCAGCAGAGGGCGTGAGGTTGGAGAACTACTACGTTCAGCCCATCTGCACGCCCTCACGCAGTCAGCTGCTCACCGGCAGGTAGAGATCACACACACCTGAGCCACATTATTAGCACACACACACACACTTCACTTTCACTTTTAAAACTGATCACCACGAACGAGTTGAGACAGTGAAAGCTGCAAACATGCAAACAATAAGTCCAACAAATCAAATTGAAAACACCTTCATTTAGCGGATGAAGATGTGATGAACTGGGAAAACACACACAGTCTGGTTTAGATTGGGTTGTCAGCACTGGAACTAGTTTAAAGCTTGGAGTCCTGCCTTCAGTTTGAGGATGAACATGTGTGTGATACAGCCTGGGGCGACACAGGGGCTTTAGGGCCGATAGTACCAATATCAGGGTTTTAAAAAGCCGATATCTGATGTATTTGTCGATATCCCATATATGTTATAAGAACATTGATATAAACAGGACATATACTGTACATGAACATAAATTCTTAAATCATTCAAGACAAACAAGCAAAACTCTATGAATTTAAAATAAGGAACTAATTACTAAGTTAGTAACACTGCCATCAACATAAGACAGGGTTTTTCAACCTTGGGGTCGTGACCCCATGTGGGTCGCCTGAAATGTCTAGGAAGAATAAAATTGAATAAAAACTGATTAAAATTATATATATATATATATATATATATATATATATATTTTTTTTTTTTTTTTTGTATAAATTTTTTAAATAAATGTAAATAAATAAATAAAAATACGAAATATCACAGAAATATACAGTGCAGGAAGAGGCAGAAAACACACACAATCTCAAAGGATTGTATTCTGTACTTTCTCCAATATGAATCTAGTTTAAATAAAATGCAGTATAAAAATATCTGCGCTATAACAAACATGACCTAAAAACTAATTTCAGAGGGAAATTACTGTATAAAAATGGGGGTAACGACAAGAAAAATGTTGGGAACCACTAACATAAGGACTGTGAAGCCACTGATAAAAAAAAAAGAAAAGGCAAACTTGTGAAAACTGAATTTCCATGATTCAATGTAAAACAAATATTCAATGTTAAAGTTCAATCCTAAACAGTAAACAAGGATACATAAATAAAAAAAATCCAAATGTAACTGGAAACAATGATCTAGTGACTTCTCCCAGTGTTGTCATTTTCTAATCATTACTGCAAATTCAAACGAGGCAACTTATAATGCAGAAAGCACGGAGAGACAGAATCTCCATGCTGCAAAAATTAAAAAAAAACATGAAAAAAACCAAAACATCAGTTCCGTATTATAGCCTGACTGATGGTGATTACATCACATGTGGTTTTCGTTCTCTCTGAGGTATCAGATCCATACAGGACTGCAGCACTCCATTATCAGACCCAGACAGCCCAGCTGTTTGCCCTCACACATGGACACTCTACCAGAGAGGCTGCAGGAGGCTGGGTACTCCACACACATGGTGGGGAAGTGGCATCTGGGCTTCTACAGGTGAGACGGGGCCTGTGCACGTAGCAGTTTATGTGTGTGTGTGTGTGTGTGGCTTACACGTTAGATTATTAGGGCCACAGAAGAAAAAAAAAAATATTTGGAGGCTCAAAAAAACAAAAGCGCTATTGCACTTCACAAAAAAAGTCAAAAATCAAAGTCGAGAGTTTTTTTTGGGGGTAAAAAAAAAAGGTGAAAATCAATGTCAATATTTTTTAGGGCCACTGAAGAAAAAAATATCTGAGGTAAAAAAAAAAAAATTCATGCACTTCAAGAAATAAGTCAGAAATTGATGTCAACTGTTTGTGTCAGGCGGTTTATACTTTAGAATAATTACAGATGACAGACGTTAGTATGATGGTCAGTATCCCCGCCTGTCACGTGGGAGCCCAGGGTTAAATTACATCATTATTCATCCTATGCTGTTTTCCTTTATTTATAGAACATGTCATTTGTTTGGATTACCTTTCCAGGAACAGGCATTTTGTACTAATAGTCAGCATAATGAAAAAAAAAAAAGTTGACATCAATTTTCAACTTTTTTCTTGAAGGACATGATTTTTTTTTTTTTTAAATTTATTTATTTTTACCTCCAACAGTTTTTTTTTCTCCTTCTTTTCCGTCTCCACACACCTGGCCAAAAGTATCAGTAACTGAGTATTGAGCTCACTGACTCTCTGTTATGGCTTCTCCTAATGTTCAAACCAAGCTTTGTGTGTTCGGACACCTCAAACAGTGTTTAATGTGTGTGTGCATAATGTTCAACATTCTGTGGGAATTGCTTGGATTTGTCTGACATGGATTTTATTTTTAGATGCGACACATCTACTTTGATTGGATTTTACTTGATGTGTCATTTGTATCAATGTCATTCATCCGAAAGAAGACACACGACAAAACATATTAAAAGGATGTAGAAATATGCATTCATTTATTTGGTTTCGGGCAAGGCCGTCAAACTCATTTTCACCCAGGGGCAAAATATGGACCAGTCTGATCTCAAGTGAGATTTAAGACGGGAAAACAAGCAATTTTAACATAAATGTGCCCTCGTTTGCAGTTCCAGCTATAAATGATACATAAAGTATTTAAAGCACGACAATATCTAATCAATACGTGACAGATATCAGTCCCTGCAGGATCTTTACTTCAACATTTCCTTGATTTTGTGACCAATTCTTCTTAATAATTTTGTGGAAAAAATTCAGGAAAATTGAAGGACTTTGAAAAAATTGAAAGATCTTTCAACAATAACATAAAAAAAAAATAATAATAATAATAATAACAAAAATGACTGCCATCATGTGATGTAAGCATGGGAAAACTGTGAGCTCTGCAAATATTGTTGAGATTGATTTAATTTGTATATGTCAACAACTGATTCAGATGTGTTTTCTTTTATTATTATTATTATTATCATTTTTACTTTCTCCTATGGGCCGAATTGGATGCTTTGAAGGGCTGGATTTGGGCCGACGGGTTTAGGGGGTTCTGCTGGTCTTTGAAGAAAAACACATTCTTCTTCTGCCATAAAAACTATAGCTACAGCTATCTCTGGCCTCCACCCATAAAATCATTTCTCGTCTTTAGGAAGTCGTGTCTTCCCACCAGAAAAGGGTTCGACTCCTTCTTTGGATCTTTAACCGGCAGCGTGGATTACTACAGGTGAGTGACCAGCGTCTGCTCTGCTCATCACTTCACTATCACACAATTCTCCGCCTGTGTTTAGCTACGGATCGTGTGACGGCCCAGGGTTGTGTGGCTACGACCTGCATGAAGGTGAAGGTGTGGCGTGGGGTCAGGAAGGGAAATACTCCACCACACTGTTCACACAGAGAGCACGAAAGATCCTGGAGAGTCACGACCCCAACGAGAGGCCCCTTTTTCTGCTGCTGTCTCTGCAGGTGCCTGAGCTCATACGACGCACGCACACACACACACACACACACACACACAAATGTGAAATTATTCAGAGAGCTGCAAATGGAAACAACAACACATAGTTTTATCATTTACGAAAATAGCAGCCCCTAAACAAACATAGAACACAAAAACTAAAACAAAGTGAGTTCAAAAATGCACAAAATGTGAAGAAAAGTCTTAAAACCTGAAAAATATTACTCTGAAAACACACAAAAGGAGAACCAAAATACACAAAATGACAGTACAATTACACAAAATGAGAGAAAATAAACAAAATACACAAAACGAGAAAAATATTACTCTGAAAACACACAAAACGAGAACCAAAATACAGTAAAAATGAGAGAAAATACACAAAATGAAAGCACAATTTCACAAAATAACAAGATACACAAAATGAGAAAAACGTTACTCTGAAAACACAAAATACACAAAATTACAACACAATTACACAAAATGTGACTCTTAAAACACAAAACAAGAAAAAAATACACATTTAGAACAAAAATACATTAAATGACTGAAAATACACAAAATGATACATAAATATACAAGATTACAGCACAATGACTCCAAAAAACAATGAAAAATGACAGGAAACCACACAAAATGAAAAAAAAAAAACCCACACAACCCCTTCTTTGTTATTTCCTGTGTTAATGGTCAGACTGGTCTTAATGCTGACTTGGCTGTTGATGATCAGACAATCACATCTTTGTGTCCCTGCTGTGATAGAACTTGCCCATCTCAGACTATTAATGTGGTAATAAATGTTGCCGCAGGCCGTCCACACGCCGCTCCAGCCTCCTAAGTCCTACATCTACCCCTACCGAGACATGGCCAACGTGGCCAGAAGAAAGTTTGCTGCCATGGTTTCCACTGTGGACGAGGCCGTCCGTAACGTCACTTACGACCTCAGAAAGTTGGGATACTACCGCAACAGCATCATCATCTACTCCACTGACAACGGAGCCCAGCCCTTCACAGGAGGGAGCAACTGGCCCCTACGAGGCCGCAAGGTAGAAAAGATCAGATCTACTCACCACTTCCTTGTGAATTCTAGTTTTTAAACCCACTTCCTGTGTTTAGGGCACTTACTGGGAAGGTGGCGTCCGTGGAGTGGCCTTCGTACACAGTCCTCTGTTAAAACGCAGGAGACGAGTTTCCAAGGATCTCTTTCACATCACAGACTGGTTTCCCACGTTGGTCGGACTGGCAGGAGGGAATATCAGCCAGGTCAGTGCGGATTAGTTCACCATCATCATCCTCACTACTCTCCTCATAGAGCTGGAGGAAAGACTGATGTCAGCGTGAAGTGTCAGCACTCATCCAGCATTGAGATAATCATTCTTTATTCTCATCTTACACTTTCATTTGAGTTAAATTTGTTTTTGTGTTTCTTGGGAAAACAAAGTGTTAATTCTGGACTTGAATGTAACAAAAACAATCAGCTCTTACTTACATGTGCATGAATTACATCTTGATACATTTTAAGTGCATTGAATCTACAAAGTGGCCAATGAGGAACTTTGCAGAATTGTACATAAGCGTACATAAACTAATCTGATTCAGGTCCACCTCAGTAGGTACAGTAGATCAATAGAAACTAATCTGATACTTAGAATGAGTGCATGTGCTTATCTTTTATGGTCATTTAACATTTCTTGACTCTTTCGGCTCCAATAAACACAAAGTCTGGCCAAATGTTTTATTTAACCTGAGAGATATGCCTTTTTTATTTCCATATTCTCCGTACGTAAAGGTTTCCCAACCAGATTAAAGACGATGCTAAACGTGGCCAAAACACTTTAAAAAGTGGCTTCATTTAAAAGCTTCTGTTGTAGCCTGGCAGAATTGTCCAAAATATTTTTACTTCTGGAAGAAAGCATGGAAATTTGTACATGGGGGTTATGGAGTATGATGAATCTATCATTAATGGAATCCACGCTGGCAAACCAACGCTTCCCAATCAAAATCAAGAAATCTAAGATGGCCACCATCCATACTGCCAATTTGGATATTTTGTCATAACTTTGGTTCTATTTGACATAGAAGCACATGATCCCAGTGGCAAATTTCAGGTTTTCAGGGTCAAGGAATTCAACAATATATCTTTACATACTGTAAATTGTGCTCAGAGCAAGATCCAAGATGGCCGCCACTCGTATTGCGAATTTCAATCTGAACATAACTTCGGTTCTGTTTGACGAAGAAACGTCATCCTTGTGGCAAAATGTAGGTTTTTTTCATCTTAATATTGCTAGATATATGCTGGGCTATTGTTTTAAACAGCTGACATATGTCAGCATTATTTAAGAAATATGAAGGGAGGTACTTTTGATAGTAAAAAACACAGCTGTAGCATTTAAAATAACCCTGTTTTTCCAGCCATTGTAAAAGATCCCAGCAGGTTCATCCCTGAAAGATCCCTAAAATATTTTTAAAAATGAAGTCGGGATTGGATCTTAAAGACATGGTGGGTTTGACTGTGGAGAAAACTTTATCAAGCATCTCAACATCAACCAGGACAAAACTGTTGTTTCCTCAGGTAAAGATAGACACTCAGGACTGTTAAAAACCATGTTACAATAAAATATTACATCAAATAGTGTCGTTCTTATCTCTGAAGTGGACTACAAAATGCTCACATAGGGTCTCTGTGAACTGTTAAAATCAGGTTTACATAAATTATCAATGGTAGAAAATAAAACTTTTGGGTTATTGTTGTGCTTGGTTATTATGTTTGTAAAGTATGAATTTATTGTATTTCTAACGGCTTTGTTGTACGATTTTAACTGTTTACGGATAATTTGTTGGTTAATTATTGTTTTGTTATTTCTCCACCTTCTTTCAGCCACCCTACATCTTTGTTCTAGCCTGTTCAGTTCCTCATTTCTCCATGGTGCTTTACGGTTTTTTTGTTTTTGTCACAAGTGGGGCCACAGAATCTAGACACTGAAGTTTACTGTTCAAATTATCCACGATCAAATCACAGGGGGAAGGTAAAACAGGCAGTGGATATTTGTTTAAAACCTCGTTAAAGTTTGCAGCCCCTTCAGTCGTGATGTAGCACCTCCCTCCTCGCTGTTCTGTTTAATGAAGGTGTGCTGTCGTCTTTAACAAGACGTTTTGTGTTTGCCTCCCTCTCAGAGCCAGGGACTGGACGGTTATGACGTCTGGCCCGCCCTCAGTGAGGGGAGGGAGTCGCCCCGAAAGGAGATTTTGCACAACATCGACCCACTTCACCAAACCAGAGTGAAACCAAGCCAGGGCGTGAGAGCAGAGGGATCGTCTGGAGGCTGGCAGAACTTAAAGAAGACCAAGAAACGTGAGCAAAGAGAATCAGGAAAGGGACAAGGATTCTGCTGCATTGTTTTTAATAGCCAGGTTTGACCCTCCATCCATATTCACTGGGATTGAACATCACCTTAAGCCATTCACAGAACCACAGTGAATACAAAAAACTAAAACAATGAGAGTCCAAAAACCAAAAAAATCTTCAAACCTGACAGGAAATACACAAAATGAAAAAAAATATGACTGAAAACACACCAAAACAAGAAAAAAATACACAAAAATGGCAGAAAATGGACAAAATAATGAAAAAAAACCACAAAAACAAAACTGAATACACAAAATGATATAAATAGTAATTACACAAAACGACAACAGAATTACACTAAAAACACACAAAATGAAAACAATTCAGGTCTTAAGTTGATTTCTAGATTATATAAGGACTTTCAAGAGACTAAAATGGTAAATACTGATTATATAATACAAAAATGTAAAAGAGAATCAAATAATTTAATTTTGGATCAGATTTGGCAAAAACATTGCGCCTTTCAGTGGAAAATCACTAGTTCAAACTTATGGAGATGTTTCGGCTGGAAGAGCCTTTGTAGACACTTCATTATTCCAGTTCAGAGTTCACATTACTCTGGCACCACAAAATATACAACATTAAAAATAAATTACTCCAAAAACACACACATAAATCTATAAACACAAAATGAAAACAAAAATGACGAGGAAAACACACAAAATGAAAAAAAAAAAAATACACAAAATTAAAACGAAATTACTCCAAAAGCGTACAAAATTACTCTATAAACACAAAAAATTAAAAGAAAAATGACAGGGAAAATACACAAAATAAAAATAAAAAATGTCACAAAATTAAAACTTAATTGCTCCAAAAAAACACAAAATTGATGGCGAAAAATACACAAAATGAAAAAGAAATTGAAATGTTTAAGCTAATGCCGACAAGATCTGATTTTTTTTTAAATTTGACAATATTTTTATTTTCCTTGTACTGGCAGTGAACGCCTCCAAAAACTCTGCTTTAAAGAAGCCAAAGAAGAAGAAAAAGAAGAAGGTCCTGAAACTCAAACCAAAACAAAAGTCTGCGTTCAAGTTAAAGAACACTAAGAAACATCAGAGCTTTTCCTTTCCAGTTGCTCAGACCAAATCCAAACCTGTTCCCACACCAAAGCAGAAGCTCCTCCCTAAATCAGCACCCAAAGCCAAGCTCCGCCTCCTGTCAAAGAGCCACTCCAGTGACGCCCCAACACTATTGATTACGCCACATCCCCAATCACGAATGAAGACAAAGTCCAGAAGACATTTATCACAGAATCAAAACTTGTCTCAGTCCACATCCACTAAGTTCCTGAAACGACGCACTAAATCCCAACCCAGGCATGCAAACATGAAGGCACCCCCACTTAAACTCTACCCAGTGTGGGACGCTTCAGTCCAGGCAGCCATCAGGGTTGGAGACTGGAAGCTGCTGACAGGAGATCCAGGCCATGGGGACTGGGTTCCTCCACAGGTGACACAAAGCACTGGGGTCCATTATAGTTGTAATCAGATATTTTCTGGCCGTTCTGCTATGTATTAGCTTTTTCTAACTTTTTAAACTATTTAACTTTCCATTTTCAACGTTTTAAACCCCCAACCTAAAACTTCAGCTAATTTTAACCTTTAACATGTTTAGCTGTTTGTTCACTTTCAGCTAACACCTTCAACACATTCAACGTTTTCAACCTAATTAAACCTTTTTCATCCTTATTGCTAATGTTCAGCTAATGCTAGGTTAGTGCTAATGTTAGATTAATGCTAACGTTAGGTTAATGTCAACACTAGGCTAATGCTAACATTAAGCTAGGTTAGTGCTAATGCTATTGCTAACTCAAGGCTAATGCTAACTTTAGGCTATTGCAGTGCTACGCGGGCCAACACCTGCATCCTCACTTGCATTTTCTTCAGGAAATGTAAATATTCCAGTTGTAAGTGTAATGGAAAACATGTTGCTGTTGTAATCATAATTGAGTTCAAATAATCAGCTTTGTAGTTGTAATTGTCATGGAAATGATATAAAAAATACAATTCAATTGAATGCAAAACTGGGGAATCATGTTAAGAGTTCTATGGCTTATATACAAATATGTTTCATTCCAAATTTTCCCACTACCTGTCAGTTCTCTTGAGGATGAAAAAAAAAAAAATGAAAATAAATTAAAAAAATACGCTTAAATTGAGGAGTATACTGACAGAAAAAAGGCTCAGACACCCACAGCAAAGACATTAATATCAATATTTTTATGGATAAGGTAGTCTAACAAGGAAACCATGAGATGAAAAACAAATTAGATAATAGATAATATTTTTTAATGTATTTTACAGCTGATTTAAGACATGGGTTAAACTGACTTGTTAGCATAAGAGATGCTAACAGAAAGCTAACACAAGAGGAAGGTTAAGTTTAATGGGATTATTTATTAAAGGCTTAATAATTGCGATTAATTGTAATTGAACTTTAGCAATTGAGAACATAATTGTAATAGAATTTTAGTGGAAATATAATTAATATAATCATAATTTAGTTGTAATTGAACATGGATAATTGAAGATGTAATTGTAATTGAAAAAATGTCATTGACCCATACCCTGCCGCCAACTTGCTTTGCTTCTCTTCAAAATGAAACCTTTTGTTCATATTTGATCTGCAGATACTCCCCACGCTGCCCGGCTTCTGGTGGAACCTGGAGCGCTCTCCCTCGGTGCTCCGCATGTCTCACCCCCACAAAAACATCTGGCTCTTCAACATCACAGGCGACCCGTACGAGCGACACGACCTGGCTGAGCAGGAACCAGATGTGGTGCAACAGCTTCTGGAACGCCTGGCCCACTACAACCAAACGGCTGTGCCGGTTTACTTCCCACCGGACGACCCGCGAGCAAACCCCAGTCAGCACGAAGGAGCGTGGGTGCCCTGGGCCGAGGAAGAGGAGGAAGACGAGGACAAATACCGAGGAGTTTACAAGAAAGTCAGAGAAAGCAAAAAGAAAAGGAAGAAGACAAAGTGTCGACTGTCCAAGCTGCAGTCATTTTTCCAGAGACTGAACACTGGGATGATGTCCAATCGGATTTGAGACATGGGAAATAATGCCTGGGTGGAACTTCCAGCTGTGAAAGACTATAAAACATTCAGCCTCGCACCTGAACTTTATTACAAACTACATCAAATAGAATGTAGAGCTATTATGAATCATTTTCCACTCTCACAGATACAGTACATTCCACTTCCCGTACACTGACCAATGACAGTTTCTGATACGAGGACTGCAACTGTTAATCAGAATTTTTTTTTGTTTTTGCTCCAATCTTGAAAAAGTCCCTCAATGTGTCGACCAGAGCCAAAAAACTTCAGAATGAAGCGACTCGCACAGGTGTTAAAGAATGTTTACATCATTGTGACTTTTTCAAATTAAAAGTGTGGGATCACCACAGTTACACACAGCTTTGTTGTGTTTTTCTGTGTCGTTTTTAGCCTAATATACAACCAGCACCTTTAGTACTTATAATATTTCATAAATATTTAAATATTAAATGTACTTACAGGACAGGCAGGTATAGGTATCAGTTAGTTTTGTTGATTAAAATGTATCATCATATGGACACATCAAAGCAATCAGTAGATGCTTTGATGCTTTCCATATGAAAGAGCTCGTAGGGATACCAGTATATCAAAGCAATTAGTAGATGCTTTCCACATGAAAGAGCTTGTAGGGATATCGGTACAACAAAGCAAACAGCAGATGCTTTGATGCTTTCCATATGAAAGAGCTCGTAGGGATACCGGTACATCAAAGCAAACAGCAGATGCTTTGACGCTTTCCATATGAAAGAGCTAGTAGGGATACCGGTGTATCAAAGCAATCAGTAGATGCTTTGATGCTTTCCTTATGAAAGAGCTCGTAGGGATACTGGTACAACATTAAAGCAAACAGTAGATGCCTACACACTTGCTGGACTCAGTTTTTGTCTGCATTTTTTTTTTTTATTGCCAATGAGACTATGAATAATAATATAAAAAAAAAATACATGTGAACAAAAACTATATCAAGAATATATTGATATTTTGTTAACTAATAAAAACAAAACAATAATGGGATGAAACCCAATCAGAAGTAATTTTATTTTTTCGAACGTACCCAATTAAAGCTACTTTTGTTGTGTGGAAGGCGGGACATGCCAGTAAGTTATCCAATAAAATGTAAGACAGCTCGTGGTTTCACACAATAATCACATAAAACGTTTGTGTGGTTACAAACATGAATACCATCACATGTCAGGTTGATAAATTGTTACTGAATGCATAAACTCTTTATGTTTTATAATTTAGTCTACAAAATCTGACTAAAATCTTCGCCATTTATCTGACTAAAACTATACTATAAAATAGTCCTGACGACTACATTTTGACTAAAAATCAGCTGTATTTTAATCAAAGTACTATGACTAACTAAAAATTTGCTGTCAAAATTAACACATATGCTCAAGATTACAGGATATCAACAATGCTAATGAATTAAGAAATTCAGCCTGTTCAAAAGACAAAATGTTAAAATATACGACAAACATTTCAGCACATTAACTGCAGAACTGACCTCACAGTGAAAAGGCCTCACATGAAAAATAAAGTTTTGGTCACAAAATATTAAGTGTCGAGTCTGACTCGTATAGACTCAAATGTGCAACTACTTGATTTGGCCGCTAGGCGGTGCCACAGTTCCATAGTCCTGCAGTCGAGGGTTCAAAATAGGTTTGAAATTAAATTATTGAAATCATTGTTAGATAGACATACAAAACATCTGGGCTAAGTTCAATTCCATCATTAGGTTTAAAAAATATATTATTGATCCTTAGCTCAGGGCTTCTAGACATTCTGGCTGACTTTAGTTTTTATTATCAGCAGAACATAGAAACACTTAATGGTTGGATGGCGATATTACTTGAACCACAGTCAAGAATAAGTTGACATGGATGTCTTCACTACTACTTTTGTGTAACGTGCTGTTTTAATGATGATTTCCCATCATCCTGCACTAGCAGCTTTCCACAGCTGATTGTATTGGATCTGATTTTTGCAGCAGGTTCTATTACAAATCAAGACAATAAACATTCCTGTACTCCAGTCTGTTAAATACCTACTCCTGATACATCAGTGACTTCTACTGAATCACATTCTTACAGCCGTGAACTTGAATCTAAAAAGCTGTAGGTGGGAGAAGGTGAGATGCTGTACCATCTGCCCCATAAAGGACTGAACCTCTCCCTATGGGTGGCACTGAGATGGCCCAGTGAGGGCGTCAATGCTTAAACTGAATTTATTTTTTTCATGGGGAAAAAAAAAAAAAAAAAGTATCTTTTATACAGTTTACTGCTTATATAAAAGGTGATCACTTGAATGACTTGTGAATCAAATTCAGCAACAAACATGTTTAAACAGAAAAAGATTGTGTTTAAAGTCACATTATCTCTGTATTGCTTCAATCCATCCATACCTGTTCCGATGGCGTTTCCCTGAAGGATGGTTCCTATCAGACAGTGCAGACTGGTCCTGGAGAGCTCCTGTTCTGCATGTTTTAGATGTCAAACTGCTCTAACACACCTGATTTCAAATCATTTCAAAAAACAATAACCATCTTATAATCAGATCTACTCCATGACGCTCCTTAGATTAATTTATGGTAAAGTAGATAGCACATTTCTCTTTATATAACTGTGGTTAAAATTGGTTTGTATAATTAATGTAAAATATTCAATCCACGATTCTTTGGTGCAGTTTGGTTCCTAAATGGTTAATCGTCCAACAATATTTTTTTTCATATGTAGAAAACAGACAACTCTACGTTTGAGTTTACAATGAAGACATATTGTCGTAAAGTGTGTGCAAGAGGAGCAAAATCAAAAACAGCTGATCATTCTCATGATACATGACGCAAGTGTTATTTTGAAGAAATATTTTGCAACATATTTTGGGGATGTTGTTTCTCAGCTGTGCTACATTCAAACTGAAAAGTCTGAACACACATTAGGAAAGAAAAATAAGGAAAAGAAAAGTGATATTAAATACTAAACAGATTGAACGAAACAGAAACAAAAAAAAAAAAAAAACAATACTAATGATTGTGATAGGATTGTGTCACAGACAAAAAACAACAAGTAGCCTTGTTCAGTACCTGACTCTTCACAGAAGAGAATGGTGTTTTTTATTCAGTTTTTTTCTCTCCAAAAAAAAGGCACCAGATAACTTGTGGTTCACGGCCTTTGAGCCTTTTGGAGAAATTGTTCAAAGTAGACAAAGCGATCATATTTGTTCAATTCATACATGTTTTCTTTCTTCTGTAGAAGCTGGAATGACGACAAATGTCAAATGATACAAATTTTTTTGTTCTCCCGTACGGTCTATTATTTTGAGCAACAAGTAACCAACAAATGAAGTCTTTAGTAAAGATATGTAATAAAGTAATAAAGGGAGGTATAAAAATATCTAAAGTGGAGATTTGGGATTATCATTGAAGTTAGTCTGGTGCAAACCAGTGACTAATAGTCATACAAAAAGCAGCGTCAAATAAAAAAAAAAAACGATAGTGCCAAGATGAACCAGAAGCACCAAAGTCTTCTGAGGTCTTCACCTTCATTGTTGTGTTACTTGTCTCAAAAATATGTACGTATGGAAGATCTGAGTGGAGACTGACAGACTGATGCCCACCACACACTACTGCACACCTGCCTTCTACTAACCTGAGAGTGTCTCAGTGAGCGGATTCACATACGGGAACATTCTAGAAGAACATCCTGCTGATGTTCACCACATCCAAACAAACAGATCTAGCTAAACACGGAGCACGGCACAGGGAACCGATGGGGGGGAACACACACACACACACGGGGGAAATAAAAACCATGACATGGGGGCTCTCTGTAAACACGGCACAATAAATAGATCCAACATCCTCACTATGCACGTGATCACACGTTTCCAAAGCTCACACTTGCACCAGCTGCAGTTTTGTCATTTTGTCATTTTCTCTTTTAATTTTTTTCATTATCTTTGAGTGCAAAACATCACAAATGAACAAATTCTGTATTCAAGTAATGTTATATACAAGAACAGGGAGGGGGCAGGGATGGGGAATATTACAAATATGCAGTACTGTACATATAATTGCCATATTAAGAATTTACAGATGATCTCTTATTAACAATAACAAATAGGGTGGGGTGGGGGTGGGGGGCACTGTATGAGACCAGCATTGCAATTAAGTCCCAAAACATTTTGCCATGGAAACCAGGTGTTGCCTTGCTCGTTCTGCCATGATGCATAGCACCTTTAAACAGAAGCACAGATCCACGCCTCTATGGCCGCTGTGTGTGTGTGCGTGAGTGTGTGGCTACGTAACCTCCATGGCCACTGTGTTCTCTGACAGACTGTTCAGTGCTGGCTTGTCCTGTTCGTGATTCTCCCTGAAACAAAGTAAACAGTACAAATCACAGTGAGTGGCAGTTTAATGGAAGCCTTTCTCACACATTCAAAGCCTGCAGCAGCAGCAGCTACACCTTGATGTGACGTTCAGTGATACAAAGATGGAGAAATGATCCGTTGGTACCTCCTGCAGAGTAAATCTGGAATAAGTGGCTTAAAGAGCAAAGCACAGCACTAGTGGACCTCTGTGTGTCCGTCTGCTGCTCTGTGGTCACCTGGGCACGATGTCCAGCGGAGAGGCCGAGGCCGGCGTCACCTTGGGTTTCTGACAGTTGGCGGTGGCGGTGTGGGCGAGCTTTAAGGCGGACGTGGACATGGTGGCGCTCAGCGTCCGAGGGGCGTGGACTTTCTTACTGGTGGGGACCCCCAGACGGAGGCTGCTGCTGTTGTTCCCCAGCAGGACCTGAGTGGCGGCGCTGTTCATGGTGGTGGTGTTGCTGGCGGGGTGGGCGGTGCCGTTGTTGTTTTTACTGGTGGTGGAGCTGGTGGTGCAGGGGTGGAGCAAGGCAGGCGTTGGGGTAGCAGAGGGAGGGGCTGGGGCGGCAGGGGATGGAGACGCTGTGCTCGACAGGTGCAAGCCCTTATACACACCTGGAGGGAAAACAAATAGAAACCAAAAGCTCTTAGCTTCATGTGTGATCATTTCATTATCTAAATTAGGCTTTCTCAACCTTGGGGTCAGAATCCCATTTTGGGTCACAAGACACTGGCAGAGGGTCGCCAGATGCCTTCAAGAAACATACTATTTTTTGAACATTTTGAGCCAATCTGTGCTTATTTTGACCCTTTTTCTGCAACTACAACAAACTTGCCATATTTTAACACATTTTCATCACTTGTTCTTGTCATATTTTTGGACCTTTTAATGCATTTTTAAGGCATTACATTTCTGCCACTTCATCAAATTTCAATTAATTTTCTGCATATTTTTCCACTTATTAACCCTTTCCACCACTTTTCCCACCTAATGTCACATATATTGACCAATTATTGTCTCTTTTAACCAGATTTCATGCTCATTTCTTGCTAATTTAACCACATTCATGGTTAAATGTGGTTAAACCATGAATGGAACCAATTCACTTTTCCGTCAGTTTTTGGCCACTTATTTGCCACTTGAGCAATTTCTGTTGTTTTTAAAATGCCATTTCATAAACATGGTTATCACAGATTCATAGAACAATGAACCATCATTTTGCTGACTTTATGAATGAGCCCCAAAAAGTTATCCCCTTTATTGATGGCCCTGTCTCCACATGACTGTTCTTCAATGTTCATGTCTGTTTATCACCTTCAGGTACAATGGGGGTCCCGAGTCTCTTAAACCTTTATTTTGGGGGTTGCGAGCCAAAAAATTGAAAAACCCCGGATCTAAACAAGGTGGTATGTGTATTTTTTTTACATGTCCAAGGTTAACTTTTTTTTTTTTTTACAACAGCGCAGTACAATTATATTAATATTCTTTTGTCGTCGCATTGGGAAGCGGGATATAAATAAATCATGTAATTCTTGAAGCTTGCTATTGGTTGTTATAGATTCTGCTAACTGTGCTGCTTTCTGCGGCTGGAACTGCTTCCCTTTACACTTATATAAAATGATTTCATTCAAAAGCCAAATAATCTCAAAGTGTCAATTTTGTTTTAATTTGGTGACACCAACAGGTAGAAGTTCAGAGCCATAAATAGTTTTGGCAATGACAATGTGGTGTGTTAAAACCAACTGCTAATCAAATATTACAGTAGCAGGTGTGAGGCCAGGATACCTGAGGGGGAGAGGACACCGTTGACTCCTCCTCCCAGGGCTAGGTCATCCTTGGATTTCAGAGCCAGCAGTTGGTCTGTAGTGAAAAGGGCTGAGGCGGCAAGCTGGGCGCTGGCCTGGTCCAACGTATTGGTCGGGCTCTGTTTTTTTTAAAAGACAAGAAGATTACGTTTAATAAAGAGCAGAAAAATGAAGCAGGCAACATCTGTGACTGGTGTGTGTGTTCTGACCTTTGTGCTGTTGGCAGTGGTGCTGCTGTTGGCTTGCTGTTGCAGCCGGATTTGCTCCAGCTGGTGTTTCTGCATCAGGGCCAGCTGTTCTTGATGCTGCTGGTACTGCTCGGCCGTGAAAGCTAAGAGAGGGACAGCAGCTTTGTTACGACACAAGACTAAAACAGTCCATTAAAATGGCAATTAAGAGCAAATGCAAACTTAATATTTTCCAACGTGCTGATGCACCATCTTCTCATTAATCACACTAAATCATGTTCCATCTGCATGTATGAGCTCGACATACAGGTTTACGTTTTTATGTGTTAGCTAAAGCAAAGTTTGTCTTGGACAAATATGTCTAATTCCACTAATAATCTTGTTCACAATCTGGTGTTACATGTTATGGTTTGTCTAGTGATCATGTTATCCTGTGATTAAAAATGAATGCAGAGCTTGAACTGAAGTATGTTTTGAATGTGTTGTGATGAACAAGCAATTACTATGACTGCGTTCATAATCTGAAAAAGCACTTGTACAAAGACAAGTTTAGCTGATTGGTGTATAAGGTAAAACTGGTGTTCATTTTACATGGTGACATGTCACGGCAGAAGCATTAAATCACAGCGGCGTGGGATTTTGTGCAAAGCGGGAGAGTGATTTACTAGTTGGCAGGAATTTAACATTTCACAAATAATGTTTTAGGACTATGTCACACATGCCCTGTGGCTAAAGTTGCTTTAGGGACGTAATCGTGTGATTTCAGCGAAAAACATTCAAGTATATCAAATGGTAAATTTAGAAAAGTACTTAACACAATTAACCTTATATACATGTTTGGTATGGTTTCACATAGCAGTGCAGTTATCTAAACAGGGAAAGAAGGTGTTGTGATCATGATGTGAACTTTAATTGAAAAAAAACTTAACTGATTAATACCAATGATTACTTTTTTTAATATATGGTACTTATGATAATCAACTCATGGGGCGTGTCGACAAATGCAACATGTTCGGGTCAGGTGTGATATCCATCCTGCATGAAAGAGTCTCAGAAGAAAAGCAAGGAGGAAGGAGAGGGATCAGCAGCGCCATCAGGTGTGTCAGTCTAAGAATCCTAATATTCTGTTAATGTTTTGTACTATTTCCAGTTAGAAAATATCATGAGGACTGTGATAGAATAAGTGGGAGGGCCAAATCCCAGACCAACAGCAATCAAACATACAGTGTATGGACGTGTGTGTTTTAAATGTAGGTAAATGGTATGTCTGGAGATAGCTCAGTCACTTACTGGGAGGGGGAGGGGCTGTGGGGCCAACTCTGGCCTGTCGCTGAGAGCCAAAGAGCCGACTTCTTGCCGTGGAGATGAAGGCTGGACGCTTGAGACTTCGGCTCAGCCTCCTGAACAAAGGATGAGCGTTGTCTAGCTCGTTTAGTGGTAGTGTCCGCGGTCTGAAGTGCCTCCATCGGCACGACTTTATGTTCAATAGTATTTGACTGAGGTCCGTGGAAGGGGGCGAAGAAGAAGGGGGAAGTGAGGAGAGGAAGGATAAGGAACTCCTGTCCGAGGTATTTGTGTCTGAGGTACTGGCAAACTTATCGGTGGTCTGTGATCGTAAAGTAGTTGAAGAAGCAGCAGCAGGAGGAGAGAGAGCTGTGGCGTTCAGGGGCACGTCGACCATTTCTGAATCCAGTTCATGAAAAACGTTGTCATAGTCCGTGCACGCCCTATCCAGCAGCACTCTGTGAAAAAAGGAAGCGTTGATTTCTACTTTAGGCAGGGGAAACTCAATTCAAGCATTGAATAATAATAATAAAAAAAAAAGATTATTTCCGTTTGAAGGTAAATGTCTTGGCTTTTCTAACAAAATGTTGTCTGTCAAATGAAGCCAAAAACTAGAGTGAGAAAGACAGACAACCTTTAGCCAATTCTTAGGACTTGTCCACATGTAGCTGGGTATTTTTATAAACTATATCCACTCCCCTCTATTTAAAAAAAAAAAATACGTTTAAAAAAAATATATAAATATCTGCGTCGAGAAGCACGGCTGGATACCCACCCTGTAGCACCCCCGAACCACACCGGCCCCACGGAGCACGATGGCACCCCCCACTCCCCAGGCACCGCGGGGTACCAGCCACAAACCCCCAGCGGTCCAGGGGGCGGCCCCTGCCGCATGCCGGCCCCGAGCGGCCCACCCTGCCGCAACAGGGAGCGACCACACAGAAGAGAAACCAGCGCCCGCACCACGACTCGTTTGGATTTTAACGATTCCGATTCTAAATTTCGATTCCTGTTCAAAATTATTTGTGCATGTAAACAGGTCACAGATTTCACAGGAGAATTTTTTCATTTGAAAAAGCCTTTACACAGGCCCTTTTTTAATTCACTTAGTTCATACAGTTTAATTTGGTTGCTGTACTGTAACTATGGTATTCAATTACAAAGGTTTACAACTGTAACTGTAAAACTGAAACTTGCAAAAGTAACACTACAAGTTGGCAGCAGTCTAAAAAATAAAGGGCTGCAGCCCAGGTAGATGTATATGAAACAAAATAAAACAAACTCAAAACCTGGAGCAGTCATGTGACAAAATCAATCAACAGTTTTTGTTGAGGAAGCTTATTATTATTCTGGCAACTAAGTCCTGCGCAACCTAGTTGCTCAAAGTTGAAAAATTTGATTTTTAAGCGACTTCAAGCGACAACTCCCCCGGTAGTCACCGTCTGTAGAGCCAAGGCAGCAGCCCCTCCCTCCCGCTACAGTGAGACAGCTGCAGCAGAGGTCTGCAGCCAGGACCTCTTGAATTTACCAGGTCAAAAATAAAGCGGTTAAATTCTTGAATAAGCCTTCCAACCTGGGTGAACTCATCCTTTAGTAACTCCGTAAGAAGCAGAGCCATCTATGATACGGCCGGAGAAGAAGTGATCAAGCCTCTCTCCCCCCGTCGCGTGCACACGCAGCCCTCTGGAGCGATGAAGTGACCAAAAAGCACCACTATGTTCAAGCAACTCATCATGGGTGATTGAAGCGTTAGGTGTGAACGCACCTTTCTACAAACCCTGCGTAAACAAACGGAGCAAGCCGGGCGGAGTAATACAAACTGTGGAAACAATCTAGTGCGAGCATTTAGGAACGGAAAAAAATAATTAAGGCCTTAGAAATAAAGAGCAACATGTAAAGGGATACTTTACATGCCCAGGAACTGTAGTGGTGTTTAGACCAGTGTTTACATAGGAAGGAAGAAAATAAAAATGAATTTTCATACCTGCCCCCTCGGCCAACCCGTCGTCGAGCCATGCCTAGGCATCGCCGTGGCACAGTTAGTGTGGTGAGGCTGTATCTGAAGCAAGCTTCGGCAAGCCCACCCTCTGATGGAGCGCACCACGGCCAGCTGCCCACGCGATCCTGACGAGCCTACAAATGGGTAAGATGCTCATTGTACTAAAAACTGCAGAATACCATGATATTTCAGCAGTTATCAAGTGTCCGACTATAGATCTGCTTGGTAAGCTGGAGATAAAAGATTGATCATCCTTTACAATTGTCATTACCCCCATTGTTTAAACAAATCTTTTATCCATTGATGTGAACTCTGATTGAGGTATTCCTCCTTACAGCATAGTATTGGCAGCCTGCCATCCTGCGAAAGGCGTAGGCACCGTCTGGGTCGTTCTCCTCCTCTGCTTCTGAAGAGCCTGAGTGCAGCTGTACAAAGAATAATGATGGGTTATTGTTAAAATCAGATTGTGCTTTTTATTTAGTTGGAACAAAGTGTGTTTGTTGTATGAAGGAAAGCTCATACCTGAGAATAAGGCTCATCATCTGAGCTGGGGAAGTCATACTGATTGAGGTCCTTAGCATTAAAGACAGGACCAGGATGGTGGGAGGATCCCGATGACAGAGGCAGCGCTTTCGGTTTTTTCTCATATTTCCTCTTTTGCCTGGGAACATCTGCCTTATCCGGCTAGGGGGACAAATGGCACATTCACAACTCTGCAACGGCCTTTTTACTACATCACCATCCTCTCTGTTGAGTGAGATTTCTGGTGCTATAAATATTTATGTAAAAATATTTGTCAGGGACATCTCTCTTTTCTGCATTTACATTTCTACAATGCTCAACCACTTGGCAAAGATGTAAAGAAAAAAAAAAAGATATCTAAAACTACATAAAATTTGAGATAAAAAAGGGCAGATACTCAATATTAAATGTGCATGAATGTACAAACCTATACAGTACTTATAAGAATATAATAATGTTTTAATTATGACCATTTTTAGGGGGTCTTTTTGTAGTTCATGACTAACTTGTAAAAATGCTAACCTTTGAAACTCGAGTCAGAATAAGTTTCATTACAAAGTAGAGTTTTCACGATACAAGGAATTTGTCTAGCACTAATGTGGTAAAAGGAGAAGCCAGTTAAGTGTAACAAACTGGGGTGAGGTTAAAGAAGCCTGAATGATTGATAATCTGAAAACTGTATGGTAATTTCTAGTGTTATACAATCCTTTAAAAAACAAAAAGAAAGAAAGGGAAATGTGTAATCAGTCGCACACATAAGAGTGGGGTTTGGGTAACATACCTTGGACTTGTAGTCTTTGAGGTCCATGTGGTCCTGGTGCCGGTACTGATTTGTGAGCGGGACCAAAGGAATGATCTGTGACCTCACCAGCGCCCGTTCAGCCAAAACTTCAGCTATAACCTCACCACTATAGTCCGACATTACATTTCTATAAAGAAGGATCAGTATGAGCAAATTACCACAACAAATGTTTCCATCTGTGACATTTTAATGAAAAAAAAGTTGGTCATAATGTTCTAAAAATCTCACAGAGCCAGCTTTTTTTGTTAATTAGCTTTTGACTAACGTGCAGAAAGACCTACCTCTTCTCAAAAATCTCCAGTGTGAGGTGTAGCAGCTCTCTTTTGCTTTTTTCTCGCCTCTTGACCATTTCCAGGATGGTGACGGCTCGACTGAGATCCCTGCGAAGCTTCAGCATCTTTTCATAGGATGCCTCGTCATTCTTGCGATTCTAGGTGAGGAAGATAAAAACAGAATGTCATTGTTGAAATGCAATTTAGAAAAAGTGTTTTGGAGGGTTTTAAAGAACTTCTGAATAAAATATCTTCTCATTTAGACTGGCTGGGCTTACTAAGCTCTGACACCATCTCCAGTATAAGCAGTACACGATTGGGCCAATGAATTCTAACATATGGTTGAAAGATTGTGAGCGTGCTGCCATCCTTCGATCTGTACATCACGTGTGTTACTTTAAACTAACTGTGAACCCAACAATATGCATTTAAAGTAATAGAATGAATATCTTTAATGAAATGTTGCAAGAATGTGTACATCTTTATTGTATCCCTTATTTCACTTTGGTTTTTGTTGAATTGATTAAATGACTGAGATTTTGTTCACCAATGTGTTAAATGTCAGACTACCACTATACACCACACAAAATAAGAAATGTTTACCAACCTTTCTCGTTTGCATCTTCTCTGTTCGCCTTCTGAAAGCCACGTACGGGTCACTGGTGCTGGAGCCATCTCGCCTCTCCTGCTTGACGATGGGGATCAAACAGTTGGCTATGCTGTTTTTTCTCTTGCGGCTCCAGTAGTCAAAGACTTCCTTTATTAGATCGTCATCCTCCTTCAGGAGTAGCTTTGCCTCAGGAAGACTCACAAGCTAGGATGTACAAACAAGAGTTAAACTTAAAGAAATGTAACTTCATGTTTTGACTTGTTGACTGCGAGCACATCAGGTGCCTGACCTGCTGTCCGCTGCCTTTCTCTAGCCGGTCAATCATCTCCTCAAACTGCAGGAAGCTGATTTCCAACCTTTTTTTCAGCTTGTTCACAAAGGCCTCATCGTCCGTGTCGAGGTCATAGTCCGGCTGCTCTGTGTCCAAGCTGAAAGCTGAGGGCCAAATTACCTAATTCAGATTTATTGTTCTTAATGCAAAGCACATAATTCAACAACTCTTAATTTCCATTCAACTTCATTTAACAGTAACATGATAACTCTCCGGTCTGACCTTTGAGGCCTAACATTTAGTCTGGAATGGACCAAAGGAAAATGACTAAGAACAAAGCATTTTCATATTTACCAGGAACAAAAATCCCCCAAACAACCTTAAACATTTTTATATAACTCAAGTCTCTTCTAAGACATCTTAGAGCAGGAGTGTCAAACTCATTTTAGTTCCTGGACCAAATACGGACAAGTTTGATCTCAAGTGGCCAACAAATTTTAGTCAGGAAAACAAGCAATTTCATCAATAATATGCCCTACTTTGCACCTAAATTTACTTGATTTTGTGATTAATTTGGGGAATTGCGGAATAATGAGCAAAATTTAAGGATTTTGGAAAAATTTAGAATTATTTGAGCAATTTAGTGTTTAAAAATGATTGCCATCATATGATATAAACATCGGAAAACTGAGCGCTAGCAAAACTCGAGGAATCAATCAAGTTTCATCGAATTTTGTATTTTGAGGGACTGCAATAACTACAATCAAACTAGTTGGTAATTTACACATTGATTCATGTTTTTTTTTTACTTTCTCCTGAGGGCCTTGAGTTTAAGAGGAGAGTATCTAATGTTACAGCTTGAGAGAAAAGGATTTCTCTACACTCCTCAAAAAGGGGGTAGAAAAAAAAAAATACAGAGACCAGATCCAAAACATATGCCATAGACCACTTGTAACAAAATGAGGTAATCTTTGTGGTGTAGTTTAGATCCAGGAAGGAGAGAAATTTGCACCAACTCCAACTCATTCTAAAGGGTCACCACCATCTGTGGTTATTTACAAGCAGCAGAAAACAAGGATGTTAGCACTTGGTTTAGTCATAACCGCAGCAGCTTTCTGGGAATAATAGTATACAAATTATCTGGTACTACAAGGAACCAAAAGCAGAAAAAGCTGCCCACTAAAACCAGGGGAGTAGGTGAACACTGAGATCAGGTTGTTGCCAAAACAAATAATCTTTAATAACTCCTATCATACCAGGCAGTGATGACAAAATGTTTGTTGCTATTAAAAACATATGAAATAAAACAATAAAAAAGAAAGAACTAATAGTCTGTTTTAGACTCAGTTGGATTAATGACATCAGACTTCCACCACCTGTGGGCTAGTGAGTCATTGAGCAGAATTGTTTTATAGCTCCTTCGCTGCTTGTTTGCAGAAAGACTATTAATGTATTCAGATTTAAGGCAAAGTCTGAGAGAAACCATTTTTCACTTCTAAAGCTGTAAAGTTAGGAAAGTTAACTATTTCACATCTGGTGGAGAGAAAAAAATACTAAAATACTTTGATGTGCTTTTAGTGTGAAAGTGCCAAACTCCAGGGGTTTCCAGACACTGAAATGAAGTGAAACGAAAAAGCTACACCTTCAACACCGTAGGACACTCAAGTGTGCCTCGCCACACATGTCAGCAGTGTGAAGCCTACTCACGCTGTATGTGATTTAGCTGCTTTGGCATCTTGTAGTCCCCGGGGTAGAGAGACTCGTAGTAGGTGATGTTGCTCTCTGCCTCAGGGACTGGGATGACCATGTTGTCCCGCTTCTCGCCATAGACCTGCTGTGCCGAGATTGCCCGCTGGAGATGGTGTTCCTATGAGAAATGAACACAGTAATGAATACATTAACCAAAATACCAACTAAAAACTACAATGTAATTTATAAAAATGTGCTATGAAAAGCCTTCAATAACTGCAGGATTAGATGTTTTCATTTACCACAATACGTTAGGTTAAGAATGACATGACAAAGGACTGCAGATGTAAATTACCTCAGTGATGCTAAATGTCATTTAATTTTTATAGTGACTAAAGTGCTTTACAAAATATCAATTAATTTGTTTTTTGCTGAAAATCAGAAAATGTTGACACTACAGGGTATTAAAAGCTATCATAAATAAATGTGTTGGATATAAAAAGTCAAAGGTCAGAAAATATGCAAATCAGAGGGGAGCTCGTTCCAAAGCTGAGGGGTAGCAGCTGCAAACACTCAGTCACCCTACTGTTTAAATCTTTACCTGGGCACATCCAGCAGAAGCCCTGCTATGATCACTAAAAGTTAAAATATCAGCTAAATATGATGAGACAAGAGCATTGGGGGCTTTAAAAAAAAAGTTTAAAATGAATCCCAAAAGAAAGTGGAAGCTAATTGAGAGAGGAACAGTTCAGCAAAATGTGCTCTGGTCTGGCTGTTAGTTAAAAGATGGACTGCTGCATTTTGCACAAGTCGAAGATGACAGAGAGGAACATATAGTGTATTACAGTAATCAAGTCTTGAAGTGATCACAGCATGAATGACTATCTTAACATCACGATGACGACAGGAAATGTTTTTGCTTTGGCCAACAAACGCAGTTGGTAAAAGCAGTAACAAATCTTCATGTTGACACTCATTTGAAATTTCACGGACAAATTCACAAAGATCACCCCCAAATTTTTGACAGCTGAGCTGAATGCTAACAAAAAATCTAAGGCTGCAATGATTAATCGACATAATCTATAAATCTATATATAAAAATTCTTGGATGCAGATTTAAAGCATTGACAAGTCGTTCAATGTTGTAAATTAATGATAAAAACCTACTACTACCTGTTTTATTGTTGCTACCGTACATTACATGAACTCCCACCATTTACATGAAGAAGAATGGCGCAACAAACAGAAGACGCAGCTCTACTCCGATCTATAGCCTCCAAAGTTTGGGAACATTTCACTGATACAAACCAGCGAAACTAGTCCCGATCCAATATTGATATCGGATATAGGTCCATGGAAGCACTACGGAGAAGAAAATCCGAAACCCAGCAGAGCCGCCGTTTCTTCACGTAACACAGATGTGAGATCACTGTACCGTTGATATCTCCCGATTCTTGTTATTTTTAATCAAATTATTATGTTGGTGTATGTTTATCAGAAAATCATGGAAGAAGTTTGCATAGCAAACGCTAGCTCAGTTGTTCCCATTCAGGGTTTCTTTTTTCCTCACTTTGTGTATATTTCATACTTTTAAACAAGGTTTATGTGTCGGTATTTATCAACTGAAGTAACCAAACAGATGTGTCACCATTGTGTTTATGTCAAATCACCAAATCCAACAGTAATCACATATTACAAAAGAAATAAATATAGCAGTATGAGAACAACTAAAATACTAGCTTATTCAGCTAATTCAATCTGATCCAACACAAAAGGTAGCTTATTCAGTAGAAATAAAGACTTTCAAACAAAATCCTAAATGAGCAGCATGAATCCCACAAGTAAACAAACATTTTGCTACCCACAATCAAAGTTGCTTTAAAAACAAAACATCAGCTCTCATAACACTTGTGGAATTTGGGTTTTTTTTTTTTTTAAAAAAAAAAAAAAAGGTGGATCGATAAAAGAACACAATGAATTATTAAATCATGCCAGGGACTCTAAGTGTAGAGGCAAACGTGCAGCTACTCATCACAACTGCTGCCATCATGCTTAGAATTTTAAACTCTCAAGTGAGCTGGTCAACATGTAGGGCCTTATAAAATCCATGTTAACGGAATTGTGGAGGGAATTGACTTAAATTATTAGATTTAAGATTTATAAACATACAACCATCCAAAACAGTCAGCATGAAGTTTCAATGTACATTATGAAGATATTTTTACATATAGATGTAAAAAGAGCTGGGATCAAAAATATCAGCGTAAACATAAGCCATACAACCATCAAACTACTGCTCACTTGAGATTTCTTTCTCCCATCTTTTTCTTATATAATTTGTTGAATTTCCCCTACTTATTGTGAGGCTTTGGTAAAGTTTGGAAATAATAGATGTGCTTCCCTTAGTATATGTTTGTAACATCAGTTTACTTAATTCATTAGAACCCAGTTCTAATTTTGATAACTGTCGATAAATATTGTCTTAGCTGTAAATATAAATAAGGAACTTTTTTTAAGGGGAAATAATTCCGGGGACTACTGATTAGGTGCACCGCCCACCCGTCCTGGCTGCTTCAAGCATCGTCTTAACCGCACTAAACACTGTTTAAACTGCCAAAAACCTATGCAAATCACCCCTCGCTCTAAAATACGGAGTGCCGCTTAACTTTAATGTGTCTGTTTAACTTCATCCATTTCTCGTGAAGCACTGAGCGGCGCTCCGTGAAAACATGATTAGCTTCACCTGCTCAAAGTGTTTGAAAAACACATCTTAATCAGTACTACAGAAGATCTGTGTTGTGGACGAGACCAGAGATGCCAGGGTGTGTAGGGTCTTAAACATAGTCGGCTATTAATTGCTTCTGATACTGGCCCCTTGTGGTGAAATAACTGATGCATCCTTGCATCCATTTGTTTTTGTTTAATCATTACGGTCTGGAATGGTGTCATCAGAAAATTTAAATTAAGTTGATCAAAACTTAATCAATAAACCTGCTCAGATTCAGGAAACCATTGATCCCTGAGGGGAAAATGGGTGACATTAATGTTGCACTCGTACATCTTTATAGGACACAAATAATCAAAAAGGATCACTCAAAATAATCCATGTCAGTACACCTTATATCTGCCTTTAAATTAAGGATGCACCGATCGATTGGTGCCAATTTCCCCTATTTTGGGGGATCAGCGATTGGCCGATCCTTGAATATGAAACCGATCTTTTCTACCACCGCAATCGTCGAACAGTCGGTCATAAAGTCAGCCACTGCCTCCTTCTGCTGTGAGATGACTGACAGGCCCGCCCACCAGTCAAGGGTAATTTAGCATGACCGCAGTAGTACGCAAAAAAAAGAGCAATGGATCGCAATTTATAATTACTGTAATGCGGAAATATGTCCTGGTGGAGCTGTAAACAAAATGCTACCTCATTCACTATAAAACACCACCACACCACCAAGTATGCAGCACTTGAAGCTCGAAATCAAGCTAATGCTAAAGCTAGAGAAGCAAAGAGCCAGTGGGGTGCTGTAAAAAACAAACAATGGAGTTCATGGCTTTGAAAATGAATAAAAAGCTTGCACAAATGAACAAGTGACTGTAATTGGTTCTTTCTTACTATAAACTTTATATTTTGTTAAGCACATTGAGATGACTTTGTTGTAATTTGTGCTATATCAATAAAGTTGAATTGATTTGTGAAGTGTGAGAACAACTAACCTGTGCCATGTTCATTCCATCATTATCTGTTAACTTTAGAAAATGTTACACTTTATCATTTCTGTAGAACATTTTACTTTTAGGAGCTTTTATCTTGTAAACTGTTGCAGATTATTTTTAGATTGATATTTTGACATTTAAATATCCACAAAGCTGCTGCATTTGGCCATTTCTTTTAATTTTTGCACAACAGGGAAACCTAAAACTCCGGACACTTTATTGGTAGTTTAAGATGTTTTTTTTAGTTTGTCCTGCAGATTATTATTTTATCACCTACCCCAAACCCTGTGATTTTCTTTATTTGTTAAACCAAAATACTGCTGTGCACTTTATTTTTGGCAAAGAGCTGAAAACAGGTCTGCAGTGTAACCTGTTGGACACGTTTAATTTGTTTTAAAATTGTGAAAAATAAAAGACTAAAGGAAGTGATATAATTTAGTATTTTGGACAGCAATATTCTAATCTTTTAATTTATATTTGAGAAAATTAAAACAACAAGTTTGTATTGTTTCGTGGATATTGTTCAATGTTTTACAATAAAATAAGATTTGAATATTCAAGTGTCTATTCTTTTAAAAAAAAAACAAAAAAAAACCGGACTGGTCAAAATCGGAATTGGCAGGTTAGGCTTTTACAAAAATTCGGTGATCGGCAATCGGTGCACTCCTACTTTTAATTACATCTTACTCTTTATTTTTATTTAATTATTTAGTTTTTATTAGTATTTATTTTGTTTCCTCACAGAAGTTGAAAACAAATATTTCTGAAAAAAAATGAATTTAAAAACATTTGTGTGGAAAAAAACAAAACAGATTTTATAGGGCCCTACAATAGTCCAGTATGCTGGAGATAAACGCATGAACCAGTTTCTCTTCATCTTTCTGAGTCATTAAACCTTTCACTCTGGAGATGTTCTTTAGGTGGTAGGAGGTGGTTTTTGTGATAGATTTTGACCTGACTACTGAATGTCAGGTCTGAGTCAATCAGAACACCAAGGTCAGTTCTCAACAAGTACTGCAACAATCACAAATCTCTTGAAATAACGCAAAAACAATAACCAGATAATGCAACAACAATCATGTTTAAAATGATAAAGGCAAGTATTTACAAATGTGAAGATGGATTTACATGGTAATAACTTTGTTTTTGTGTTACACTGAGTAAATATTTGAATAGTTCATCTTCATTGTCATCCATTCATTGTTAAAGTTGCTCTCTTTGCTTCATGGTTCTTATTTGACTCTTCCCTTGTTTTTTGTTTTTCTTGTATTTAAGGCTGCAACGATTATCCGACATAATTGATAACGTGGACTACAAAAATTTGTTGACGCAGATTTTTGTAGCGTCAACGCGTCGTACAATCTTGTAAACAATAAAGAATCAAAACCGCCACTTAATGGTGCAGGTCCTTACATGAACTGCGGGAGGCAGTACCACTCCCATCTGAACTTTTAAATGCTGGAAGTGAGAAAATACAAGCGAGGAAGAATGCCAACTGCTATAAACCCTCAAGAAGAAGAAGTACAAGAGCAAGAATGGTGGACCAAACTGTGGAAGAAGCCAGAAAGCTTCGACCTAAAGTTTCCAAAGATATAGCAGCGAAACAAGTGAGATGTAAACTATGTGAGGTACAACTGGCTTTTCATGGGAGCACTACAGTGATGCATGAGCACCTTAAGTGCAAGCACCCCACAGCTGGTGTTTCACGTTGTTCTACTTCATGTCCAGCGGAAATGTGAGATCATGCAGAACTCATTTCACAAAACTAATGGAAGAAAAGTATGAAACCACACAATGTAAAAAGATGCTCTCAAATTAAATAGCAATAAAATCGCCCTGACACCTGATGCATAGACAAACAGTCACAGAAGCATATCTTGGCATCACTTGTCACTTTATAAGTGATGACTGGGAGCTCACTAGCTTCTGCCACTTGAAGAACGAGACACTGGATCTAACATTGCTGGATGAATTGAAGAAGCCTTGGGAAGGTTTGAGATCAGTACAAACAAAATTGTGGCAGTTGTACATCATAATGGCACTATTATTGTCTTGGCTGCAAACATTTTACAAGAAAAGCATGGGTGGATGTCAATTCGCTGTGCAGGCCACATTTTGCAATTGGTTATCAATCGGGCTCTAAAACACCCCCTGATCACCAAAACACTGGGTGCAGAAAGATGTCTTGTAGAGCACTTTAAAAAAATGAACTGGCTTTAAGTAAACTTAAGGTCAAACAGAAACAGGGAACCCCAGAACATAAACTAATCCAGGATGTCTCAACGAGGTGGAACAGCACCTTTTATATGGTGACTCGTCTGCTCGAACGACGATGGCCACTGACTGCAACACTGTCAGACCCAACAATAACACAGAGTGGGAAACGTTACCTTAACCTGAAAGCAGATCAGTGGGCCCTGCTAGAGGAACTAGCTAAAGTCAACTTGAGTGGTAAAAGCTATGTGACAGTGAAAGCTATGTGACAGTGTCTGCTCTGCCTCCTCTGGTCAGAGGGCTTTTGAAATGCACTCAGACAACATGTGACGCAGCTCCTGTGCAAACTTTTCAGGAAGTTACTTTGAAAGAGATCAATACACGCTGGTCTGACAATGTCACAGTCACTTGTGATAGCCCATGCAAACAAACCAGCACTGCATTAGACCCTCGCTTCAGGAAACTGAAATTTTTGACTCCAGAGAAGTAATATATATATTAATATTTCTTGTTATTTAACACATAATTATGGTAACATTACAGACTTCTTATTCTTATCTGTTTCATGTGGCAGGTCCTGATGTCTTTCAAAGGCTGAGAGTTCCCTTGCTCGGTGAGGCTAAATATCCAACCCTTTGCATCATTGGCCAAGTCATACCTATGCATTCCAGCTACCCCAACACCATCTGAGCATCTTTTCTCTGCTGCTGGAAACATCACTTCAAAGAACAGAGCCAGCCTCACCACCAAGCATGTTGACATGCTTACGTTTCTGCACTTTAATTTTCTTTTTAATGTTTCCTTTAGCCAAGTTGGTGTGTTAATCTTAGTTTTACTGTTTGCACTTAAATAATACCAACCTTTGAATAAGATGGTTGTTTTTAATGCTTTAAGTGAAAGCTACTCTTTAGTTGGTTTAAAGTTCTTACCATGAACATTGAACAGAACCTGTAAGGCAGGTTAGTAACATCTTGTTACAAAGAGTTTCCATTATAGTAGTTATTCAAGACCACACGCAGTTTGTAATATTTAATGTTTTTATTTTTTATGGCTTGTGATCACAATTTTTCATGTTAAAAATACAACTATTATAAATGCATTAATTTGTCCTGTTGTCATTTTATTTCCTCTGTGTAAAACTTGCCGTCAGAGTAGAACAGGGTCACTTTCACAAGTGTGAGGTTTTATGCAGGTGGGTTAAAATAGCGTTTCAAAAATATGTGCTTCAAAACTAAAAAATAATCGTGATTAGTTGACTAATCGAAAAAAATAATTGATAGATTAGTCGACTACAAAAATAATCATTAGTTGCAGCTCTACTTGTATTCAGTTTAACTAGAAGTAGGTTTAGCAGTAAATCTGTAATGAATGTGTCGTCCATCTAAACATTTCACTTCTGTTTGTAAAAAACAGCTTGGTGTATAGGACGTCAGAACTGACAATAATGAGCAATAAAAACCTGGAGTTAAAAATCAAAAGCAGTTCAAACAGTTACTCCGTATGAACAAAGGAACTCTCGAGCGCTGCTCGCTTCACTTACCATGTCAGGTATATACGGTGTAATGACAACTTGCCCGAACACAGTTTTTACTTGCAAATGGCAAGCATTAATGTCAAGCCCTGAAAAGGTGATCCAATGTAGTATTTAAAAAATTCCTTTTTTAGCTGTACAGAAAACATTCCACTTTTGGTAAATTTCACAGACCAAGTCTGTAAGAAAACAAACCGCATTAGAAAATCGTAATTCTTGATTACCCACTTATTGAAGACGTGCTTAAGTTAAAAATTTCATTGGGCAAAGTGACATGTTCTCAAGTCTTCCAGTTATGAATCACAAAAGAAAACCAAACTTTGTTTTAAAAAAAAATTTTTTCCCCCCATAAATTCACACAGGCAAAAAATATTGGAATTTATATAACCTTATTCACATACATCAAACTACAGAAGTAAAATAACAATAGTGACAAGTCGCAAATAGATAATTCTATTCTTTGATATTATTAGGGGTGTCCCAATCCGATATTAGCGTGAAAAGGAATATCGGATACAAATTTCCAGATTTTCCGATTTCTTCTTTTTTCTGAATTCATGCCGATATCGGATCAATATCGGTATCATATCGGAAATTAAAAAGTTGTATCAGGACATCCCTAGATATTATATGTAATTCACTGGGGACCTTTCTGTCAACAAAAAAACTATGGCAGTTCAAGGCTGCAAACCCAGGGGAAACTGTGGCAACTATGTCATTCCATTGCAAAAAGATTAACTAAATTTCAATTTAAAAAAACACGAGCAAAATGTTGATGTAATGTTTCAGTCATGAAAGTATAGGTGAAAAGAAGCCTCATATGGACATGGGACTTAAGACATTTAACTAGGGATGTAACGATTAATCGTAAGGCAGTTAAAAATCGATTCATAGGTACCACGGTTCACATCGATGCTCTGAAAATTGAATCGCAGTACTTTTTTTAAACAGCAGAGGGCGCTATATATTAATCCTTCCAGAAGCGGGCGGAATCTCTGACCGCCATTTACTGGTAAACATGCTCATAAATGATTCTTTACTCCTTTAGCACCGAAAGAATATCTGTAATATTACGTGAATATCTGTAAAAGTCACGTTTTTCTATTAGCGCTGTCTGCTAGCATAGCTTCTCTTCTTCACTGGTGGAATAACTGCATGCTAACCGACCACTGGGTTACCAGCGCCGTCTGCTGGTCTAAACAAATATCTGACGTAAAATGACTTTTTTTTTTTTTTTTTTTTTTTTAAAAGTCCAATTGTTTAGGCACAAAATACATTTTCAGTTGCACTTTTAAAAAGAAAAAGAACTATTATGCAGTTTTGAATTGTTTACTATAGAACCAGAATTTAAATTAATAGGTTTCTTCTTCATTTGTATTATTCCTTTATTTATTTCATTCAAGATTTACTTTTAGTCAAATTACATCATTTTGAATAGTTTATCAAGAGATTCTTTTGACAAAGAAAAATAAAAGGAAAATAGTATAGTATTTTCCCCCAAAAAATAAAGGAATATTTTTCAGTCATTTGTCAACATTCCCATTTTGTAAAATAAATCGTGAGAAAATCGTATCGTGAACCCAGTATCGTGAATCGTTACATCCTTACATTTAACACAACTATTTTGGTCTATAAGGCAGGTTTCTATTCCTAATTTATTCAGATAACACCAAACACACACAACAAAAGCTAACTAATGAAAGTGCATAATCCTGAAATGTGTCCTTCAGAAGTTTAACAGCCAAATCATTCAGCATTTGTAGCAAGAATTCCACAATAGAATGCAACAACTTGCATCACACCAAATGACGCAAGCTAACCAGCACTGACTGATGAAATAATCATTATCTCACAATGTGTGGAATCTAACATGCACAATGTGACACGTGATGAGAAAACGGGAACAAGTCAGCCAGGGGGAATTTTGAGTTATATACAGATTCTGAAAGTGTGGATTCTAGGCTTTTCAATGGGCCCCAAAGTCATCTCTGGTCTTCGGAGAGAAAGGACGTGTGTTCACTCGCTCCGATAACACAACCTTAGGAGATTAACAGCTTACAGCTGCAGCTGGACAGCCTGAAAAATAAAACTTGGGCCCAAAAATGGTTAAAAAACCGCCTGCAGGCCATGCAGAACCTGATCGGGGTTTGGAAGAGGTCAAGGAGATGATACGAAACCTCAAAGACGATCTATCGTCTACCAAAGACGATCTATCTGCACGGGTCACAGCCGAGATAAAGTCGTTGGAAAAGACTCTGTCTGCTAGCATAGCTTCTCTTCTTCACTGCAAGATATCTGCATGCCAACCGACCACTGTGTTACCAGCGCCCTCTCTGGTCCAAACAAATATGGCGTAAATAAGTGTAATCACGGTTTTTTTTTAAAGTCCAATTGTTAAGGCACAAAATACATTTTCAGTTGCACTTTAAAAAAAAAAAAAAAGAACTATTATGCAGTTTTGCATTGTTTATTATAGAACCAGAATTTAAGTTAATAGGCTTCATTTTCATTTCTATAATTCCTTTATTTCATTCAAGATTTATTTTTAGTTAAATTGCATTGTTCTGAATTGTTTATCAAGGAATTCTTTTGACAATGAAAAATAAAAGGAAAATAGTACCGTATTTTTCCGGAAATTTTTTTTTGTCTACAGTCCCATTTTGTAAAATAAATCGTGAGAGAATCGTATCGTGAACCCAGTATCGTGATTCGAATCGTATCGGAAGTTGAGTGAATCGTTAGATCACTAATATAAACACTGGAAACAAGACTCAGACTGTGCTTACTTTTCGGAGACTGAATTCTATGTGGCACTGTCAGAAACTTGGCTAAATGAACAAAAAGGTATGAACTTTACGATAAAAGGCATTATACATAAAAGATAACAATGAAATGGAGAATGTGTAACAGTAAAAATAACGAGACCAAAGGTAGAGAACATATTAATCTGTTTGTATCCTGATTGCAAAATAGACATTTAATGAGAACCTAACCAAAATGATAGATGGAATAATAATAAATGACATCTCCGACCATTTACCAATACTTACAATATTTAAGACTAACGACAACATCCACCCAGAAACATATGCAAACACATGCAAAAAAAAAAAAAAATACATTATATAAAAAACATCTTAAAGACAAAACATTGAAAACAGAACTACATCCTATGGAAATTACAACAAATACTACATACCAAAACACTGAAGATAATCTATTCTTTCCTAAATGGGTCACATTTAAATTACTGCTTATAAACTAAGACATAGTAATGTGTTTATATGAGAAAGGGTTAAATCTAACATTGGAAAACACAGCACTGTCAATAGCTATTAACAGCTAGAATAACCTTGATGCAGAGACAAAACAAGGAACTTCGAAAGACGATGAAGTTTTCTTTTGAACTGGAGGAACGTAACCAAAGTCAGGGAATGAAATCTGCAGGGAACAAGGACAGCACGAACAACGATGGAGAGGAGGAATGAAAAAAGACAACACTGACTACAGATGAGAATAAATCCTACATAAAAAAGGACAAAAAAAAAAAAATGAAATTGTGTACAATTGTGTTTGACCAGAGAGACAAGCTTTGATGTAAATTTTCTGTGTACAAAACAGGGGACGGGACTTGGATAAGCAAACTGCTTCTCTCTTTTTCGGCATGTACAAAAAAAAAAAAAAAAAAAAAAAAAAAAAAGAATAACAAAACTTCTGTGAATGCAACCATGTCGGAAATAAACTGAAAAAATAAAATAAATAAATAAAGTTCAGTTTTATTTTTTTTAAATTCAGTGTTTTCCGCATTAATTTTTTACAATTTTTTCAGAAAACAGTGATGTTGCTAGGTACGCATCCTGCGTCCCTGAAGCATAAAAATCTTAAATGACGCAGTAAATCCACTATCCATGCGTCCCAGGGACGCACCTAATTTTTCCCATGAAAAACGACACATTGTGAACAACAAATTATGTTTAAAACCACAGTAACTAGCAAAAGAAACCTAGCCGTCAGCGGACCCCTTTACGCATTAACTCAGCGCAGACATGATCCCATTGAGTACATGCTAGTTTAGCCGCTACAACATCAATCAGCCATTTAACTAGCTGCTTACAATACACCACAAACATATCTGCATCATTTTATTTTTCCCAACAGACTTTGCACTGTGTTAGTTAAATTAAATTTTTGTGCTATAAGTTTCAAAGTGATTGACTCATTTGATTTAGTTGATCTTCAGACAAGATGATTTTGGTGACAATTTATTTTTTGACTTCATGGTGATGAGAATGTTTTGTTTGTGATCAGCCCTTTTATTGATAATGTATTTTTGTACAACAGACACTAATTTGTTCTCATTTGAATTGTATTTGTTTAATTTCAGATACATTTTGAACATACATGAATATATCTGCCATATTATTATAGCCATATTATACCACCATTAAGAGAGTTTAACACTACAATTTAAGAAATTGAAGAATATAAGAAATAGAAAGAAAGAATTTTTTTTTATTGGGGACCCATTGAATTTCCCAGAACCCACTCAAATCACCACCTGTGGGTCCCGGGGACTCCCTACATTGAAAACCACCATCACTGAGAAAATATTAGTTTTTAACTCCTGTAAAGAAACAAGACAAAAGCTGTGCCTGTTTATTACTTTGCATTAACACAACCCCCCAGCAATGGTGATTTGTGGATAAAACGCATTAAACAGTTAAAACACCAGTTTTCTTTCCATTCAGCATTAGGAGTGTGACAATATCTCGATACGGCGATATATCACGATATATTTCCACACGACTGATTATTGATTTGCTCCCGCTAAGTATCGATTGTTTTTTTTTTTTTAACCTTTTCTGCTTTTTCACTAAAATGTGCAAGCATGTCTTCACAGAAATTTTGTCATTGTTGAAGGAACCAATATACTGTTTACTGGAAAATTCCACTATAATGGTGTCACTGGTAAAAAAGACCCTATTTTTGGTTTACAGAAAGCACTATTGGAAATACTTATTCATTTACATTGGTATGTTGACACTTATTTACAGAAACGTTGCACTAAAATAGTGTCACTGATCATCGAACACTTTGTCTTTCAGAGATATAAAACAAAAAATTGTATTTTTTCACTCAATCTTTTTTTTCTTGTATGTCATAGATTATCGTACATTAATTTCTGACCAATATATCGATAATCGCAGTATCGTCATATCGTGAGATAATAGTTACTGTGAGCGTTGTATCGCGTATTGTATCATGAGGTACCCAGAGGTTTCCACCCCTATTCAGCATATAGGTGAATTGAAGCACATAGCAAGCTGTCAGAAACATTTTCATGCATTTCTTGTATTGCCTTCATCCGATGAGCGGACGTGTTCTCCACGTGTTTGGTGCAATGCAGCCATAAAAAACAACAACAATGAAATACCATCTTAAATGCATTATTTCTCTTGTCAAAGAAGCGAGGAGATGGAAGCGATAAGTATCTGCAACGAACGAGTGTTTTAAATGGCTGTTTACAATTTACTCTGCTACTGCAATAAACTCCTGAAGCAGCGTTCTTCAGTCTCAATCAGAATAGATGCTTTTTGTTGCTTCTACACATTGGTCTTCCTTTTTCCTCTTGATTTGCAGTGTAACCGCTGTGTCAAAAGCCACGTTAGAGACTTCAACTTGAATATAATGCCAAGGGACTGTCCCTACTCTCAGATCCGTAGCAGGCAATGACTTTTGACAAGCAGCTTGAGCAGCCAATAGTAATGCTTAAAACAGCTCATGGGCTTGCCCTTTTGATAAAAAGATCTGTGATTGCCTGAAGTCTAGCGTCACGCTCCTGTATTTCAAATCAAATGTATTCTTCCATGTAATCCTGGTCACAATATCAGCATTATAATTGACGTCAGTCCATTTTACTTGTCAGAATAGGAGCATGTTGAAGACCAAATCTTATTATACGTGCCCCGTTTTGTTAAACAAAATGTCCAAGTTTTTTTTTTTTTTTTTAACATTATAACAGGTAAAACATTATTATTTCTAAAGCTCATTTACAGGACCAAGAGAAGGAGAAAAGATTCAATGTCCACTCAGAACACTTTGAATTACAATATGCAATACAGTATAATATATATTTTTGACTAAATAAAAACCCCAAAAAATTACGTATTGCAGCTTTAACTAGCCATGTGTTTTACTTTAACGTGTAGATTGGTCAAAACTGGAGATGCACATTTTAAAAAAAAATGTTTATGGCCGATAAATAACCAATCAATAACCGTTAAAAGGGCCTCAGATTCTGTTTCAAAATTTTCTCCACTCCATTGTATACTTATTTCTGTCAGTTTACCCAAATTTTGTTTTTCTTGGTGTTTCCTTACTTTTATAACTTCACTGAAAACTAAACACTGAAATCATGCTAAACAGGGTCATTTCAATCAACTACTATTATTTTTATTCATTTATATGCTTCAGATGACACTATGAAAGCATGGAATTACAAATCTAAATGAAAAAATTGTGATAAAATCTTTCTTGATCCTGATCTAGCAAAAAATGTACAAATACAAATATTGTGATATGAAATTGTATTTTATTTGAATATTGCCTCCCTCTATAAGTAGGTGTTAAAAAGATAACAGAGCCACCAACTTTTTCTGGTTTGAATTCAGAAAAAGGAATGCCATTTTAAACTACAGGGTAAATTGCTGTCGTTTGATGGCAGTACAGTGATGAAGGGAAATGCCATTTGGACGAGTTCCTTTTAGAATAGAATTCTAGAGTATGTCTTCCTTTTTAGAAAAAGCTCTCAGGTGGCCCAAGTATCAAAGCCAACCCTGACGTAACTCCACCTGGCAGGCAGAAAGTGTTCACTTCCAAATATTTCTTGAAAGTGTTTTTATTTAAATAAACCCATGAAATCCACACATGTCCCATGAATTTAAAGCCTGCCACAGCCAATAGTTTAGGGCAAGAATGTGCCTGCAGAAAGAGTATTTAACTGGTTTGCTGGCAGACTGTTCTCAGTGAACAGTCCCAGTCAATGACAGTAAGTGAAGCCTTTGGTCCAGAGCTAGGCACAAAGCCATCGACAAGCGGTCTTGTCAACAAGGCAGCATGCTGCCAGTGCCAGCCTCGTAAAACAGCTCTCTCTCTCTCTCTCGGGAAACTGTGTGAATCGTTTTCCCTGCGGCTATCGGAATTACACAAAGGGCAAAAAGAAAATAAGCACAAACACTAGAATCAATGAACAAAAGACTGAATTCAATCAATCTTTTTATTTAGACTCAGGTCCATTAAATAACGAACATACAACGATATTTTAAAAAAGACAGTCATACCAGTGTTTCCACATAGCAGACTGGTTAATCAACATTATTATAATGGCATTACAAGAACTGTTAAGTCAACAACTCAACATATAAACTTGAAAATCAATCGTCTCAAAAGAGCATGAAAAGTGATGACTTGTACTTTACAAAAGAGTTCACTTGCACTATTCCATCTTGGTTTACCATGCAAGATACGCAGACAATCATACACAACCTGAGGTTTGCAGACGCTGCCCTTCTTAAATTTTAACCATGAGGGTGCAGTATGAAAAGGGATACAGTAAGTCCTGAAGAGACCCACTTTCACCCTCTCAGAACACCAGGAAAATCTTCTGGTCAACAAATTTGCCTGGATATATAAAATACGACGCTGTCTATTAATATCTTCATCATCCATCATATAATCAGTGATGTGTCCCAGATATTTGTTATAGAGCAAGCAGGAAACACTTGTCCTGACAGGTAAAAGAATAAAAAAGTGATTTATACGGTCGAATGCCTTTACTGTATTTATTGGTTTCATTGATGCATCAGCGTTGTGTCTTCTATAGTTTTCCACCATCTCCTTCAGCACATAAATACATAAGTCTGTACTATGTTTAGCCTTAAACCCAAATAGATTATCTGTATATCTATGCACCTATGAAAACCAGTCAAGTAATATTCTCTCTAAGACCTTCGACAGCACACTGGCTAGAGCAATTGGCTGACAATTATCCATACTACCCACCTTGCCCACTTTGTCCTTGATAGGCACTGAAGTGACGGACAACATGGAATCTCATAATACACCATGACACATAAAATCTCTAAAACAAATAGCAAGGAGAACCGCTACCTTCAGGCTTGCTAATTTAAAGTGCTCTGCAGACATTTCATCTGGACCACATGCCTTATTTTCAGCTAACTCCGAGATGACTTGAAAAACTTCTTTATCTGTGATTTGCATAGTGTCCGAATTGACAATCTCACCTACTTTGTAGAGGTCACTCTTAACACAATTAAATAGAGCAGAGTAATATTTCCTCCATAGTTCAGCTATGTTATCACAACCAGAGACCCCCTCTAAGGTGCTAGCAATTATGTGGTGTTTGTGTTCAAAGCTCTCACCTCCTTCCAGAAACCAGTAACATCATTCTCTGCCATAGAATCCACTCTGATTTGTTGTGGATGTTTATCAACATAACAAACTGCATATTTATAGTTAGAATTTGTGAACCTTTTCAGATCAAGGGCAGGCCCCTCTCTGGGCCTTCCTGCATGGACCCAGGCCCTAAAGGCATTCTTAGCTTCAGCATGATAATGAGCCACATCCTTGCTCCATCCTGGCTTCACTATGGATTTTTTTTTTTTCAGCATAGGTATAGAGCGGTTTGCTAGCCTCATGTATAGCTCCCACAGTATGTTCATACAAGGCTCAAATATCATAAATGAAACCTGTGTGGTTAAGTATTGATGTTACACCTTCAGGACTATTGGACAATTTTGAAAAACAACTGCTCACCTTGCCAAAAACAATGACAAGTAATTGTTTACAGTCAAACTTTTTCATTACAAAATAAGATTGTATATTTGGGATCGTCTGAACTGTGTACCGAATTTCGTCCCTGGCAGGATGATGGAACTCATACAGCCTCTTGACTTCTGTGAACCTAACATTCAAAAACAACCTTGGGAAAGAGTGGATGCACTCAGCCATAGGTGTGAGACAATATCTCGATAAGATGATATATCGTGATGTTTCGTCTAGCAATACATTATCGATTCACTGGCGCCAAACATTACTATTTATTTATTGTTATATATATGTTTTATTATTCCTATTACACAAATTAAGTATAGGGCACTATGAAATTGATGTTAATGGAATTACAAACAAAATCAAATGGACTGAATCGGCATGAAATGCGTCACTGTGAGAAGGAAGTAGTGTTGTCAAAACTTGATACCGCACAAAGTATTAATACCAAAAAGTGAGTATCGGATACGATACTCACCTGCAAAAGTATCAAATACTATCAGCGCCGTGTTCATCTCTTAATATACTGTATCTATGGTTTAAATTTTAAAAAGAAAAAAAAAAAAAAAACGGAAATTCGATTGCGATATCAGATCGGGAAACATAGAGTTAAAATAGCATAGCTCCTTATTCTTTATTTAGTAATTGTGTGTTTTAAACTTTCACAATTAGGGACCGGAATGTTGGAGCTATTTCCTAGGTTTAAATTATTTAATATTTTATTTTTATGTTTTTATACCTGGAAACTCAAATATCAATGATGAAACACCAAGTAATCGGCAATTTGTAAAAGAAATAAACCAAAGAAAACAAAGATTGCTTGGACATTGATATTTTTTTGATCCGGTGTAAAGTCCATTTTCTCTGTGCCCCATGAACATTGTTTTGAGATTTTTGCTATAACATACACCGATGAATACAGAGCACACACGCAGCATGGCTATTCCAGTTCACTTTCACTGTCAACATTATAGAAACCAAAGAATGTTCCATCCGTGATCCTTAAAATCCAAATGTAGCTCATTAAGACTCCTGTGTAACCATGCTGCGTTATGTGCTCCTGTTGGCATAATTCCATCAATTGTATGCATTTTATTATTTGAATAAACAATTATTGTAGATTTGTCCATTGTTTATAGTCGATCACATCAGAATGTTGATCTGTAAAACTATTGATTATTCCCCAGGATAGTATTTTTTTAATGGGTGAGAAAGCTTCTTTAAACTCTAGTGCTCACCATAGAACTCCTCTCTCAAGCTAATTTGTTTGATATTAACACACGTTTGAAATGCACAACATTGTCTACTTTTTCAAACATTCTGCAATTTAAGGAGATCTATATCCGTGCATGACCTGAAACCGTCAATTAAAACAGTTTTCTTCATACAAATGACTGCTAAGATTCAGTAAACTATTGATCCCTGACGGGAAATTGGGTGACATAAATGCTGCTCCCGTACATCTTTATAAGACATACTGTAAATTAAAAAGGAGCAGTCAGAATAATCCATGTCAGTACAACTTGTACCTTTTAATTGTATCTTACTTTATTTTTGACACAATTTTTAATTGTGGATTTTTCATTTATTAGTATTTTGCTTCCTCACAGGAGTTGAAAACTAATATTTCTGAAAAAATTGATTGATAAAAAATGGAATTTGGGAAAATGAAACTGAATTTGGGAAAATAAAATGGAATTTGGAAAAAATATAACACGTTTTATAGGGGCCTATTTAAGCAGGTGCGCTAAAAAAGCAGTAAGAAAATGTGTTTCAAAACAGAAAAATAATCGTGATTAGTCGACTACAAAAACAATTGTTTGTTGCAGCTCTAAATGTCATCTATTTTAGGGTTGGGCACTGAAAACCAGGAAGGAACCGTCCAGTTCAAATAAAATTACTTTATTTATTTTATTTGAATAAAGTCCAACTAACACTTCAGCTTAGATTAACAAGACTTTTCTGCTCTCATTTGCAATACTCAAAACAGTTTAAATAAAAACACATATCAGGTTTACTTGTTTTTTTCAACAAATATCAAAAGCAGTTTTAAAAGACAACCATATAAAGTCTGCCGTGCATAAATCAAATTGTTATTTCCTTCTATTGATAAAACCGATTGATTACTTTTTAAAACGATTTTAGATCAATTAATGTCAACTGGAAGGCCAACTTGCCGAGCACAGATCGATGTAATTTGAGCATATAAATCGATTCATCAATCTAATGAATGAATCGTTACACCAATACTGAAAATCCACTTTTACAAGTAGCAAAGAGCATCAAGGTATTGATGGCACGTTTGGCTAGCGCAAAGAAATGTAGCCGTCGTCAAATTTGCGCTTTTTTGATGCAATTGTGTCTCCATGGGCAGTGTTTAAGGTCAATGTATAGTTTGTGGCAATGCATACAGATTAGGGATGGGCACCAAGAACCGGTTCCTAGCGTCCAGTTCCAGAACCGTTACGAAGATGTTTGCATTTCGATAATTTTTTTCGATTCCTAAATGCCTGCACTAGTTTGTGTCCGCGGCTTGCTGTTTGTTTACGCGGGCTTTGTATAAGATGCGTTCAGAACGCGACTGTAGCGATTGCTCACTGTGTGTGTGTGTGAGAGAGTGTGTGTGTCTGGCTACGGTTTCAGTTTGGACCGCGGAGCAGAAGGGAGATAGGAACTAATCACCGGTAAAAAGCCCAGTAAAATTCTAGAAAATAATCACCAGAAATAAATATTTGCTCCCTGGTAAAGATAGTAGCTCTAACAACTGGTAAAATTATAAACTTGGTGATATTACAGCCTGCAAATGTAGTACGGGGACGCATTTACTCCGCCTCCGGGTCCTAGTGCCAGCGTCCGGTAAAGCCTGTTCCGTTTACCGAGGTCCGCGTGTGTTTAGTAAGTCCGTGTCAGTCTGCATGTTTATGCCTCTGTCATCCACTCTTTTCATTATATCATGTCTTTTAAGGCTCTCGCTAAATAGTGTCGGCTGTCGTCTGGGCCTCTGCCATATTGGATTATGTCGTCACCAGCGTGTCATCGCCACAAATCACGCAAGCGCAAAATGACTCAAATAACTGTAAAAAGGTCTTAGTCTATTTTATTTTTAACGTGCTGTTTTTAGGGCTTTAGACTCCAATTACATTTATGTATATATATCATCTTCCCTACAATATAAACAGGTTCACAATATAACTATTTTATAGTTTCCACTGTATCCAGAATAATAATAATCTTTCTCAACAAGAACTGTTGATTGATTTGTCACATGACTGCTCCAGGGTTTGTTTGAGTTGGTTTTTATTTTTTTTTCACATCTAACTGGGCTGCAGCTCTAGTGTTATTTCAGCAAGTTTCACTTTTACAGTTGCAGTTGGGGACTATTGTAATTGAATACCCTTGTTACAGTACAGCAACCACATTAAACTGTATCAACTAAGTGAATTAATAAAAAATGGCCTTTGTAAAGGCTTTTTCAAATAAAAAAATCATCCTGTGAAATCTGTAACTTGTTTACCTGCACAACTCAAAGAATCGGAAACGAGAATAGTTTAGAACAAAAATTAAAATTGAGAATCGGAATCAGAATCGTTAAAATCCAAACGATGCCCTACCCTAATACAGACTGCTGCTCATTCATATTCTAGTTTCCAATACTGTATTTGCGAAACTCTGGGGGTACCCGTAACCCACTTTGGGAACCTAGGCACTAAAGACAGTGGTAGTTTTCATTCTCTGTGCAGTGTTTCTGTATCAACTATGTTTGCCAGAGGGGCTTTTTACGGACAATAAGTTTGGTTTTACTCCTTAAGAGGCCTGCACACAAAACACATTTAACTAGGGATGGGTATCTTTAAGGATTTATCGATACTACTACTCTTATCGATACCTTACTTTTGAAAAAAAAGTGATAGAAAAGCACAAAACAAAAAAACAATAAACATCATTCTGTTTATTTTTGAACATTTTTAACAATATGGCACACAAAATAAATTAAAAATACTAAATAAATAATAAAACACTAAATGTAAAAAATAAAACAAAAAATACAGTGTAAAAACTTTTTTGCCTACTCATGAAGCGAGGCTGGAGGATTAACGCAACCTTAAAAAACCATTAACGGGACTGATGATAATGTAGCTTGTCGGTCTACTGGACGTGGCACTGGAGCCGTTTTGATCCCAGGTTTCGGTACCCATCCCTACATTTAACCATGCCTTTTCTTTTCCTTTGACCGCTGTTGCTGTGTACAAGCATAAACTTTGTCTTCCTGTCCAACTAGAGCTGAATCATTTCTCTGGCCAGTGCATGAACCTACAAACCATAATCCACAGAACCTGGCAAATCTAATCAGCCAATGTATTTGTTTACTTTATAGCAGCCGCCATTTGCCTGGCAATAAATCAACTCAGATGGAGGTAGAAAGTCAGAATACAGATCCTTCATCTCTGACACACCCCCTGCACACAATACTACACAGTCACACGCACAAAGTCCAGAAATAGCCCTCTAAAATGACCACATCGATCACTGTCAAATGTGTGCAGCCTCCACCTTCCAACAGTCTGGTCTCCGACACAGCCCCAGACACTCTGAATGCTACGTAACATGACAGAGAGTCACAGGGGGCCACTGGGATCCTCAGCAAAACAAAGCTAGCAGACAGCAGTTCCCTGGCATGTGGAGTTTAACAGGATTTTGAACCCAGGGTCAAACTGCTGAGATGTGAAAGTATGGACTGTTAAACTTGTAGTAATGGACTGCCAACTCTGTTAGTCATTGCATTAGGGAGGATAGCTTGCATTTCACAAAAACACCCACACAATTTTTCATGTATTCACAATCATGCTGAACTATTAACTTTAATAGCATTGATATTGAGGTTTTCACTACGGCGATAACCTAACCTCGGGTGGTGAGGTTTTTTCTTCCGTCTCCATCATTTGAGTGATATATATATTCACCAATCAGAATCGCCAAGAACCGCCTTCCTGGGCTGCTGGCCAATCAGAGATGGTTACAGGACACGAGCTTGTATGCGCTAAAGTGAGTCTCAGATACCCCGCAGTTGAGTGTGATAAATACACTAGGGTTCTATAAATACACTAGGGTTCTATAAATCCACGTTACCAGGATCACAGAATCAACCAATGAAAACGGCTTCTACCACTGAATGCGGAAATGGACAGAATCGGGTTGAAACGCAGTCACCGTGAGGAAAAGGACGTTTTTTAGGGGGAAATTTTTGGGGGGCCGCTTATTAGGTGCACTGCCCACCCCGCTCGCGTCCTGGCTGCTTAAAACACAGCCTAACACGCACTAAACAGCATCTAGTCATCCCCGACTAAAAAATACAGAGCCACCAGTGCCCGCTAACTTTGAAGTTACTGTGGAGCTTCGTCCCGTTTCTCATGCAGCGATGCATCGCTCTGATAAAACATGAGCAGCTATAATCAATTTTACTTGCTCACAGCATTTAAACAACATCTAATCAAAGCTACAGAAAATCTGTGGGAAAAGTTGTTCAGCTGTTCTGAAACATCGTAGGTTATTGATAACTTCCGATACTGTAAAATATTCTGGCTGCTAGTTGTGAAATAACTGATGCATCTTTGTGTTAATTTAGTTAGTTTGTATTTTATAATTTTGGTATGGAATTATGTCATCAGGATCATTAAATTAGGTTAATTTAAATTTAATTAATATTAGTATTTATTTTGTTTCCTCACAGTACAATTTATATGTATCTTTCAAATGTACAACAGCTACACAATATGTGCCAGTTTTGCCTTTTTCTCCTATAAGGGACAGTATTGGGGAGTGAGTTCCGTAGTGTGGCATGCTTGGGGGAAGGTCTGTGTTATGACGCTCAGCATTCCATCAAAGTGTGCTTTTCATTCTTTTCTGAAAAATAGCAAAAGCAGCAACTCCTAAAACAAATGTTTTGACACAAAATAAGCTACTATATATATATATATATATATATATATATATATATATATATATATAGATATAGATAGAGAGAGAGAGATACTGCAATTTTCTATAAATAGAAAACTATATATCTTGAATCCCAATATATTGCCCAGTGCTAAAGCAAAGTTGGTTACGTATTAACATTGCAAAATAGAACAAAATGCAGAATAGGATTTAGCAATAAAACGTTAAATGGACTGAGCCTGAATATTTCCTTCAATTTCATTAAAAAGCACAAAATGCTGTTATAGTAATTTAGGTTTTCCGCAATTTCCACATGCAGTAATGGTACACTCCCTTAAACAACCCATTTCCACCTGAGGCTTCCTTTGCTGGCAAACTTCCAATAAAGTTGGACTGTTGTTAACACAACACTAAAAATAATGAATTCATGATTCACAGGCTACTTTCACTTTCCCATTCGAACTATAAAAACTTGGGACAGGTGACACACTCTACATTCCTCTGCTCTGTGTGTGCGCGTCTGTGCGTGAGTGTGAGTGTAAGGTCTGGCAAAAGGGCAAATACAACAGATGCCTGTGGGTTCCCACCAGGGCCGCAGACATTGACCTCACTCTCATTCCAGCGTAAACACAAGACAAAGTGTCTGGCCAAAACAAATAATGTGCACGTGCTCAGGGAATTCTCATGTCGAGCCACACTACCTGTGCATTACAAAACTGCAGGGACATTTTAATATGATGTTGCTTAATTAAACCCCAAGGGAAGCACACGCAAAGTTACAACCCTTGCTCTGCAAAATGATTTCAACGATAACACTCAACGCACTAAAATAACACTGGTGCTCAAAGCTTTCTTTTAGCATCAACGGAAGGAAGTGCCTGGAAAACTCACATATACACCACAAACCACTCAACACTAAGTAGGTTTTTGATGTGGTTGTGGTTTTGGAAGTTATCGCAACTGATTGCAGGTCATCATTGATCTTACAGCTAAAACTGTCATGCACCTATTTATAGCGCAATTTAAGGTTGAACAAATTTAAGAGTAATTCTGAATCAGTTCAAAGAGTGTTTGACACAGAAACTCATCAGCACAGAGCAGACTCTTTTCCTCCTCCTGTTACATAATAGAGTGGGTCCAGCTGAGCAGATGGCCAAACGTCTGCCCCCCCCCCCCCCCCTCCCTTTCTTCACTCTGCCCTGATCTCCAGAGCGCCACGTGCTGCAAGTCTGCCAGCATGCTGTTCCATCTGACACAGTGAACCTTACAGCAGTGTCTGCTCACTCAGGGATAAACAACACTGAAGAGTCTTTGAGTCTGCTGCACAAGCACAACATGCTGGGGAAAATCCTTAGAGCAGCTATTTAAATTTAATAAAAATTAAGATGACTTTAAAATCAAGTGCACGCTATCTAGGGCTGGGTGATATGGACCAAAATTTATATCAATATTTTTTCTATAAATGGCGATTTACTATATTAATCTTGATATTTTCAACTCAAAATCTTACCAGAAAGACAATTTTGGGTTGAATGAGCTGATGTAAAATGCTACAAAGGCACATTTACAAACAAACAGCTGCACAACATATGACAGTTTTGGCTTTTTCGCCTGTAAAGGACAGCACGTGTGGGTGAGTTCTGTAGTGTGGCTTGTTTAGGGGAAGGTCTGGGTAAGGATGCACTCAAAACCATTTAACTGCGCTTTTCATGATGTTCTAGAAAAGTAGTGAAAGCAACGACTCCTAAAACAAGTAGTTTAATAAAAAATAAGATATAAATATATTGATTTCTTTCCCTTTCTTTCTTACTTAATATTACCTTGACAATAAGGTAATCTTATATGTGCTGTATATGTCTTCGCTGATGCAATATACCTGTTGCATGACTACCATAATAGTTGTTACTCTGTAACCCATGTTGTACTTAATTCCATACTGTGGTGAATTGTATTGTTAAAAAAATAAATAAGTGTAGTTTACATTATAAATCAACATTATAGCTATATAGTCAAAATAGTAAACTTGATATATCTTGAATGTCAATATATTGCCCAGGTCTAATGCTAATCCTAAAAATCTATTCTCCAATCAAGTGAACTGTCTATATGCTACAGGATGTTTAAAACAGTGATTACATGATATTTAAATGAAAACTATGACACCTCAACTTTTAAAACTGTCACAACTGAGGGGAAATCCAAAACAAAAGGCCATTACAACACAACAGCTTCCCTATTAAGACTCACTCAGTTTACCTCCAGCAACCCTGGTAACAGAAAGTCATCCTAAATAGTAAAATGAAAAAAAAAGCACTGACAGCTATTGAATATTTAATAACAATGCTATGTCACTGCCAAAGATGAGTAATTATAACCCTGCTGCATTTGTTTTAAGGAATGTTCTCAGACAGATTATATTGTAGCTGACAGAAAACAGTTAGTAAAAACAGCAGTAGCTGGTTAAAAAAGAAAAAAGTTGATGAGTATTTCACATGCATACACATGCAGCTCCAGTAATGAAAATACATGGAGTGATGCTGTCAGATTTGAATAAGAGCTAAAACTTACACACACAAACACATTTTATGTTGACAGTTCAACTAATGCCAATATTAATCGGTAGGACAGTTCAAGCTGACTATCTGGGGCGCTTTATGAGCATAGAAGCGTAAAAAAAAAAGCATGGCAGCCAGTGTTGACATGCCTGTCCGTGCTGCCACAGTAACCACGAGCTCCCCCTCTCCTCGGTGCTCTGGTATTACGCCAACACAAGGCCTCGTCCCTGACAGACGAGACAAAATGTCGGCATAGCTCAGGTCACATGACTCCTTTGTACTCAGAAAATCCCCTCACGTACCACAGCGCCAGTCAAACCACAAAATATTATTCAAAGGCGATCGAAAAAATCCCATATTATCCCAAACAGTGGCCAGAGTCCAGCCTAAAGCCGTTTGCAACCAGAATCCGTCGTGTTTCTCCGGTGAAAACGGGCGGCCATTTTGTGAAAGCTTGCGCAGAAAAAAAGAGGGGCGCACCTGAAACAAAACACACATTTTCACCATTTCATATGATTAAAACATACCGATTCCTCTTCTTTCTCCATCCCCGTTGGCATCTGCGGCACAGCCCGGTTAATGGATGCATATTCGTGTAGATCTGGTAAATCCTCACAACGGAAGACGGGTAGTGGCTTGGAAGCGTCCAGCGCCCGCGCCCGAAACGACAATTTACTCATTTTTCACAACTCGAGATGCGATATAAATCTATCCGGTCTCCTAATATTCACAACGGGTCCGAGTAGAGCTTTCATTGATGTTGCTGTGCGCTTAGTCTCTGTTCTAACGTTCGAGTGGCGGTAGCGTGGATTTAGGGCGTCGCCAGCGGAGCCGGGGTGAAGGCCCGGATCTTGGTCGCTCTCTCTCGGACTGTTTTTTCTGACGCTCCGCTCCCTACCGTTGGCTCAGTGCGCCATGGACAACATGGCGGACATTTAAAACTCTTTTGCTGTGTTTGGCTCGCTGCGGTCCAACCCACAGTTAACAGAGCGACCATTCCCACACGGGCCCGGGCGCTTGCGCGTTGCGGGGTTGGGGGGAAGGGGGCACTTCTCACAAACGCTCATAAATATTTAAAATAAACACCGAGAAAGAAAATAAAAATAAATCACTTTTGATAAATGAACTTAAAGGCAATTACAACAAAGAAAAAAAACACCTGCAAATTAGGGCCAATTATTAAGTTTTAAACAAATTCATACACAAATGAAGAATCTTTAAAAAAGTGATTTTGCCTTATTTTTCATTAAGCGAGCTCAAACTCAACTAAGAAAAAAATAAATAAATAAATATGGAAATACAGAAATAAATTAAATATTTCAAACTTTCACTGCAAAAATATTAGATATCTTTGATTAGAAAATTATTTTTTTTTTATTTGTGTTTTGTTTTGCCACATATATCTTTACTTCACTACTGTTTCCCATTTTATTTCATGTATGTCTACAGTGCAAATGTTTTTTTTCTTTCTTTCTTCTTGACTGTACAAGCGGCTAACAAAACACAATCGAAATATAATTCAAAGCGATCTGTGTTCCTGAATTGATCCAATTGTCATTACATTACTTTTACATTTATAATCTAACTGGTATATATTTAGGGGGGCCATTCACACATTTTCCATAGATGGGGAGTAGTAAAACAGGAGATTCTATTTAGTGTTTGAATATCAGCTTTAAGATATAATTATTTTACAAAAATTTACAAACAAATCATTGATTTTAAATTAGATCCTGAAAATACACACTTTACTTTCAGTGATACTTTATACCAAAAGTTATTCTCATTATGCCATGTGGGTACTGTAGTGACTGTATATAGACAACCTTCATACAAAAGCACTAATTGAAGTCAGAAAACATTACTTATTTAGTGAATTTCAACAAAAACAACACTTTCTCTCACCAAAAAGATCATGGATGTGATTCTTAGTTTTTCTTTTCAATAAATCACCATATTAATTAATTCAGAAAGGTTCCAGCAGCCAAAACCCCCAACAGAGTAATCTGTTATGGAAAAACTGTGGCATTCACAATATTTAAAGTCACCTGGGGTCAAACACAAACCTTAGTATAGCTCGATTTGGCCTGCTGACCACCTATAAAGTTATCATTAAGAATTTTAAACAGTGCAATAAAACATACTACTGGGTCTAAAAAGGATTTTTTTTAATTTTTATATTAGAAATCTGAAAGAAAAAAATAGCAAATAATGCTGATGTGCATTTTATTAAAAAAAAAAAAAAAAGTTTGAGCGCAAGCAAAGCACATAGTTCAAATGAGGTAAACATACTTTCTTGCCATCTGAAGTGTAATCTCTCAATTCGAAAAAAATAAATAAATAAATAATATTACAACCAAGCAGCAGTATTCATCCCACCTGAGAATACAAAGCCAAACCCAAAACAGCAGAGAAAAGGTCTTCCATACAAACCATTTGTAAAAAAAAAAAAACCATTTGCTGAACTTCAGCAATCACAATAACAAGCTCTCACAACCACCTCTTATCCAGGTAACACACCTCATGCTGCCAAACAATACTGCCACCTTCTGGATAGACAGAGCACATCTCCAGCATGACTTGTGAAAACCAAACTCCCAAAAATAGAAACTTAAAAGACAGCAGGGAGTTTATTTGTAGTAATTCAAAGCTTACCTGTTAATGCTGATGGCAGGGGATTTAGCCAGGCTCCATCCACGACATGGGTGGTTTTTCCATAATTAAATCCTTTATATTCGTCATTAGAAGCTGCCAGAAAAACAGAAAAGGGCGGAAAAAATAAACACATTAAATCAAAACCACAAACAGACCAATGGACAACACAAATTATTAGAGTCGGAATGAAAAATTTATTTATATCCACAGAAATGTTTGGAAATGGCTAATCATGCTATTTAAGACATTTTAGACAAACATTAGATAACTGCTTCTTAGTTGTAACTAGGGATGTTGAATAGTCGATATTGTCCAACACTAAATTTCCAATACCGATATATACATAGACCCTCCCTCCACCCACATCTAAGTTTCGGTCATATAATAAATATAAGGCTGTGGCTATCCGTACGGTTGCGGCATCAATATACCGACATTCTATCCGTACGCAGTGCCTCTCATTGGCCAGATTAGGTCACGTGACTAAGACTAAACTTAACCGTAAACCTACCCCTAACCCTAAAAATTGCTGCGATATACAGTTATAACCTAACCCTAAGACGCTATGTATGTGTACTTGGGTAAAAGTACCAATAGCAAGAGGGGTTGTCTGTACGGCAAACGTGCAAATACAAACTTTCTACATATATCTGAATAAAAAAGTGCAATATTCGTTTTTATTATTCTGTCTCAAACAGCAGATATCGTCTTTTTAATATCTGATGGAAAACTGATATAGATGAACACCGATATTAAATTTAATAGAAAATAACAGTGGGGTGAAAATATCACCCATCTCTATTTATAACCCTAAATCTGTGGTCTTGCAGCTTCAGTTTAAAAGCCTGGTGAGCAAAGACATCTTGTGGTCATTTCCTGAGAGAATCATAAAGTTAGAATTATGAGCCTATTGGGGAATGATGGAACTAATAAATCTTGATGTCCAATCTGGCTGTTGTAGCTGAAACTAAGAATCAGGGACATTTCTGTGATTGTGGTGTTGAATGTTTTATTCAGCACAATCTAGTAATTAGGACACTTTTTCAGATTTTTACACTATGGGATATCTGCTACCCCGACTCCCTCTCCCCTGTTTCTTTTCCCCTCACCAAGGTGCCCTCTCTTTTTATATTGTCCCTTAAATTAAGCTTTTCTTACCCTTCCTTAGGAAGGGCTAGTGATGGTCACAATTTTGCAATAAAATTAGGACTGGGGCAGTGATATACTCTTTTTCAAAATGGCGATATACAATATAGATCTCAATATTTTTAACTCAATAAAGTCTTACAGAAAGACAATTCAGGTTTAAATTTGCTAATGCAAAATGCCACACAGGCACATTTATTAACAAACAATTGCACAATATGTGACATTTTTAGCATGTTCTCCTATAAGAGACAGTACGTGTGAGTGAGTTCTGTAGTGTGGCTTGTTTAGGGTTAGGACGCACTCAGCAATCGATCTAACTGTGCTTTCCATGTTGTTCTATTAAGTAGAGAAAGCAGCAACTCCTAAAACAATTATTTAGATACAAAATAAACTAAAAAAATATTAATATAGGTGATATTGTAATTTTCTATATCGCCAAAATAGAAAACTTGATATATCTTGAATCTTGTCACCCAGCCCTTACATGTTCGCTAATAAAATATAGAAAGTGTCTAGAGATACATTGGTCGAATGGTCTAGGCGCCACACACAAGGTTTCTTCCTTCCGCTAACTTGGGTTTGAATCCCACTTTTGACATATACATTTTTTCATTTTAACATATTTAACACAGCAAATTACACCTTTAACAATACATATCTGACAAAAAATAAACATTTGAGGGCATTTCCTGGGTTAGGATTAGGGATAGGGCTAAAATAAAGGCATCCGTACGGTTGCTGTAGCACCAGATTAGGTCACGTGATAGGTCAGCCATTGGGTAGTTTATGTTACGTTTAACCTTACCCTAAAACGTAACCCTAACTCGAAAAATTGACGCGATATTGGGTTATAACCTAACCCTAACACGCCACGTAGGCGTACTTCGGGAACCGTACCAATAGCACCAAGGGTTGTCCGTACGTTAACCGTATAAATAGACACTTTCTAAAATAAAAAGGTTAGCGGGGTGGTCAAAAATAAATATGAGCTAAAAATGCAACTGGCGGAACTTTAAGTCACGTAATGCACCTATCACGTGACCTAAACCATGTCCAATGAGGGGCGCTGCGTATGCATAGCGTGAAAGTCTATGGATACGTTTAACGTATCCATAGCCACGGCCTAAAATATATGCATTACTCATTTTAGGCAAGCTAACAAAACATGGGATTTGATTTGGGTGGGTGTAAAAAGACAAAAAATAAAATAATAAAAGAAATGCAGCTATTGTATCCACTATAAAATATCATAAATCCCACCTTTTGTTTAAGATTACTTAAAAAAATAATAACCCATACATGTTAATAGTGAATCTTGTGCTTAAATCGAGATGCTATACTCCTAAATACAGCATACTAAAAATGCTTTTTTTTCTGTACAGAAAGAGGAAGGAGGGGATGGGCACTGGCACTGTAGCATTAAAAAGCCAACATGTTAGATTGAGCAGAACATGGCCGAGCAGTTCCCAGACAGACCACACAGGCTGCATGGCACTGTTTAGCTTCACTCAACTCAACCTAAGCCTTTTATTTCTAAAATGTTACAATAGCAGAAATAATGTAGCGGATTCCCATTAGCAGATCTGTTTTTGTTCCCTTTTCCTTGTCTTAACCTCTCCACCCTTTAATCGTGTTTATCTCCGTCTACTTTCACTCACGATTCATTTCCACAGAAATGCAACTAACTAAAAATGTACGGTTTTCTTTTAATCTTCCACTGAATATAAACTCAAACATTCCCAATCCGCCTCCATCGATGGAGCTGGGAGTGTGTGTGTCCTGACAGTCCTCGCACAGGGATCAGGAACCAGTGGCGTTTAATGCTGAATTGCAGCCAGCTGACCAGCCAGGAATTTGATTGCGTGTATGAAATCATCTGATGCCAAGAAAACACTAAGCACAGCGGGCCTTTAAGGGCGACCGTCCAGTCCACTTATAAACACCACAGGGTGCAAATACTCACCCGGTCGATTAGTCGGTGAACGTCGCGGATTGGAGGACGAAGGAGAGACATTTCAGCAAGTCAGAAGTTTTAAAAAAACAAAACAAAAAAACGAAAGGCAGGCAGCACGACGCAGATCACCACACACACAGAGAGAACTAAGATAAATGTAAGCCTCAGCTCGCTCCTCCATTCGGTCTTAAATTAAAACCAAAGCGACGAGTCGGTGTTCAGTCAAAGCTGACCACGGCGAACAAAATCCTGCGATGAAAACTCGGTATTTTTTTGCGTTGAGCAGCTGAAAGTACGAGGTGGAAGCAAAGTGCTACTGTTGGGTTAACAACTTTGCTGTGACAGACGGCCGCAGAAGCCAATCACCTGTGGCGTGACTCTTCACATGGGGCGGGTCCAAACTTGATTGGCGGAAATTCTTCAACGTTAATTTTTAGTCGAAGCAGGAATATGAAACATGAAAACCGCGGGCCAAAAATGCCTCGATAGAGAAGGGGTATCAAGATCGACCCCATTAAGAAAAGCGTTTTTCAGTCTTTGGGTCGGTACCTCATGTTGGGTGGCCTGGAGCTTAAATGGGGTCGCCTGAAAGTTTAGTAGTTGATTAAAAAAAATAATAATAATAATATATATATATATATGATTAATTTTATTTATTTTTTAATTTTTTTTTAAATTCAAACACAATCTTAAACAACTATATTTTATACTTTGACCGAAAATAAATCTAGTTAAAATAAAATGCAGTTAAAAATAATAATAATAATAATAATAATAATAATAATAATAATAATCTGAGCTGGCACAACTTGTCACTAACCCTGGCTACTCTGTGTTTGTAATACAGTATAACAAACATGATCAATAACTAAGAAGAAGAAAAAAATGTATTTGGGCTCACCAGAAATTGATATCAAAATGGGCCACGATCCAAAAAAGGTTGGGAACCGCTACGTTAGAGCAGGGGTTCTCAACTGGTCTCAACCTGGGACCCACATTTTGCCAGTCCTTAAATCGTGACCCATTTTTTTCTTCTTTTCTTTTATAATTCAAACAACCAAATTTAGTTTCTCAAAAATAACTGTTGAAAACACATATCTTTTTAAAAACATAAATCTATATATTTTCCTGTGCAACATGCACAGCATGCCTGTCAAAAGAAACGTTTCTTTCAAAATAAAAAATACACGTCTAACATACATGAGACATTAAGTATTTATTTTTGTTGAGAATCGCTGTTTTAGGGCAAACATATTGGCCCTCAGGAGAAAGTAAAAATGACAGACAAAACATTCATCAGTATGTAAATTACCAACAAATTCAAACATTTCAATTCCTTAAAACTCACAAATTTAATGAAACTCTACAGTATATGCAGAGACTCACTATTTTCCTTTGCTTTTATTAAACAAGTCGCAATCTAATAGCAAATGTCGAAAGAATGCTCCCATCTTTTAAAATCATGCAATTTCTTACAAACAATCCCTCAGAATTGCTCAAAAATGGATTTTTTTTTAAAAAAAATAAATTTAAAGAGCAGTCCCAGCACTGATGTCATATTGCCTAAATACTGTAGGGTCTTAGTGTTGCTTTTATTCCTACCTAAAATCTGTGGCCCACTTCAGATCAAACTGCTCTGTATTTTGCCCCTGAGCAAACACGTGTTTGGCACCGCTGCACTAAAGGGTCTTATTTTGGTCAAAGATGACTTTAAAAGTATAGAAATGACCAAAAATAAAATACAATGGCTTTATTTGTAAATACTAAAATATTCAAGATAATTGTCATCATGTATTAAAAAACGGATTAAACCTGAGTGTGGAAAAAGTGAAGATTGAGTAAAAAGCATGAAAATATTGCAAATTTAAGAGAATAAGCACTTACAGTACACTAAAAAGTCAAGGTATTAATAATGTATTATGAGAAATAGTGAAGCAATAGGGAGAAACAACCTTAGATTCACTGGAATAATGAAAAATAACTTTATTGCACATATAGTTAAAAAAAAGAAGAAAAAAAAGGGAGTTTGATTGCTTGTGGTAAGATGTGAAGTGCTTCGTTTTACACTCCTGTAGCACCATTCTGAGAGTGGAGACACTGTGTTGCTCTTGTACGATTTAACACTATTCTTGCTAAGTTTTTAACCCGTTTTCTGTACAGGATCAATCAGCTCAGATGCAAGGTAGTGTAAAACATGAACAGGATTGCAATCTGTTGCAGACTGAGCCAAAAAAAAAAAAAAAAAACTCCTTGGCAAATAATGGACGCCATTTAACCCAACATCTGTTTCTGTATTGTGGAAGAAAACCAATACCTGTAGAAAACAAGCTAACGTCACACAGACATGTATTGAATTCAGCAGCTGGGGCCTTCTTTTAGTGAGGCAGTTATTAAAACAAGTTGGTTAATTTTATAGTTTTAAAGTGAAATCCTGCCAGATTTATCATGTAATCTTGCATTTTTCAAACACAGAAATCAACAGAAATAATAATATTTTACACTTGATTTCTACGAAACAAAAGTTTGTCATAAACACTAGACAGAAGACAAAAACAAAAAGACACTCGGACAATGGGAGAGAAAATCGTTTTGGAAATTTATTTAATAAATATAAAAAAAAAAAAAACTGAATTTTAAAAGTCGAAGTGGAGCAAAAAATAAAAAGGCACTTGAATGGTCTCAAATTTTGGCCTTTTGTTGTCGTTTTTTTTTGCATTAACCCAACAAAATAAATCATTCTTATCATTGTCACTACAAGGGATTGATTGTGGCACCACAGATTGTTGGGTCAAATAAAAAAAATAAAAAATAAAAAAAACCTGACCTTACTATAATTCATATCCAACAAGTTAAACAAAGCTTTTCATTACAACCAAACACAGTTAACAAGGCAGATTAATGGTGTTTTTGGCATTGTTGTGAGGAATAAAAAACCTGAGGTGGCTTCAAATTAAGCAAGTAAGACATAGAATTAAAAGAACATCTTTTCTTGAGCAGGTAAGATAATCCTATGTTTTTTAAAAAGATACATACAAATGATTGTTTAAGATTTCAACTTATAGAAAACATCATCAGCTCCAAGGCAGTGCTGTAAATACATTTATGGCTTTACAAATAACATTAAAATAAACTGTCAGTATATCACTAGCTGACGCTGCTACAAATGGAAAGTTCCATCCAAACAAACATTCAAAGTTTCTCGACTGTGATCACCTGTATTAGCGACTCAAACGCTCATTTGGAAAGAAATCTTCCTTTTGTTGCGCATCAACTTACACACTGCTCTCAAAACACTGATGGCTTCTGTTACAAAAAGCCCAGTTTGGCTTTTACAGTCAAATCTGTGGCTGAGAAACTACAGAACCTGCTCAAGTTTAAAAGATCTTATCAAACGCAGCAATAGATCGCACACATTTGTATTTGTACAAATATGTTGATGATGCACAGAAAAAAACTAAAATGTTAATAAAACAGACAGAGTAGCAAAAAACACTGCCATCATTTGGTGACTTTAAGAACAAAAACCAAAACAGTGAAGCTTTTAAAAAACCCGCCCCTTCCGCCATTCGTCCATCCCAGCCCATTCTCCTTCCCATACAGTGTTGTCACAGGAAAGCCAAAGCCTCATCATTTGCCCTCGTATTTTGGATTGACCACAGTTGTTACGGCGCTTTTGTAGATCGGATTTTCACCCTGAGGGTTAAAAAAAACAAAAAAAACAATGAATGGGTTAAAGAATATACTGGGATTTATCAGAACTCATAAAGAACAAGACTGAGGGCTTCACTCTGATTCTCTGTCAGCAAACTTTGACACACAAACGTCACTCTGGGCTAATCTGATCAATACAGCACAATTATTAGGAGTCGGGTTCACATTTAAGCCAAATTCAAGGTTCAACAGATCTCACAATTAATATTATAAAGAATGACATTAATACACTCCCTAGAGCTGGGCGATATTTCGAGACTCAAGATATATCAAGTTTTCTTTTTTGGCAATATAGATAATTATAATATCGCCTATATTGATATATATTTATTTTTTCTATAGCTTATTTTGTTTTAAAACACTTTTAGGAGTCGGTGCTTTCACTACATCTCAGAACAGCATTAAAAAACGCTAAAAGTGGCACGATTTGTGTCTGTGCGACATTTTGCAGCAGCAAATTTAACCCCAAATTGTCTTTCTTTCTTAATTTGAAGCAAAATTATAGAGATTTATATCGTATATATCGCCATTTAGAAAAAAAATATGGAGATAATGAGTTTCGGTCCATATCGCCCAGCACTACCACTCCCTGTGGGTACTCACTTTCCAAATATGCAGTTACTTTAAGGTTTATCATAGCAGCATAGGGTGACCATACGTGGTCAAGGTGATTGACTTGAGTAATCACTGATTTCAGATTTTTTAAGTCTCGGTTCCAAAGAGAAAAATACGTTTTTAAACCTTATGGACAATAACAACTATTTATCTACTATATAGTATTTTGCCGATGCAAAATAGATTCAAGAAAAACTTCTAATAGTTTGAATATGTCGATGGCACATGTGTCCAATTTTTTTGGAAATGAAAATCTGGTCACCTTATACCAGCAGCCATCGTGGTGCACACGTCAGATGAGTAAACACATGCGAGCACACAAAGCTCCATAGGCAATACAAACTTTGACTTATAAGGCAGTGGCTTTACTCCCATAGCTGGGATTGTGGAAGCGGTTAATGGGACTCTTGTATATAGAATTGCCTTGCTACCATCAGGGAGAACAGAAACATGTAACAGGAAGAGGAAGAAGAAAGGAAAGATAAGTAATAAGACAAAGAGCAAAAAGGTCATCACAGGACTTAAAAAATAACCACTAATATATATACAAATCTAATATAACTGTGCTTTACCTAAAGAGAACCAAATGTAAAGTGAATTTAGAATGACTGCAGTCGTATTTTAAATATAAAATTCATTAACGTCACACAGCATTGTTAAACGTGTGGTGAACTGTGAGTAACTGAGTAAATACGCTGTGTGACGCTGTGTTATAAGTGGATAAAAGAAGATAACTCACTAAACACCCGTCACACTGTCAGAAATTAGGGCAAAAGTTTCCAACAGTGGTCATATCCTGCACTTGACTTTCCTCTGCTTCATTGCCATATATGGGCATGCAGTATGTGTGCGTGGCCTGTAGGAGGCAGCACTGACTTCTGTAAAAGCCACTCCCTTGAATGAGCTCATTATCAGTGGGTGGTTTTCCTGCTGAAACACATCTTTGTAATAACAGTATTTAACTACTTTAGCCTTCAAAACCAGCACAGACTGCCTAAAATGAAACAACTATTAATAACTAAGGTTTAGATTTAGAACAGAGTTTTTCAACCTTGGGGTCGCGACCCCATGTGGGCTCGCTTGAAATATGTAGTATTTGAAAAAAAATGATTAAAATATTTTTGTAATTTTTAAAATCATTATTCTTTCTCAAATTGAACCACCACACACAATCTCAAACAACTGTATTCTATATTTGCACTTCCTCAAATATTAATCTAATGAAAAAAATACAGTATAAAGATTATTAAATAATAGTACAGTATTTTTTTTAAAATAAAATCATCACACACAATCTCAAACAACTGTATTCTATACTTCCTCAAATATATATATATATACAGTATATATATATATAAAAAAAAAAAAAGTATAAAGATATCTGTGCAGGCACATCTTGTCACTATAGTTCTACTTGTAACACTAACACAAATATGATCTAAAACTAATTCCAAAAAATAAAAAAAATGTCTCTGGGGTTGCCAGAAATTTGTGACATCAAAATGGGATCATGACCTAAAAAAAGGTTCTAAACCACTGATTTAGAAACATATTTAGTTACTTGGAAATTGAAAAGGCAAACATGTGTATAACGTTTTTGAGTATAGTAGAGGTTTTAAATTGATAGTGTATAGACTTTTTTGTACATTTTTTTGCAGCAAAAAAGGCCAAATTATTCACAAAATAGATTTATTTATAAGCAAATAACTAAATGGAACGATACTGCAGTAAAGCCAAAGATCAGTTTAATTCATGTCAACCAATTTCTATGATTTTCAGATGTTTTCCTAAACATATGGCCCAGACCCCAAAGCCATAAACGGAGGGTCCAATCAGACCCCTAGATTTCCTTTGTTTTACAAATGGTGATTCAATCCTATTTGTGATTACTTTTAGGCTAAAAAATATTGACAAAAAAAAGTTTTAACTTAACCAGGGAACTAATCAGTAAACATGAAATGTTGACACCATACACAGAGTGAGACAGTGACAATTGTTTTGTCTGTTTGTACTCAAGAGATTTAGGCACAATAACTCCATGGGATTCCTAAAATATTATTTTTTTTACTTGGTGGCAGAGAATAAACTAAGAATAACTGTTAAACTAAGTTAAAGCTGGCCATGGCCATGCTGCCAAGGGTTTGAGAAACTCACCGTGTCCCATTTGGCGTTCATCTTTTCTTTCTCAAATTTGGCAAATTCTCGCCGATCGTGGATGATCATCAGGAGCTTCCAGATCAGAAGGAGAGCGAGGCCAATTAGCACAATGCCAGCGACCACACCCGCCACAATGGGGATGATGTCAGGTCCTGGTGGGCACTCTGAAAGAAGAGAAAGTGAATCAGAAGAACATTAACGTCATAATTTGTGAGTTATCGGAACTAAAATCCCGATGAGCTACTCGATATTAACAGAGAGAACAAAGTGAGTGAGGTTCTACCTAGTGTCTCCACCACATAGACCTCCTTATTGTCGTTCCTGATGGCGTAGGTGTAGTAGAACCAGCAGTCGTTGGCGTCTCTCTCCTTGCAGTGTGTCAGGGGGAAGCTCTGGTCTGTGGGCTGAGGAAGTTTAGCCACTTTGATCAGCTGGAAGTAGCTGCAGTCCTGCTGACACGTGTCCTTCTTCTCACCAGCCTGGAAAGCTCGACACTGCACACAATCTCTGGAAACAGAAGATGAGGATTCAGTGTTGGGTTACATATCTTTTTAATTTCGTCCGATACAGGTAAGCACTCCGATTTTTCCATGGAAGCAAAAAACGGACAGAAAAAAACGGAATTTATGTTCTTAAATGAAAAAATAACATTAGACCTGTTTCTTTTTTTTAATTTTCATTTAAAATCGGGCCTTAACATGACACGGAAATGCACATTTTGGGACAATATCACACATTTATGCAATTTCTCACTGGAAAATGGGTGATTGAATGTCTAGAAAATGTGACAAATGGAAAAATATGTATCCAATTCCGCCAAAAACTTGTTACGGTTCAACCGGCGATCATGTTACCCTGTGACTGAAAATGAATGCAGTCTTCATCTTAAGTGTGTTTTTAATGTGCTGTGATGAACAAGTGGTTTTAGAATATTATGACTGCTTTTGAATCTAAAAAGGCTCTGGTACAAAACAGGTCTAGGTGTTGGTTTTTTAGTTTAACTGGTGATCATATCACCTGGTGACACGTCACAGCTTGCATTACACCTCCAAAGTGGGATTTTATGCTAACCGTGAGGGTGTTTTAGCGGTTGGCAGTAATTTGTTTCACGAACAAAGGTTTGGGACCATATCAGGCACTTCAATGATATTTTCCCCATAAAACGGGAGGTTGAGAGTGTAGCACTGTTGCTAACGTGACACGTTAAACTCTCAAAGTAATCTTGTGAAATTTCAGCGTAAACTTCCTGTTTTCTTAAGTCATCTAAATACTGTATTCTATTAACCCTCTTCAGCATGTTTGCTATGATGTTGGGAATTTTAAAGCCAGTAAAGTCAGCTAAACAGGGAAAGACGATGAAACGGAAACAAAATGGTAAATTTTAAAGAGGTAGTGGCCCAGAAATGGGTAAATCCTGAAACAGAAATGGGTAAATTTTGAAATGGAAATGCAGAGCCCCTACAGAGGCAGTTTTAAAAAATGGCTAGATGTGTAGCTCAACCATGTAAAACTTAATTATGAACATTTAAACCTGAGGGGAACCCAGAAGTATTTACTTTAAAAAAAAAAAAAAAAAAGCATCAACAGATTTGACACCAGTTTAAAAACAGATTCTTGGCATGCTTGGGTTGTGCAATTACTGAGGTTTTTAATGATTTAATCAAGTAAAAGCTCACTTGTGCTCAGCGCAGACACCGGGGCAGGTGGGGCAGATCTCACATGTTGGACCCTGGAATTTGGGATTCGTGCATTTGCAAACTCCACATTCACAGGTTCCACGGCCATTGCAGATTTGGCCATTCTTTGCGAGGCAGGTGGAGGTCTCCAAGGAACAATCGCACGCACTGCCTGTGTAGTTGGCATCGCAGATGCACTTTCTGCATTCACATCGCCCATGTCCTGGAAGACCAAAAACCCTTAATAATGAAGCCCCAACCAATCAGTGGCAGGCTTCTATATTGTGCTGTCATGGCTCACCTCCACACAGCTTGTTGTTGGAGCGGTCACAGTTAAAGTTGTCGCACTCACAGTACTTGCCGCTGTAGATCTCTGCAGGATTCTCTCGTTTCTTGCATTCGCATGTGCCGCACACGCAGTCTCCATTATTACTGCAGATATCTGTACCGTTATCTTTCCTGCAGTTTGCATCCAAGTCCTCTGTCCGCACTTCGTCTTTACTGCACTCACAGAGGCGCCCAATACGTCCATCGTTACACCTGGAAAAACAAAAGACAGATTGAGTTGACTTTTATAAAGAGGTGTTCAGAATTACAAGCTCACATCTCTGAAATTGATCTTACTTGCAGGCTCCACACTCAAAAGTTCCATTCCCCTCGTGGCACTTCTCGCTGTTGGGTTCTCCATCTGAAGCGCACTGACAGTCGCAGATGAAGTTTAGAACCACCTCCACCTCCTCGTTGAAGCCCAAGGGTTTTATTGTGATGACTTCAGGCTTGCCATGCGATGGACACTCTTTGGATTCGATGGAAATTTGAAAAGACACCTGAAAAACAAAGAGTCCACATGATTATCACCTCTAATTTTGTACAATTCTAGTCAAGGTTTACTAGCCTAAGAAGTACATACTTGTTGTCGTTAAACAGAAGTGATTTTTTCCCCCCTAAAAAGGATGCCATTAAGAAAAAAGTAACTTTCTTTTCTTCATGAAGCTTCACAAACATCTGTCCACTATGCTGTACTTTACTTTGTTCCCATAGAAATAAAAAGGGTTTAAATCCAATCTTGGCTCCAAATGTTTCCTTCTCATGTGAACAAACATTAGTGCATTAGTGTGCCGAGATAAGTAGAGCAGGAAAAGCAAAGCAGCCACAGAAGTTGGATGGATGATGGATGGCTCGTAATTACCTCGTCTCCGATGGAGATGTTGGAGCACTTCCTGCCATTCTCTCCAGTTCCGACAACACCGTTTTTACAGATGGACTTGTAAGTGATGGACACGCCCTCTGGCAGCCGCCCGTTTTCCAAAATCACCTCAGATGACAACGACTGCACCGAAAACGTACGAGTTCAAACAACCAATTACTCATTAGCAAATATACACTACAATTAAAGTTGCAGTTAGACCTACATTGTAAGCATCGATAATGAGTTTGATCACATTACTGGAATTGGAGGATAGTGTTCCAACAGCAGATTTAGGAATTAGATTTTTCAATTCCTGTAAAAAATAAGTGACAACAGACAGAGACATTTAAAAACGCAAATATGATAAAAAAAACAACATTTCTGTGAACAAGGTTCACGTCTTACCTTATAAACAGGCTGGAATTCTTCCGTTACAGCAAAGATGGTTTGAATGTTGTGGTCACTCAGTTTCTGGACCAGGTGAGCAATGGAGGGGTAGTCCTATCAAACAAACACATTAGTGTGAGAGTGCAGCTAATTACATATTTCATTCAGTCCAGTTGAATTGGATGCATTACTCACGATTAATAAATTATCATGAACTTACATAGTAGTGGCTCATGGTGTACATGTTGTTCTCCAGATGGCATTTCCCATCATTGGGCAAAACGATGCCGCCCAGTTTGCCGTCTCCAGCAAAATGGAAACCAGCATCGGTGGAAAACACCAGCAGACGAGTGACATTCCTCCAGCCTATTTGCTCCTAGGGTGAAGACAAAGAGATTCGGTATAAGTAAGATTATTCTAGCAAAACAAACACAAAAACAAAGGAACTTTCTTCTGACCTCACAGACTGCAACCTGCATGATGGCATCAAAGCCGCCCTCTGGAGAATCCAGGTTTCCTGAGATCTGCTGCCGACTGACCAGTCGATTGAATTCATCTCCCTTGTTCGTCAGCTTCAGGACATTCTTATAACTGAACGGACTGGTACAGTTTTGGTTCCCAGTGCAGGGATTAATGAGCCTGGCTGGTGTGGTGCTAATGTAAGGCATTACTGTCTTCTCAACAAAAGAACCGAAACCTTAAATTGGGGAGGGAAATAAATCATCTTAGTAACTGCAAAGCACATGTGTCCAACTTAAGGCCTGGGGCCCTTTAGAGCAGTGTTTCTCAAATGGGGGTATGTGTACCCCTAGGGGTACGCCATGGCACTACAGGGGGTACTTGAGACAGAGTGGAAAATGAACAAATGAAAGCATTAAAGATATGGGGTTCTATTATGTTTTTTTGTTTGTTAAAAACGATAATTATAATAATCATAGAAATGACCTTGATTAGAACATGAATTGAAAATACAAGGGTCAGGCTTGGTCCAACACCAGGCGGGAGATGACCGTAGATTATAAAAACTGTAGAAATAAATAAAATTTTATTCACTTATTTACAAAATGGGATTCTTTAAAATGTGTGTTATCACTCATTCATTCCATCAAATGCTCTATAGTTTTTTTCTCGCAGAATTCTGAGCAAATTGTTGTAGGACAAAGGGGGTACATGCATTCAAAAGAAAGAAAAAGGGGTACTTGAATCAAAAAAAAAATCGAGAAGCACTGCTTCAGAGCATCCATCTCAGCCCGCAGAAGGAAATAAAAGACAGAAAACATGAATCATTGTGCAAATGACTAAGTAATTCAGTTGTAGAAATCTCAGCCCCTCCAAATCAACAAATTCAATAAAATTAAATATTACACATGCTTAAATCACAAGATGGCAGTCATTTACATCAAGCATATTATTGAAAGAACTATTATTTCCAAAAACATCTGTGCCATACATATTTAATATATCATTTATACATGAAGAGAAAAAAAAAGCGCACTATAACATTTAAATTACTTGTTTTCCCACCTAAAATCTGCAGCCCACTTGAGATCAAACTTGTCCATATTTGGCCTCTGAATTAAAATTAGTTTGAAATGTCTAAAAGGACCTGTAATTTTTCAGGTCTTTAATAACTCTATTAAAAGTCACAAGAATGAAAGTGTTTTCACTCACCTATCCTGAAATCTGAAGTTATGACCTGCATTTCTCTCATGAGGTCGGTCCCAAGGTTCTTTACATTTTCCAAATCATCTTTCATGGAGAAGGAGAGGTCCATAAGGTAGTACAGGTCGATGGGGTAGTCCTCAGCACGCTTGAATTTCAAATCAAAAGTCTGAGGCTCGCCTAAAAAACCACAAAGAAACATGGATCCGTTACTTTAGTGTTGACTTGTTTAATTATACCATAACGTGTCATAATGGGATCCACATCATTTAGAAATGCACATTCATTAGAACCACGGAGAGAAGAAAATAAACATCAAGAAAGCCAATATACAGATGTATCGGGAAGTAGGGAAGACAAATAAAAAGAATGCAAAGGGGACAAATAAGAAGACAAAGAATAAAAAAATAAAGAAACACAGAAGACAAAGTAGATTGACAAGAAAAATAAGACAAAGACGAATGAGCATTAGAAGAAAACAAGAAACAAATGATAACACTTCAGATAAAGATGTAAAATAATAATAGAAAAAAAAAGGAAAATGGATGAAAACATTGTGCTTAAGTGTTGTGTCTTTTCTTGTCTCTCTTATTTTCTCTGAGGATTTGGCCTCTTACCTGATCTGAGCGTCAGCGTGAGTTTCTGAGGCTGTATCTGTGTGATCTGCTCAGGGTCCAGTTTCTCTGGCACATCCTTTTTGCGAATAGTGACGGGCTTGTTTTTGTTGATTTGGATGAGTCCGCGCGGGTTCTCAACTTTGGTCGGATCACAGCTTCTTTTCTTCAAGGACTCCAGATCATCACATCGAGCTGATTTGGACTCGCCCACAGTAAGAAAGTTCTACAAATGACAGTAAGGAGCCAGGATTGTGACCATTGTTTACCTTATTATTAACAACACATAATACCAAATACATTTTAGATCCAAACAGACATAATTAAAGGGCGTAAAAAGATTATGATCTATTCCTAGGACTGGCATACAGCGCTTACAGGAACAAATGAAGTTGACCAAACTCAAGTTATAATCCTACAAAAGCTCACAGTTTGACAGACAAATCCTAAAACCCTCTTTGATTTCAACACAAGGGGCCTGTACTATGAAGCGGGATAAATATATTCTGGATATCTCTCCGTTAGAGGGCTTCACTTTGTCAAACATTTGCAGTCACAGAGCAGCTATACTACAAAGGACTAAGAGTTTATCAACATGTATCAACACATAATCAACACTTAAGCCAAGTATTTCCAACCTGGCTGCATGCGCATTCACATAAATGGCGCATTGTGTGCAGCGTCTGACCAATCGCAAACATGGAAAAACCGTGCAGAGCAGTCTACATTACGCACCATGGAGAAACAGACAATTATTCTTGAAAAAAATGAAGAAATACTAAACTCTAAAAACCTACTCCTGACTAAATTAGCCGTTAAGCTTCAGTTACCATGGTGATTTACCCTATAAGAAGTTCACCGGTACATACAGAATAAATCCCAGAAGTTAGCGCACTAAGAGGAAATCCAGCTTCATAGTACAGGCCAAAAAACCCACCTCTGTGGTGGAAAGAGTTTATAAACAACTGGAGAGATCTCTGACATTACATGCTGCTGAAACCCTTTCATGTTTCAAACACCTGTGATCTGTCTGCTTTGTAGAACATAGTGAGACACAGCAGCCTGTGAAAAACAGAAACAGACTGGGAGACAGATGGGAATATAGATTGGATGCAAAGAATCTCATGGGACTCGTCATGCACAAATAATTCTGAGCTAATTCTTCCAAAGCCATGTGACCTCCTCAATGACTTGGAGGAGGTGGACACAGGAGGATGAGGAGGCACTGCAGGACAGCTTCAAGTCCACAGACTCTCATCCTCTCTACCTTCACCTTCCTTGGTCTTCTCTGTCTGCCACAGTGATCCCCCTGAACTTCACAACTTCTCCAATAAGCCCCTTCCCTTCCTCTTCAGTCATCATCCCCCCAGCCTCTCTTTGTCCTCAGGCCAGGTTAAACCACAGCTGGAGCAGCTACATCAAACAAATGTGTAGGAACCCAGATGGTCTCAGTCCCAGGGTCCTGAAGACCTAGGAGTATGTGTGTGTTTTGAGTTTGTCCTCAACTTGTATAATGTTTATTATATATTTGTGTTTCCATTTCTCTTCGTTTCCTTGTTGTGCTGCTGCGGTAATAAAAAGTATCAACATCAACGGTATTCTCCTTTTATGCAGTAGATGTTTTTACCTGAACTCATTCATCTGAGACCAATAAAAAGAAGAACACATGTTTTAACTTGAAAATTTAAAGAAGAATTCAGACAAATACACCCTTTTAGAAAGTTTAAAGCTACTGGCGACTTTTTAGCAAATAAATCCATAGTGTTGGTCTCATCATTAGTAAAAAACAATAACAATAACAATTTGCTCACAGTGATTGTTCTAGTTTGACCCCGGTATTTCCCATGACATCAAAAAAAGTAAAAACCCTTCTATGCTATCGTCTCCTAGACTCCACATCCCGCAATGCAATGCGTGAAACTTTTCAGAAAATGTCAATAAACGACAAACAAACTTTCTCGCGCAAACTACAACCTTTTACATCTTTTCTCAAGCAAATGATCCTCGATTTATAGTTCCATTAGGCTTACAATATTGATTTTCCAGGTACATTTTTTTTTGTCTCCAGCAGATTTAGGATTTGGTTCATGCAGCGAAATAAGACAGTAATTATACATTTCAGTTTAAAATTACTTAAGACATTTATTTGATGCATCGTTCCACATAAATGTGCTCCAACAGGTCAGATGTGCAGTATTATATTGTAACCATGACTGCATGAAAAAAAAAGCAGATGTGTCATGAATTCCTCAGATCAGTAGTGGATATCAGTGAGTGCTCTCAGACAAGATTGAACAGGAATGCAGCAGCTCTGTCTAATCATGTGTTCAGCTCTGAAGTAAACACATGCTCACAGCAAATCAAGCATCACCACTTTAAACACTTGATTTAACAGAATCAGTGTCAGCTTATACACATTAGAGCCACAGGTGGAGTATAGAATGTAAAAAAGATTTCTCCGTAGGTGTTCTGCCACACAGTAGTACCAATTGTGGAACCTGTATGGTTATTTTACAAAATAAATAAAAGGTAATGGATTTCTCTAACCTGCCATGTAGAATGTTGTTGATGTGTCAAAGTTTCAACCTTATGATTGTTGTCGCTTTTCTTGTCACACTGAGGTCTTCTTTTATGCTCAGTACTGCTTTACCTCCCCACAGTGAAGAGTTTTAGTGGCTACAGAAAGTGTGTAATTAAATGGTTTTTATCAAGCCTGAGTTTCAAGAAAAGACCAAAATTATGTGCACTGATGTTTACAAATGAAGGTGCAGCTGCTGAGTTACTTTGGTCTTTGGTCAAAGACTCTTGAATCTTTCAAACTCTTAGATTTCCTCCTTTAAAGTAAAATAAAAACCACAAGATTTACTAAAGAAATTAAAGCTATTATCCAAAAAGAACTTTAATTCAAGCAAAAAATTATTTTTGACAAGATTTCTCCATGACATCATGAACAAAATGATGAATCTCTCCAAGAAAGACCAAGACATTATATGTTACTTAAATAACTCACTTCGTCCGTGCACCATCCACACGCCTCGGAGACTTGGATGCATTCACCACATGACTGAGCGTTGGCCTTGATGCATATACTCCCCTCTGAAAGAGACAGCAGAGATTTTCCATTAGTTCACTAACGCAAAACAGCTTTTGGCTGCACAACAGACCCTCCTATTTCTTCAGAACACTGCATCATGCTGAGAAAAGCTGCAGGCCGCTCACCAAGTCATGACTTCACCAACAAAAAGCCTCAAGTCGCTTATCAACCAACTAATAAAATGCCATTCCGACACTGTAATACCACATAAACTATGAAAGTGATTTTTTCTTTTTTAAATATGCAGAGCCTTAAAGCCAAACCCAGAATATGTCACCTCCCTGATAGTTTTTTGGGACATCACAGGGTTTTTGCTCTTTTTATATATAAACTAAGGCTGAACGATTAATTATCTGTGGATAAAGTTGTTCTGTTGTTGTGGACGAGACCATCAATGCCAGGATTGTAGAGTTTGAAACATAGTAGGTTAATGATAACTTCTGATACATTGTCCATTTGCTTTTGTTTAATCACTATGGTCTGGAATGATGTCATTAGAATCATTTAAATTAGGTCAATTTAAATTAAGATGATCAAAACCTAATCAATAAACCTGTTCAGATTCAATAAACCATTGATCCCTGAGGTGGAATTGGGTGACATTAATGCTGTTCCCAATCCATGTCAGTACAACTTATATCTACCTTTTAATTGTATCTTACTTTATTTTTAACATACGTTTTTGTTCAATTATGGTTTTTATTTATTCATTAGCATTTATTTTGTTTCCTCACATGAGTTAAAAACAACTTTTCTGAAAAAAATGATGAATATTTCTAAAAAAAACGGAATTATGAAAAGATAAAACGCATTTGCATTAAAATGTATAAACAATTTTTAAAAATCGTAAATCGAATCGCAATCGCAGTATCAGTCAGAAAAATCCCTAATAGAAATTATCTTTTTTCTGTGCACATCATGGAAGTATTTATCCTGGGTTTGTTTTGTTTGATCCACAGTTTGGTGCATCAACATCAACATGAAGTTTGGTGTCATGTGCTCTTTAAAGCTGAGTTGCTTTATTTCTATTGGAAACAAGACACTGATGTGGTTGTAATGCCTAATACCAAACACGTGATGTTGATATGTAACTTTACAGTATATCCATATAAATACAACAACATGGGCCCTATTTTACAGCATAAAACAAAACAGAGCAGATACAAAAAAAAATTGAGTTTTTTATTCATCACAAAAGGGATTTCTATGAACTAAGAAAATTATACAACACAAAATATGAAGCTTTAAAAACCTATGTTCGCACCATACTTCCAAATTTAGATATTATTCAACAATAACAGCAGTTGATGTTTGCAAATATTTTTATTTGATATTATATATGCTGTAAATCAGAAATCTAACAGAATCAGAAAGAGCGAAAAAAAAATACAGATTTATATTCTAATTCTAGCAAAACTCCTTATTGAGAAAAAAAAACAGGCACCCATATGAAGATTTATTAGATTTATGACGTTGGCTTTTAGCTCTTTTTTTCCTTACCTTGTTGTGCCCGGCTGCCACCAAGGATGACCACTAAAAAAGCTATTGATAGTAACCGCAGAGCCATCTGTAAGAAAAAAACACAAAAACATTACAATCTCAATCAATTTATCTTCCCATTATAAAAGACCAAAAACATGTTTTGCACATACTTCAGCCTTTACATGAGCTGCATTAAAACGTGCAGAAAAGTAATTTGGTTTAACTGCATGGTTTAAATTAGCAATAATTCCAGGTATTTTGATGGTGAGTAACAAAGTCTGCATGTTAACTTTATATACGGTAAGTTGTTGGATCAATAGCAATGTGTGCACACCTCCTGTGTTTACAAGCAACACTTTTACAAAAAAGTTTGTCTTGTCCACAATAAAGACAATAATTAAACACTGGAAATAATGTCCAGCCTCATTCCTGGGGCTGCTACCTGGGGCATTTTATTGTTGAAGGACTGACCCACACTCAGGAAACACCAGCTGTTGGTTCTGCATTATATCCAAAACACATGCTCTCTAGAAGCAGCTCTTCACACAGCGTATGCATGTGTACTTTGGATATTTGTGTCTAAAGTATAACAGCTGTCTTGTAATGAATTTTACAGGTGAGCAGCAGCCACTGTGAAATGACCAACATTGTGCAATGTTTGAAACAATGGAAGTACACATTGCCAAATCAGAATGAGTAGCTGTAAAAAGCCTCAACAACAGCAAGAAACAAACAATTATTTGAACAGTCTACAAAACAAGAATAGAACGACTTCATACTATGGTAGAAAACTAAAGGTAATGGCTACATAACTAAGCTGTTTCCATATTTGGTATCTCTGCCCTTCAAACCTAACTGGCACACTTCCTCCACTGAATGACCACACACACCACACACCTGACCAAACCACAGTGTAGTACATTTTACAAGTTAAAAACTAACAAACATGCAGTAGTGTTAACTAAAAAACGATCAAAAAACAGTTATGCGTAATGTAAGTGGAGATTTTAAACATTTTAGTGCATATAGCTGTTATGGCTATCATATGCACTGTATTCCTGACAGAAAAAGCAAACTGTAATTAGGTTGTTCAAGATGGAAAATTAGGGTTTTTTACTTGCCTGGAAACAAAACAACAAGCCCCTCAAACAGAGGAAGTATATCAAAGAAAAGAAAATATACAATGTTTGAGGAAGACTGAACAAATCATCAAGCAAACATCATGACCAGCAGTCAGTGTGGTTCCATTCAATACCAAACAAGCACAAACTGTGGTTACTTTCGACATGTTTTAAGCTCCAACCCAACCATCATCAAGATAAGCTTTGTTTACAACGCTGAGGCTTTGCCTCCAAAAATACACACAACAAAACTACACAATATAATAGAAAAGCAGACCAAAGGACAACAAAAATACAAAAATGCCCATGTCTGATGTCTAACCATGCGATGACATCCTCCTATATGCTCAGATGAATGACGGCTAATGTTTCACATGCACATTTCACAGAAGTTGCACTTACACTTCATAAAAAAGTGCAAGCTGGGCGACTCTACCACCCCAATAAAATAAAAAAACACACACACACTTTAAAAATAATGACATTTAGCCAGTGAATGGCATCTAATCTGGGCTGATACACTTCTAAAAGTTAAATCCCAACATTGGTTCACCAAAAAATATCGAGGCATATATAGATTTTCATTTCCTGCTTCACACAGGGCCAAACAACAACACCTGGTAGCCAACAGTGACTTCCTTTGAAAGCCACAGTGAAAGCATTATAAACAGCACTGCAGCAGCCTTTCTTAGAGCCTAATATTTAGAGTAGAAAGAGTAAACTGTCTGAATGAATAATGGTTTCTGTAAGCGCTTTGAGTCCCCTCGAAAAAAGTGCAATATAAATCAAAGCCATTATTATTATTATTATTAATAATTATGGCTTATTACAGTCAGGCTGAAGAAGATACGAGGCAGACAAATCATCACTGCAATTCATCATCTAAAAATGAAAGCGGGACGAACCCTGCTATTTCAGAATAAGAGCATCTAACACTGTTTAGCTGCAGAGGATACAACACTTATCCTTTATTTACAACTAATCAAAAAACTGGAGTTTAAAAGTTAATGTTAATCATAAGAACTTTAGGTGATTATTGTATTTGGGATACGGTGAAAACATTACTTTGAAAAGGTAAAAACTAGATATTATGTTCTGGCTGTTAGAGCAAATCTCTGTTGATATTTTTGGATTTATACCCACAATTCAACGGTGAGAAGAGGGAGAGAAATAAAGCCAATACCATAACTCATGATCCGTCTCGCTCTTTTAAAAGCCAGACCAAACATTTCTCGACAGCTGTTGAGAAGACTTCAGAAACTGAAACTGGATCCTTTAAGGCTCCTACTGTTGACCCATCAGACAAGTCAGAGTCTGAACAATGTACGGTCTGAATAGATTAGAATCAGAGACTACAACTATCTTCTTGACGAAAAGGTCAAGGACACCTTTTAATACACATTTTCAGTCACTTAACCACAGAAATTAGTAGAAAGATTGGCTTCATTTCGAAACCAACAAAGAATGCAGAAAAAATTCCAGCATTTCAGGGGTCAGGGGGGTTAAAAACATGTCATGTCCTAAGCTGAGAGAATACTCTGAATGTTTTGTGTAGGCAGCTCCACATTTAACTTGATTTTCACTTTTTTATTTAAAAAAGAGAAAAAAGTTAAATATAAAATCTCAAGATCTTCCAAAGTGAAAACAAGTAACGCTCAGCACAAGCCAGCATTGTTCCTGCTTGAGGGGTGGGTCATCTGTAAGTCACCCCCAACAACCCCAGCAATGTTTGCCACCCGGTCAGTCAGTCAGTCAGCAGGCTAACAACTGCAACTGAAAGTCAAAGGTCACGCTCAGATCAATCATACTCAGATCATCTCAGTATAACTTCGTAACACCCTCCCTAAATATTACTGCTTATCGCTTTGGACAAACAAAGGTGAGGTGCTGAAGAGAAGAGAATACAAATGTAAATCATTATAAAAATGTGGTTGGATTTTAAGGACAAGGAGCTCATTACAAATTGGGCAAGTGTGGTGTGTCATTAGTCTCTCAAAATGTTTTCTCCTTTAGCCGTTTCTAGACCTCAAGTTTCCCATTATGCCAGTCTCAGTCCAAAGCCCAAATCCTGTGTTAGTCTTCACATATGACAATAAATCAATTGACTGAGCTGAACCAACTCAATATATGTAGGATAATTAAAGGCCCACATTTTTGGGTGTCAAATTTCCCAAATTCTGTTTCAGAGTTTACCCATTTTTGCGTCAGTTTGCCCATTTCTGTTTTGTTTCCGTTTCAATCGGCCTTCTCTAATCAGATGTCATTACTGTCTTTTAAACTTCCTCAAATTGAGTCATATTTACAGTGAAAATTTACATTTGAGTCCCTTTGTCCACTTGTTTACAGTGAAAAGCTTAGTGTAAATGTGTGATATTATGATTTATCCCAAAACATGCATGTGAAGGTATATTCCCTGTCATATTATAACGTATGCTTAATTTTGTTTAAATATAATAATGATTTAAAAAATAATAATAATGCTTTTTATTACTGGAAGTGGACTTCCGTGATCATGGAAAATCTTGTGCCCCTAGACACAGTAGGTTGTTTGGCAAAAACTATTTTAACTACATTTAACAGCAAACACAACATATGAAGCTAAATAAATTCAGTTAGGATTTATATCTTTATTGATGATACATTTACTACCAAAATTTGTAATATCTGGATTTTTGGTTTTACCACATGTGTAATCCTTTCAGCTAGCTTGTGTGTGCAGCTAGTTTCATCATCAACAACCAAGATTTCTGAATCAACAGCAATCAAAAGGCTATCAGGCAGTGAGAACAAGAGGGTGGTCTTTGTAAAACATCTTTACAATGTTTATGAACCAGGAAATTTAAATAATTGTGAAAAACATCAAATTGGTAAATCTAAATGCAGGACTGGATGTTAAAGACCACCAGCCCTGGCCCTCCTCAGAGAGATGAGATAATGCATTCCAGACTAACAAACTCCATACTGTGTCATGGAAACAGGACTCCAGTATGGGGAGATTTCCCCCCTAATTTGAACTTAGAGATGACTCATATTCAACCTTCTTTTAGTGTGTCAGCAAAGTGTCATTTAAGCAAGTGCAAAACTAAATTAGTGAGGAGGTTTAATGCATTTGTTTGTCTCAATACTTAACCTTTTAAAATAAAACTCCCAAGCTCAAGGGCCATTTTATTGCACTTTTTCGATTCGTTCAGTTGGATTTATCTGGGTTACGAGTGCAATCGAATGTAGCTTTAGTACACATTCAGAGCCGTAAATACAATACTACCAATGATCAGCTAAATAATTTAGGATTTTGGCCTTGGCTTCTTCATTTTTGGTTTCTGGCCAAGAATTTCCATTTCGGTGCATCCCTACATCCAACGTGTTGCAATGAATGGTAACAGAAAAATAGGGGTGTCCCAATCAGATATTGCTATCAGTCCGATATCAGCCAGAAAAGGAATATCGAATTTTATCGGAGTGCATCTAAAATCTCCGATACATATTACATTATATTTATTCAATTGTAGAATACTGTAGATATTGTGTTGAAGGTTAAAATGTATGTAACCAATTGGTTAATAATAAATGAGTCAGTTTTTCTCATTCCTACTGTTGCTGACTATTGTTCTCTGTTTGAGTAACATTACTTGATCAACCCTTTTCTAACATTCCACACTACAAAATAAGTAATAAACGTATGTATGATTTGTGCTGAAATCATATCGAATGAATATCGGTATCGGCCAATACTCAAGACTGCAATATCTGTATCCTATTGGAAATGAAAAAGTTGTATCGGGACATGCCTACAAAAAAGTAAAATGCCAAAACAAGAATACATTAACTTATAAGTGGAATTACAAATTGTAAATGTTTACATCTATAGCTATTAAATTGTGTTGTTTTATTCTTTAAAAGACTGGTAATGCGTTGCCTGTATCCTTTCGTTCATGGCTAAAACTAATTCTTGTGCAGTTATTGAATCATTCTCAACATTATTTATTATATATTAACTACACATTCACACTCATCCAAGTGACTCATATACGTAAAGTCTAGGGGTGAGTAATGCTGAGTGACCCTTCCCTGGATACACCTGGCTCCAGGCCAAACACTGCTTACTTAAACAGCACAACAACGTAACGAAGGGAAGTGACTCAGTGATGCACTGCGTTCCTGTCTGCTAGTCCCAACACACCTGCCCACATGTTAACAATTACCTGGCACACTGTCTAATAGCTTAACATCTATAGCTGAGGAGCACCATCAGTAATACGGATAAAAATTCATTAAATAATTTCTAAGATGATTTAAAAAAAAAAATAATAATAATTTTCCAGCAAGCAAGTATTAAACTGAGCTAGGGTTGGGGTCAATTAGAATTACATTATCAATTACAATTCAATTACGATTGCATTTTTTTCAATGACTAAAGTTAAATTACAATTAATCACATTTACTGAGCCTGAAATAATAATAAATACATTTCTGTTAGCATCTCTTATGATAACGAATGCTAAATCAGCTGTAAAATACACTAAAAACAAATTCCTATCATCTAATTTCTTTCCTATGAATTGGATACCTTGTTATTCTTCCTAATCAATGAAAATATAGGTTTTAATATTTTTGGTGTGGACATCTGAGCCTTTTTGGTCTCAGTATAGCCCTAGATTTCTTTCTTTTTTTCTTTTTTTTTTTTAAATGGAAAAATGTGGAAAAGCTTCATATAAAACATATTTTAATAATAGTTAATGCATATGCGTAGAACTGTAACATAGTTCCCCAGTTTTGCGTTACAATCCATTTTTTTTTTATATCTGAACTAAATTACAATTAAATTAAGGCAGCAACATATCTTTTAAATAACAATTACAATTAAAACTATGCCATAATTGTAATTAATTATCAGTTACAAAATTATAATTGACCCCAACCCTGAACAAAGCACATGCACGCAGCAATTTTTTTTTCCATACTATTGATTATATTGAGACATATCTGTGTGTAGACACATGAGAAAAGGTAAGTCCAACAACTAAAATGGTGTAAACATCAGAACTACACGAATTAATCAAATAAATCCAGTTTCTGGTGCATGGGCACAGGAACATCCCGTCACATATCAACAACACATGAATACAAAATGGTACTCACACTGTACACAAAATTATGAAGTTTGGGGGGCATTGCTGTAGAAGATCAAAGCTTTGTTTAATGCTGCGGTTGCTTTGTCATTACAAAGATTTCGGTGTATGCCATTTATAGCCAGTGATTACCGTACCATACAACAATTTACACCTGTTACAAAAACTGTTCCCCAACCTACAAGGACAGAAATTTGTACAATATCTAAATGAAATGTCTGTAAACCAGCTCATGTGGCGAGTAAAAAAGTCTCCCATTAGGCTCTCATTCTTTACAGGAAGTAAAGAAGGCAAGACTGCACTTGTAGGTTTGGATCCCAGCTGTGGGCAAGGCTCAAAGAGGCTGCTGATTCTGGTTAACCACTGTAATGCGTGCCAGCCTATAGGTAAGCTTTAAGGTCTGTGACCTCAACCACAGTTTATAAGTTGAAACAAACTGGAGTTTAGCTAAAAGGTCAAGGGTCAGTCGCACAGGTTTATTTTCATTTGTGCACACCAACAGTTCCCACGTAATTATTTATTTAGTGTTCAATTTCTGACATAAATCTAATAGAAAACACAAAAACTATGGTAGCTGTGGTATGAAGCATAGAACGTGACAGTTATGTGGATGAGTAGTGTCCTTTGCAATGAGTCTAACAGAGACTCATTGATATGTCATTGTTTTTGTCTCTATAATAAACAATACACTAGAGCTGAACAATGATATCACAAAGAGGCACTGATACATCTGAGGAACCATTTCAGATTCATTTTCCTAAATCCTCTGCAAAGTTTTAGGAAATAAGCACAGAAATGTACATTTTGAAACAGCTGTGCTCTTCCATTTTCACAGGGTGGTAACTACAAAAAAGGAAAAAAAATGACTTCAATCAAATTTCATTGAGATTTTCATAATTTTTCTTAATTATTATTATTATCTAAATATTTTCTCTTCAGCACAGCACCAGCAAAATATCTTTTTAGAGCGATCAGCGTCTCTGGGTCAGATAAGTGACATCCAGCCAATTCCAAATGCCTCCACTTCCTGATTATGGGTGCAACTTCCTGTGTGACCAAAAGACCATAAAATTGGCCCGGGACTGTTGATACGGAAACGTACATTTTACGGATCTTTTCTACATTATCGTAATGTGCCTGTGTGATAAAAAAAAAAATACATATACATAAAAAACATTTTAGGGTATTTCCTGGTTTAGGGTTAGGGCTAACATAAAAGGGTTAGTGGGGTAGATAAAAAATAAATACGAGCTAAAATAAAACTCACGGAACTTTGAGTCACGTGGTGACCTAAACTGGCCGATGAGGGGTGTTCCGTATGAATAGACAGGAACGGTCAACACTAATTCCAGTACCACACAAAAAACACCAAATACTGATTTTTGATCACAAAAGGCCTTGATTATACCATCTACATTCATAATCAAATAGTGTTCATTTAAGCTGTGACAGAAACAAAATTACTTTAATTCATAAGAGCATAATTTGTTTAAAAAAAATAAAAAAAAAAGTAGTCAAGAATTTAACTGATACCATTGCTATTACGCAGGAAGTTGACCCCAAAATATTCTAAAGTAGCACCTAAAAAATAAGAAATGAAAGTTATTCAGTAGAAAAATGTACAAAACCTCTTGGTGTTTATGTCTTAGTGTCAGAAACATTAGTAATAATGTCATTAATGAGTTATATAAATAGTTTAAAGCATGATAAAAAAGTTTTACTGTAGTATGGCTGTTAGTGCTAACTGTCCACATACTGCCCTCTTTGGTAGCAAAATGCAGCTACTTTTGCCCTACTTTCTGAAAACTTTCCTGTTCCTGGCAAAACTAAGCAAAGTTTAAATTCTACACAACCTTTTCTAGAAAAGTAACACTTTATGATGCCTGAGAGTAGATCTACCGACGTGTCTGTGTCGACTTGTTTTAGTTCCATCCACACCCAAAGTTTGCCCCACAGACAGACATTCCTCACGGCTTTGTCTTTCACTCCACATCCACTCATGCTAATGCTGTTAAATGGGACAAATTCAGTGTAAAATAACGGCACTCACCTTGGCTTGTTCCTCACAGACTTTTCCGAGGATTTTTTACAGGAACATTTGACGAGTAAAAACAGTCCTTAAATACAGGACACACAAAATAAAGTGGACACAGTTTAAGGTCCGCTTTGTTTTCGCTCATGAAGCCACAGAACAGACACGGACACGAAGCACGTAGACGAGAAGAGCCGATGAAACACGAGGGGGCGGAGCTAGTAGATGCTAATTTGCTTCTTCTTCTTCTCTGAGTATTTAATGGTAGCTTGCACCCTATTGTTTCACCACTGCCACCTTCTGGATTTTATCTCTCACCATCCTTTGTAACATAAATAAATAAATAAATAAATAAATAAATAAATAAATAAATAAATAAATAAATAAATAAATAAATAAATAAATAAATATTTTTTAAACCAGACGCATTCACACTGCAGTGCATTAAGATGTCTCGTTTTCTCCTCCTGCTTTTGCCATCTACCTTTAACATACAAAGTTTAGAATTAAAGTTTCGGAGCACGTCTGTTACACTGTTTTACAAATAAAGTATAACAGTGACACAACTTGTCACCAGAATTAAGGACAAGTTGTGCCAGCTCACATTTTTTGTTGACTGCATTTTATTTGAAGTAGATTTATATTTGGCAAAATGATCGTATAGAATACAGTTGATCAAGATTTTTTGATTTGAAAAAGAACAATAATTAATAATTTTTTTATTATCCATTTTTTTTGAAATTTCAGGGGACCCCATTTAAACTCCAGGCAATCCCACAAAGGTTGAAAAACAATGCCCTAATTGCTTTCATACCGAATTTATCATCACTAAGGAACTTTAAAGGTAATACTGCCTTCCTGTGGGCAATAGGATTATTGGTAAACTTTTTTTTGTTTTTTGTCATATTTTAATTTTTTCCCTCCTGTTTTCAATTCCTATCACATTGGAACCTCCAAAATTACCAAAGTAAAATCATTTAACCTTGTTCCTGGAGATGCTACTGTAGATGTTATTAATGGCAAAAACATAATCAGCCTACTACCTGATCCACGAACACCCAGTGATTACACAGGGATCATTGATGATCACTGACAAGATACAAGGATCACTAAATCCTGTTTACCACTACTTACCTATCAGATGAAAAAGTGGGTCAAATTGTATTCCAGAACTTACAGAATCATTACTGAAGTTATGTTTTATTTATTTGTAAAAATGGTACATATTTTTGTACAATTTTCTGACATCTTTTCTACATCTTTGTGTTTGAGAGTTCCTACCTTCCTCCTCTTAGTTTTCCACTTCCTTCAGACAATTGGGGACCCATGGACATTTGTTTCTATTATTGTTCTACATAAAGGTATATAATTAGTTTTACTTTTAGTTTATCACTGTATTTAGTCTACTATCAGTTTTTCTAGAAGGTAAATTAGAAAATAATTGACTTTCATGGAATGCAGTCGTTCTCAAAAGGGGGTACGAGATGGCACTACTGGGGGGTACGTAGGAAAAAGTGGACATTTAACAAAAGAAAGCAATAAAAATATGGAGTTTTATAATGTTTATCTTCAGTCAAAAATGATTATCATAATAATGATGTTGGAAATTATCTGGATTAGAACATGAACTGAAAATACAAGAGTCAGTCTTGGGCCAGAAATGATAAAAACTATAGGAATAAATCTATTCAGGGGGTAATAAATACTGTTTCTTTCCATTTATTTTTATATCATGAGATCATTTAAAATGTGTGTTAACACTATAGTATTCTGAGAAAATTATTGTAGTCAGACAAAGGGGGTACTTGGCTTCAGAAATAAAAGAGAGGGGGTACTTGGACCAAAAAAATGTGAAAAACTACTGATTTAATGTATATTTGAAACTCAAGAACTGCATGTCAGATTTAGAAAATAATCCCCCTGCCTATAAAGGTAGTCACTGGATAATAGGGAAGTGATGTTGGATTAGATTTTGGGGGGAAATTGTCCTCCAGCCTGTGGAATGCAAAAAAAAACACTTCACAATTTACAGCCGAACAGATTTTTGACTACAAATAATTAAAAAAAAAAAAAAAAAAAAAATGACACATATTTGCACTCACTGAGGTCATAAAACATCTCCATCTGACTGGGAAGGAAGCAGCGGAACGGTTTGTACTTAAAACATTTATTTGATCCAATTCTTTGGAATGTAATAGTCAATGATGAGTCTGCGACAACAGAGACGGATGAGTCTGGCTTGCTGACCAGATATTCCAAATACAAACAATACTTTAATCACATAAGGCCTCACTGATTTCCATTTTTTACCCCTACGTTCATGTTTTTTGTAGTTTTTTTTTTTTTTAATTCAGTTTTCCAGACGGCAAAAAACGACAGAAACCATAATGAAAATAAAAAACAACTTTCTCTTCATTACAAAGCGAAAGTTCAAACAATGGCACGTACATCAGTGACAGTACAAAAAAAAATAAAAAACCCAACAAGGTGATTAATATAGTGAGTAAATAAACTCAATACCTTTCCAGAGAGATGCGTGAAAGCCTTTTCGAGAATGAAAAGCATCTCTGTGAATCCAACATTTCAGTGCGATGATGGTGGCGTCATCTGAAACCTTTTTTTTTAATTTTTAAAAAAAAAGAAGCGACAATAACACTGTTCACTCCTTCCTCTCTTTTTCATAAATCAACATTATAAACACGTAGATTCTTTTAAATATATCAGTGCAACATTTGTTTTCACCTGGAGTGCTGCAGCATCCTTTGTTTTCACACACAGGAGCCTCCATATAAGAACAATTTAACAGCAATAAAAGATAAAAAGATAGATTTTATGCTCAATTCACACATCAAACTAAAAATGTCTAGATTTAAGATTTTTTTTTTTAATCTCATATACGACATGTGTCAAACTCAAGGCCCGGGGGCCAAATTAGGCCCTTTAGAGCATCAGATTCAATCAAATTAAAAAGATTAAAAATCATAGAAAAAACACTTTGTAAATGACCAATAATTAGATTCTAGACATCTCAGCCCTTCCAATTACAAAAAATCAATTAAAATCCACAATATTTGTAGAGCTCACTTTTCATTTTTAATCTGATATTATTGAAAGAGCTCCTAATTTTTCCAAAAAACTGGCAAATTTTCCTCAAATTATGTTTAACAATGAAATGTGTCGGACAATGTGAACCAGCTCTAAAGTGAAATAAAATAAATAAAAAACCTTCAGTCAGACTTTCCTTTTCACACATGGATAAAAAAAAAAAAGAAAAATAATTATCAGACTGTTGAATAGGATAAAGTGGGATCACCTCGTCTTACACCAACCCTGTAACTACAGCACATTCACGAGACGAGACGTAGGATTTGGAACAATCTTCATGTGAGCTGGAGGTCGTTTGCTGCCTCCTGATTGGCTCCCAGCCTGCTGGACACACCTCTGCTTTTTTTTTAATTTAAAAAAAAAAAAAAGTCTCTGTGGACCAATAAGCAGCGTTCTAACATGAATGTGAACCTGAAATTGTCTATTTTTTTTACCCTGTAGTAAATCGCTTCCTGTTTCAGAATTAGACCCTCTTTAAAACTCCTCCACGTGGAAAAATAATAATAAAAAAAAAAGGATGCTGCAGCACTGGTGTTTTTTTCTATAGAAAAGGGCGCTCAAATATATTAAAACCTATGTACAATACGCTGAATGTGTCATGTGCCATTAACAAATGAGGCATTCGGGGGGGGCTCCTACATGTTTCCCAACTGGAAAATACTGAGTCTTTTTTTCTTTCTCCACAGCCTCACCACCATCAGCTTGGATTGTAACAATTCCATATCGCCATTGGAGGCGTGAGGATCTACAGGTCGACACAGACATGGACAGCACATGACGAAAGTGAATCATAATCACAGTCTGGAAATGTAAGTTCTGACCACATAGGTGTTCACAATCTCTAGTGGGGAAAAAAGTCAGCCAATGGTACGACAACCAGCAACAAAAAACAACAAGGCAACAAAAATGTAAAAACAAAAAAAAAAAGGAGGAAAAAAGGCACTGTTGGAGCTAGACACGGTTCACACACACACACACACATGCACACACGCATACATTCCCACTTTTAATGCAGACCCACATGAATGAGTTTGGACTCTTTCCCACAATCAGAGGAACGTATGAGCAGCGAATGAGCAACACAGCTAACGTTCAGGAAGTCGGGCATCTGGTTAAGTTGTGACGTTTCTGTCCAGCAACACCAGTCGCCATATTTGTTTGGAGGTAAAACAACGTTAATGACGTTTTGACTCCCGTTTCACAATGCCGAAGAGCTGTTGTGTGTTTGGCTGTTCGTCCAATGTAGAAAATAATACAGATATCACTTTTTAAATCATCCCAAAATATAAAAAAAACAAAGAAAATGCTGGACGGATGGGTTTAAAAACTGTTCTCCAAAAACATCCCATTCCTACGTGTGCTCTCTTCATTTCATAACCGGTAAGTGAACAGTTAAGATCTGAAATGAGAATTGAGGATTTTAGGGGCATCTCGGTGGCTTTAGTTTTTATTCTAGATGGTAATATGTTGTATTCATATCACAGCACACTGTGATTATTGGCGCATAAGGATTTTACTGCACAATATTTCATAAAATGTGCTTCATCAGGCAAAGTTAGAATGGAAATATAATTTTAAACACCATGAAATTCCATGCATATAATAACTTAGCCTTATATCATCCCCTTGCCTCTTCTAGTAGTGTTTATTGATAGTTGTATGCTATACCGGGATGTATTGAAATAAAAATGTTTTTGTCATCGGACAAACAGGAGGCGAACAAGTTGGTTTCCCCCATTTCAAGATGGTGCCCGTTTATTTACTACCGCTAACGTCATCTGTGACATAAACCCGACTTCCCGAATGTTCTGTAAAATGATGCTAGCATCAGAAAGAAAACAACACAAAGTTTGACTTTAGCGTTCCAATGAAGTACATAAACAAGACTTTCATCTAGAATTGGTCTCAACACCAGCATGTGATTACATGAAGTCAACAAAGCACGGCGAAAAACAAATAAAATCCTTTAGTTTTCTTCTTCTTTGTTGTAGTTATTTTTGTTATTTTTTTTTTTTTTTTTGCTGTACAGATTCTTTATACACAGTGCTCCCTGCAGGTCAGTCCTTTCCTCTGCCACTCCTGAGAAATGAAAAAGCATCACACGGGCTCACTTTCAGCACACCCTGCAGTCCCATTAGTGGTTTTTTAGCCCTGTGTTTCCTCGTGCGTGATTGGCTGCCTCATTGTTGTCCACACAGAGCTCACACATCAAGATTAAATCTCTCTTCTCAATCTCTTCTTTCTCCCTTCATGCTTCTGAGTAGTTAGTCTGTCCGTTCATCTTCTCCTTCTTCAGCTTGACGCCATCCACCAGCTCAAAGTTATAGTTCTCTAGGGCCGATAAGTTCCTGTCCGTCATGCTGCCCTGTGAGCAGGCGCAGTACAGCACCACGCCACAGATGGCCCCCAGGAACACGCCCAGAGCCGACATGGCGATGATAGTGATGAGGATGGGGTCCAGGGTCTTCAGCATGTTGCCTGGACCACCCAGTTCACTGGTCTCCTGTGAGAGGGAGTCCATGGCTGCAGGAGGAAGAAATATGTCACTAAGTTAAAAAAAATAATAATACATTTTATTTAAAAGCTCTTTTCGAGACACTCAAAGACACTTTACAGTATAAAGCAGGTGTGGGCGAGGAGGCGGGCAGCTGTGTTTTGGATGTATTGGAGTTTATTTAGGAGTGTGGAGGTTGTACCAAAGAGGATGCTATTGCAGAAGTCGAGACGGGATGTGATAAAGGTGTGAATTAGAGTTTTGGCAGCCGGGAAGAAAAGTGAAGGGTGGAGACGAGAGATGTTTTTGAGGTGAAAAAAAAAGCGGTTTTCATGATTTGTTTGATGTGGTGGTCGAAGGAAAGGTTATTATGAAAAATGATATGAAGGATACAGCAGTGAGAGGCGGGACATAGGGTGGAGTTATCGATGGTGAGGTGAAAGTCTGAGGCTGTTTGGGTTAGGTAGTTTGGACCAATGAGGAGTATGTCGAATTTGTTACTGTTTAAGATCAGGAAGTTTTCTTGGAGCTATGCTTTGATATCAGAAAGACAGTTTGAAAGTGTGGAGTGGGATTCAGGGCTGAGTAGACTTCCAACATTATTGTTCCATAGTTTACACTTCAACATATACATAAGATACTAAATATGTAAGAAACCTTCAAAATCCAAGCAATAAGTGCCAGTTATCAGTCCCAACGGAGCCTTCACTTTAAATATTCTAGATTGTGTGACCAACTTCTATTTAATAGAAGGCATTATTAAGGGAAGTATTATGTAATCATTTGAGGAAAATCAGAGGATTTTGTAAGAATTTTTTAGTTTTTTTTTAACAGTTTAAAAATGACTGCAATTATGTGATATTAGCACCTGCAAATATTGTTATGTTTCATTTACACAACAGTTCCTGTTTTCTCTGTCATTTTTACTTTCTCCTGCGGGCCAAATTGGATGCTCAAAAAGGCTGGATTTGGCCCACGGGCCTTGAGTTTGACACGTGCATTAAAGGGATCCTCCACTGTGTTTTTTTTTTTTTTTTTTTTACAAATTTGGCCTTAAAGCTTCAAAATGTTCTTAATACAAAATATATGATAGCCTGTGTTGTAACAGGGCCCTCTAGTGACAGAATTACTCTACTGTTTATCCTAGTACTAAATAATAGCCCAGATTCTATATCATATCTTGCACATAATTATAACTCTTAACTTTTCTTGACTTCTAATCTGTGCACGGCCCGTCCAACGTTTCATTGTGTTTTGCCCAAAACATAATGATCTTTTGAGTTACTTTGCACAACGTAACTATAAAAAGAAGTGGTATTGTCTACTGTTAATAAGGTACAGTAAAGTATATAATATAAAAGGATTTCTATAGAAACACAAACACGGTTAGTATTCAGCACAGTTCTGAGTCTGTGCCTATAGATTTCGCACATGTAGACATACTGCCACCTACTGGCATGTGGGTGTATTTCATTACTTAAAGGAACTGATGCCATTTTAAAGTAAAATACCAGCTCGTTTTGGGCAGAGGATGGTTTAAAAGTTAGTTTTTCAGCCCCAGTACACAGTAATCTGTGATCTGTGTATGACACGTGAAAATTAACACACACTGTGAGTTGAGTTTTGAGAAAAGATAACAGTGCTCATCTTACGTAGAATGAAGATGTCAGTCGGTGGAGACGGATCTAGAAGTAAAAAAAAAACACAAAGACTTCATTAGATTAAAGCACAAGTAGGATCACAGAGAGGATTTAATCTAGTGTCATCAATGAAAACGCACCCCTGCAGTCCTCTGCACTAAGTCCATCCAGGATCTGGATGTTATCGACAGCGATGTGACCTGAGCTCCGTCTGTCTGCCACGCCCTCTACCACCACCTGCACAAAACAACACAAAACACAAGCCTGTGTGAACAACGGCTGGATCTTCTTTCAACACGAAATGTGGAAACAAGCCTTTTTAAGACGAAAGTTCAGACATAAATACAGGACTTTTGGTAGCTCCCATGTCAAAACAGTGTCTGAGGTAGTAGTGTAAGGCTGCAGCCAAACTCGGACCGCTGAATAATGACTAGTTTGCTTTAACCTCTATGAAGTTATTCAATGAAAATTAATAACCTCAATGAAAATTAAAGTTGCAAAATACAGAAAACTTCTTGTAAAGTTTAACGGTAACTCAAACTTGGGAATTATGTGAATATTCAAAAATATAAACTTTTCAGGGGAATTATTTATTAGAATTAACTGGAATTTAGGAGTAATTTTAAATAACTATCATTTCCAAACATACATTATGGCATCCATTCAAAAATAATACATTCAAAAAACATTATATTTCAACTAGGATTCCAATGACATTGAAGGTTTGCCCTTAACAGGGATGTTAAATATAGTTGTGAAAATAATTCAGAATCATCTAAAATATCAGCATCCGTCATGTCAAAGTTACACCCAACTTCTGGTTAATTCCAATAAATAATTCCCATGAAAACCTAAATGTTTCTGAAAATTCCCGAGCTTATAAACCTCTCCATAGTGTTTGTTTCTCCTCCAATGAGTCATAATGCAAATTATTCTCCCCCCCATAAAGTTTACAGTGTTCAAGCAGAGCAAAAAATTCGTTACCTGGTAAAGGTGGAAGAAAAAAATTCAGCTATATATTGCAATATTTCACAGTACGATTAGCGTATCGATTCAAAAAACGTCAAAATCAATTTTTCAAATCATGTTTTTTAACAAAAAAAAAATGAAACATTTAATTGCGCTAACATATGCAAAGCATGTAAACACCCAGTCACTATGTGTCAGTGAACGACATAAAACCTTGTTGAACTACCTCAATCCTCAATGCATTTTAGCTTAGAAGCTGATTTTCATAAAACATACTGAGCACTTAAATAAATATATGTGGTAACTTTTTTTATTTATCTTTTTATTTAGGAAGTTTTAATTAAAGAATCTGTTGTAGAAGCAAAAGTGAAACCTTTTAGAAAAATGTAATTTGACAGTTTGATAAAACATACCACTTGTTGAATTACAGTTAGATATCATTTACTTGTTCTCGCAAGTTAAAAAACAAAAAAAAAACAAAACATTAAATACATTTTATTTCATACCAATTTGTACTTGTAAAGGTGAAATTTCTAATTACTGATATCACAATATATCATAATATGATATTATTATATAATATTGTTTTCATTGGATTTACTGAGGTCATTTAGTTTATTCAATAGTATAATATTCTTATGTTTAAGGTTAAAATGGATGTTATTTGTTAATAATACATGGGTCAGTTGGGAAACAGTTCTCAATAATGAAAACGTTCTACTTTTTGGACATTACATCCTGGACTATTGCGCAATAATGGACTGGCTTACTGGTTCTCGCAAGTTTAAAACATGTGGCATTTCATTCCATTTTGTACTTCTTAAGGTGACATTTGTAAATGTTGATATTTCCTAATATATCGTACTGTGTAGAATGGGGATATATCGTATCGTGACATGCAATGCACAGCCCTATTACCTGGTAGGCGATGGTGGAGTGCTGCAGTAACACCCGGCCCTCCCTCCAGCGGCTGCCCTGATGCCCGCTGACCGTCCACAGCATCTGCCCTTCCTCTGCCTCCCTCCTGAGCTTGATGTGCAGAGCCCCAGCGTGTTCCCCAAACATGTGATACCAGAAGGACATGCACAGGTCTGCGTCAGGCGACGTGATGGGCAGACTGACCAATCTGGCCATCTTCTCCTCCTCCATGTCCTCATCGTCGCCTGTTTTGCTCTGCGTGTCTGCGTCCGTCAGCTGCATGTAGATGAAGTTCCCTGGACCACCTGTAGGGGGCAGGAGAGGAAAGGGAATGAGAAGACTGAGTGACTGGGAAGGGTTTAACACAGCTAGTTAATGATCATATAATAAACATATTGGGTATGCTCTGAAATCTATGTTACAATATGAAATCATCATTTTCTGTTCATTTTTACAGTTATAAAGGAAACTATATCTAAAGTTGTTTTCTTCAGCATCTTAAACACTCAGGGTTTATTGTGTATTCCATTATGTGAGGTTCAGTTCAATACTTAATGTGAACACCTGTCTGTGCAACTCTAAGTGCCTCAGTGTCTTTCATAAAACAAATAGTTTATATCGTCCATGTACTGGTTTAATGTCATTCCACACGTTCTCAGAGACGACAAATACATTTATGTCTGCATGCTTCAGGAGAAACGCTGGCGTGACACAATAAAGGACGGGTTTCATTTAAGAAGTGTTGATCTGTTTAAGTCAAGAAATCCAAGAGAAAGTCTCCACAGAGAACAGAGAGTTACATTCAAGACGTTCAGAGTTAGGTTTCTTAAAAAAAAAAAAAAAAAAAGAAACACTTGAAGGTTGTTCATTCTCAAGCTTAGAGCACAAAGCAGTGACTCAGTGTTTTTGTGATGAATGCCTCATTTCCCAGCCGTTTCCGTGACGATACGTTTCCCCACAGTGGCATCGAGGTTGGTGCATGATTGTGAAATTTTGTAAGATGGTTTTATTTATTTTTTTCCATATAGTTTCATTCAGACTTGGTCAATATTTTGTGGTATTACTTTGAGTTTTGGAGCTGTTCGGTGGTGTAGGACTAAACAACACTGCCTCCAAACTAAAGGAAAAGCTTTTCTCCTCGAGTCAAAACCCTGTACGATAGGACAATAGGAGTAAACTCTTATGTGTAGTAATGTGGCAGTTATGCAGTCCTTCAGGACTAATCCTCTGCATGGACACTGGGATAGACTCCATTACCAGTGACCCTAGTCAGGATATGGGCCGCAGGCTTCTTTAAATTCACCCTAGAGCACTATTAATGTGTGATTTTCACTCGTGCAAACATTTTTACAGGAATTTCAATATGTTGCATTTGTGTCTGCCTGGTTAGCATCAGCGTCTGTGAAGGTGTGGGTTTTTCCCTAATCCAAAACCACATTTTCTCTCTAAACGTGCCAAATTAACTAATGCGTAATATTCACTGTGGCCACCTCGGAAAAGAACAGCCAAAAAGGAAATGTCAATAGTGATAGAGAACAAATGTTGAAGGCGATGCTGGAGTTACCCATGACTTAGATCACGTGTGTCAAACTCAATGCTCGGGGGCCAAATTCGGCCCTTTAGAGCATCAGATTCGGCCCGCTCGAGAAAGTAAAAATGACAGAAAAAAACATGAAATACTTTGTAAATTACCAACTAATTATGTTGTAGGTATCTCAGCCCCTCCAAATACAAAAAGTCAAATAAAATCCACAATATTTGCAGAGCTCAGTTTTCATTTTTAATCTGTAATTGTTGAAAGAACTCTTAATTTTTCCAAAAATCTGGCCAATTTTCCTCAAATTACTCACATACTTCATCATTTACGCGTAGAAGTGCAAACCATGGCACATAAATGTTGAATTTGCTCTTTTTCCCACCTAAAATATGTGGCCCACTTAAGATCAAACTGGTCCGTATTTGGCCCCTGACTTAGATTAATAACATCATCACTAATGCTGGGACATTTGTACCTGATATAATATACCCAATAAAAAGTACTTGTCATCAAAATATTGTACGTATTGTTTTATTGGTACAACTCTATAATTTGTCATGCGTTGTCATATTTTGTTGAAAAGTACTTTTTATTGGGTATATTACAGTAAAAATCCCCTGGCGTTAGAGATGTTACTAATTCTAGCAATGGTGTTCTAGGGTTAAGGAAACAAACTCTTTTGTCTAAAATGCTAATTATTTCATAATAAATGCCCAGAGGAACATGGCTGTGATTAGATTAAACACTGACCTAATACCGTAAAGTTTTAAATTGATATAAAACGATAAACCAGAGGTTCCCAACCTTTTTCAGGTCGTGACCCCCATTTTGATATCCCAAATGTCCGACGACCCCAGAGACATTTTTTTCTCCCCTAGAATTAGTTTTTCATCAAGTTTATCAAGTTTAGCAGCCATCTCAGATATTTTCATACTGCATTTCATTTGAACTAGATTCATACCAGTATATGAAAATGTTTAGAATACTGTAATTTGATATTTATTGAGGTGATGTGTAGAAAAAAAAACATTAAAAAAATGTAAAAAAAAAAAATACAATTTTAATCAATTTCTTTACCTAAGATTTTAATTTCATTATTATTATTATTATTATTATTATTATTATTATTATTATTATTATTATTATTATTATTGTTTAGTATACTTTAGGACAGACGTCCCACATTGAGGAGTTTTCCCCCCATCAGACCAGTACAAAGGGTAAAATTGTCACTTTTTCCTCCCTAACCATGAGCAGAAACAGAACACATCCTCTGTCAGGAGTTCCCAGTGGCACAGCGAACACATCGTGCTATTTACACCTTTGTTAGAATTACTTCAACAGCTTCCCTGAGAGCTTTAAACAGACACTCCAACAGCCGAGCACTGACTGCTGAGAGCTATGAAGCACTCCCCCAAACTATTTTGTCGAGCGCTGCTGGTTTTACGTGAAACGTTTGGAACGGCGTTATCGTCTACCTGTGTGGTCGAGTGCAGGTCCTTTGTGGACGCTGGGAGCCCCGTTGGTTTGGACCAGCCACTCAGCACCAGCGCCACTCTCTCTAGTCCAGCCGCAGTACGAAGAGAAGTCAAAATTACAGGCGAACCACAAGTAAGCTGCAGGAGAGAGAGAGGAAGCCATCAGTGTTATATCACACACACACACACACACAAAATATAACCCTAACTCTGCTGTTCCCACTGCTTGGTTTGGTGGAACAGTAGACATTACACTCATGTTCAATACAGTATGGGTATCACACAATTATTTCTGATTGTGTGAAGCTTTTCGAGACCTCAGAGGTGGTTAAAAGTCCATTTTAAAATATACCAACATCCCTCTGAGAGAAACGCTTCTCATGATCATCACCCTACACAAGTGGTTCCCGACCCTTTTCTTGTCGTGACCCCATTTATATATCACAAATGTCTTGACGAGCCCAGGGACATTTTCTCCTTCTAAAATTTGTTTTTTTTGATTATATTTGAAATATAGGTGCATCTCAGGTTGATCGCCTCCATGCCACGCTGCACTGATGCAGTAATTCATGCAAAAGGAGGTCCAACCAATTATTGAGTGCATAGAAATTAACATACGTTTCAAAAACCTTGCATATTTGTTTAAAATATCTTTTTTTTTTATTGATCTCAAGTAATATTCTAATTTCCAAGACACTGAATTTGGGGTTCTCGTGATCTGTAAGCCATAATCATCAACATTTCAAGAAATAAAGGCTTGAAATATTTCACTCTATGTGTCATGAGCTTATATCATATATATCGGTTTGAATTTTTGAAATGAGTGACCAAAAATATGAAACTTTTTTTTATGATAATCTAATTTTTTTTTTAGATGTACCTACAAATACAGAGTAGCCAGTATCAGTGGATAAAGTAACATTACGCGCCAGCTGAGATATGTTTATACTGCATTTTATGTGAACTAGATTTATATTTGAGAAAGTGAAAGTATAGAATACAAAGACAAAAATTAAGCTCTTTGAGCTTTCTGCCTCTTCCTGCACTGTATATCTATTTCTGTGATATTATGGACTGTTTTTTTATTGTGCAAAATAGAAAAAAGTGAATCCATTACGATTTAAAATTTCAATTTTTCCTTAAATAAAATTACAAAAATATTTTTATTTAAATTTCAAACTTTTAATTAAAAAAAACATCTTCAAATGTATAAATGTAATTTTAATCATGTTTATTTAATTTTATTATTACTAGACATTTCAGGCAACCCCAGGTGACCCCTTATGGGGTCACGACCCCAAGGTTGAAAAACCCTGCCCTACACTGACATCACACCTGAAAACACAGTTTAATACACTTTAAGCAAACTACTGAGTGCTTTCCAGATGCTTGAAATGACAACTTTAATATTTGCAGGTTTTCCCCAAAATGTATTACTGAAATATTTGAAAAAACTGATCATTTACACAATAAATTACATGTGAGGACATGTGTTCATTACCTTTCTGTGAGACAACAATACGTTTTCAATCGACATGGCTTTGTTTTATCAAAAAAAATAAACAAACAAAAAAAATTAAAAAAAAGCCAAATTAAAGATTCTATCCAAAAAAAAGGAACATGTCACTGTAGTCAATCTTTTACACCAACATATGTAGCTGTGGTGTTGCCAGAGTCCAGATGTGCATAAAAAGGATCAATGCTGACATCCATGGAGCGTACAAGGCCTGATAATCAGCAGAGCCTGTTTTTGTGGCTTGTTATCAGTTCTGGAATAATAAAGTTTTGTTGACACCGGTCACGCACTGATTTTACGTCACTTTCCTCACAAAGCATGTTTTACATTCATATTGATTTATATTCAGGAATTTGGCAAATCCTACCTTGGAGCTCTTACGCTGTTGAATGCACTGAAATAATGACGGAACAAATGACAAAAAACAGGCTTTCTCAACATCATATAGAGAAAAAAAATAATCTACCATTACTTCCAGTTCCAGTTTTTTGTCTCTGGCTTGAAGTGCTTTCTGAATTAGCTTTCATTTAGTTCAATCCAAGCAGCTTCTATGAATAAAAAAACAAAGTCTCATGCTTTTTTTCTTTCTTTTCCCCTATGTGTGGAACCAAACGCAGTGTGATGAAGTGTCCTCTTGTTATCTGGTTAACTGCATATTTCATAAAACCAGGCTTCAAACTGTGAGTGTTTCCTTCAGCAAAGACAGTGGCTGCACATTTTTTTTATTTTTTTTTTTTTATCACAACACTACCAAAAAAGAAAGCTGTTTCTTGCTGCATTATTGCACCCAAAGTATGAATTTATACTGGGAGAAGAAATCACACCAGTTAAAGGTGTGCACAATTTGGATTGGGGGGGGGGGAGAAAGACAAAGCTAGTAGCGACTGAACACATTGTTCAGCACTGCTGGGACAATCCTCACTAAAACTGATGGAAAACAGTGCCTGCGTGCACATATGTTTGGGATCAGCACTTTGAGAAAAGAGGAACTGGGGGAACGGAGGGAGTTCGAATTGAACCGGGGTTAGAAACTGCCACCATCAACGAATGTGGCCCCTGAAAAAACAACAACAACCCAAAGGGGAATTCCTATCTTCTCTGTGCTTCTGCAAGTAATCGAGTGGCGGCAGTGGTTCACCGCAGTATCCAAATGAATGCAACCATCTCTGAACAGTGGACGTGTTTGTTACGGAGAGGCTAATAGGATGCAGAGATGACCCCCCCCCCCCCCTCCCAAACCTGAGCTGTCGTCACGCAACGCTTCAGCTCGCCTAATTGAGACCCAAGAGAGCTTTACTGGGTCAATACGCGTTGGTCCATTCATCCCCTTTACCTTCCTTTCCTCTTCCTGCTCATGTCTATTCATTCCCTCCTGCTGGGTTTCATTGTCACACCATCCACTCTTCAACCTTTCCACCTGTCCACTTCTTCTCAGGTTGGTAACTAACTGAAGTGTGTGCATTCACAAGCTAAAATGTTCACGCAGCAACAAAAATAAGCAGCGCATGGAGTTTTGAATGTGTACCGCAACGCCTCCCTACACCTGCAGTGTCATACTGTGTGTCTACAGCTTTCTCTCAATATCTCACAATTTCTTCTCTCTTACGGCTGCCGTTTGTCACTTAGAGGAAGTGCTGCATGCTGTAGGTGGAACAAACAAACCCCTGAACCCCACACGACCTCAGCCTGTTCTGCTCACTTCATGAAAGGAGAGCATATTAAATATAAATGAAATGTAAGGCTACTTCAATCTGCCTGTTATCCTGCTAGAGTATAGAGCATTTGCATTTTCTCATCTTTACCCTTTTCATTGTTTCTGTCTACTCCCTCCTTTATCCTGAGTGCTGTTGTGCAGCACTGCAGCAGGCTGAACAGGGCACTGCCCATTGCACCCAACAATGGTCCTCATGCAAGAAGCCACAGAAGAACCAAAATAAGAGAAATACCATTCGTATAGTGGATTTTGTTAGTAGTGCCCATTGATTTTTGGGATTCACCAATGTTTTCTTATCTCATGAATTTCTTATGTAAGAGATAATTCTAAGAGTGGTAGAGAGCATTCGTACTACGATAAGAAATGCCAAATAAATGTTCGTCCAATGCACACACACACACGTTTTAAACTTAAAAAACATAAAGAACCCACATAATATAGTCCAACTTACATTTTTATATATTTTAAAGGAATTTTAACGATTTATCTCTTATTTTTTCATTGTCTATACTTACTGTTGAAGGCCAACGCTACATGACGTGCAATCTTTTCGCGACAGCAATGCATGCTTTATTATTGCAATTAAACACATGAATCTATTTTATGGCATAATTGTGACCCTCACTAGCCCTCCCTAAGGAAGGGTAAGAACAGCTTTAAAAAAAGAGGGCAGTGTTACACCTCGGTGAAGGGGAAAGGAACAGGGAAGAGGGAGTCAGGGTAGGAAAATGGAACAATTGGTTTCTTTTTAATTAAAAGCCCTGGGACTATTTTGTGAGTTAAGGGTCGTAAAAGTGGTTTACCTGCTGATTTTAGATTGTTGGCAAACCAGGATTTAAAAAGACAGCGCATGTTTAGAGATCCACAGATCCATTTGCAGAGACAGATGAGAATCTCTTAGATTTATGCAATATTCTCGAGCCACTTCCTCATTTTTACATTTATTATGGCTGGGCAATACAGACCAAAACTCTTATCTCAATATTTTTTCTCAAAATGACAATATACTATAAATCGCAATATTTTTTACTCAATAAAATTTTACCAGAAAGAAAATTCAAGGTTAAATTTGCTGATGCAAAATGCCACACAAGCAAATTCATCAAAAAACAGAAGCACAGTACTGTATATGCCATCGTTGGCCTTTTCTCCTCGAAGGGAAGTACCAAAAATAGCAACATATTTGAATACAAAATAATTTATAAGTCCAGCAAGTTCATTTTGTTTTCTTTTTAAGTAATATGTAAAAGTTTTTTTCAGGAAATGTACTTTTATCTCCTGTCATGTTTCAATGGTCAACTGCCCGTCTTCCTCAGGGGTGTCTACTGATTGCATTGAAGTGTCCTTATGACACATCAAAGAAAATCGTAACACAAACTGTAATATAATAATTTGTTATAGGCAATATTGTAGTTTTCTTTATTGCCAAAATAGAACTCTTGATATATTTTGAATATCGATATATTGCCCAGCCCTACGTTTAATTAAGTATTATTTTTTTCCTACAAAATTCAAGAAATAAAAATACTCTGTCAATGCCACCTCTCCAATTAATTCCTGAATACTTTGGTCTATGCTTGGCTTAAACAAGAAACTTTTTTAATTTTCCATCTTCTTGTCAAACAATTTTCATTCAATCTTTGCATCCCTGCCCTGACAAGGCATTCATAGCATCGCATACGCTCTGACAACGCTGTTTTTGAGTTGATTGTAACATAATTAGGAACCCACTGTTATTGTTGTTTTTGAATATTTGCATAAAGAAACACAGCAGAGTAGATCAGACCACATTGTGCTTTAATACATTTAAAGCAGTTGAAAGCTCCTTGGACCTCAGGGGAGTGCTGGATTCTGTATTTGGGATCGTTTAAAAGCAAATATCCCTGTGATTAATAGGACTTCTAACAAGCTTCCAAGCACTTTATCTCAATTGCAAACATCTGCCACAACTCTTTGAATGAAGCACTTTATTTGAATCTGATGGATAAGCCGACCGTGTGCTATGTTGTTTTGTCGTGTGCTGGTCCCTGTGCATTCTAGATCTGTTGTTTTATTGGGTTTATTTTTCATGTTAATGTGTCTTAAGTGCTACGGATGGAAATTAGCTGACTGTGGGAATCTGGTTCACCCATCTGGCGTCTTTAGAAATGTTCCTCTGCATGTTGTCTTTCAAAAGAATGAAAGAGTTTTAAAAGAAATGCCCTTTTTAGATTGATTTAAACTGTATTCTTTGTGCACGTGGATTTCTTCTAGCTCATGTAACAAGGACTATCAGATCTTCTACCATCATACAAACAGTGTTACTTGTATGCTAAACAGTTGTCCTCGTGTAACTTATTATTATTTTTCTACACAAAACAGGAACAAATATAACGTCCACTAAAATGGAATTACAATCACATTCCTAATCTAAAAAACACACTGCAGATGTGTTTATTAGCAAATCTATCTCATTCTGCAGTCCAAATGGATCACGGCTGAGCAGCAACAGGCTCATTATTAATGTACCGGCTCGATCAAAAACACTTTAATGAAAGTCGTTTCCTTTGTTTGAGTCTCTGATGTCCCTAAATAATAGAAACCGTTGGCTGAACTGAGGCAATCGTCTGGCAAAGCCTCATATCGAGCAGCTTTCCCTGAATCTGAATGATGATCAGGCCCAATGTTGAAAGTTTTACAGCCGAGAGATTGTTAAAGCATATTCATGGTGTGTGTGTGTGTGTGTGTGTGTGTGTGTGTGTGCTCACCTGGTATGAAATCCATGATGGGTTCTGTGGCTGCAGTGCTTGCAGCTGGAAACACATTAAACACTGAGGTCAGCGTCAAATACCATAGAAGGACTATTTGGGATGAATCCACATTCCACACCAGACTCTAATGGTCTGCGATTCAGCTAGAATCAGTATTTTTGGTGTGTTTTTCCCTTTCCTATGCTCTACGTTTTCTGTTTGGCTATGTTTTCAAAGCTCTAAGAGCAAAGGGATAATGACTGCGCTGACAGCAGAAGGGAAGATAAAAGAGAATATTCAATGAAACACAAAAACCTGGTTACTTTTTTCAAAAAGAAGAGCAAATAAATGAACAAGCGGTGAAGAGGAAATGACACAATCCAGTCAAAGCTATACATCTTGAGAGGGTGGATAAAGGAGAATCTCAGATGATCCAATCCCAGCACGTTTACCTTTGTTTAAAATCAACAACAAATACATGTAGAATAGACTTAAAATACAAAAACTCTCAGAACTATTCCCGCACACTGCATTTTTCAACTTTAAATGAAAACTTTTAGACAGTAGCAAGAATGAACAAAGGAAAGGTCAAAGAGTCAAACTTTTTACCAATCACAATGTTGTCATCAACGGGAGACTCTGTTTTACTGGAACAGTCCGGATGTCCTTCCTCACAGTCCGTGGCTGGAGTTATGCCCGGAACCGTCATTGGTGCAGAGAGTGTGGCGCCGAAGGTGGTCATGGGTAATGTGGAGGCGAGCTGAGTGGTGGGAGGTACAGTGGTTGTGATATCTAAGAAAGGAGATCAATAAAATTAAGACCATAACATTTGACGGGCCACTGGAATCACTGGCAAACAAGTTTAAGGTCTGAGAAAGTAGAGTTTTTACTAGGGGTGTCCCAATCCGATATCGGATATCGGTCTGATATTAGCCTGAAAACAAATATCGGATATCTGATTCCAATTTCTGGATTTTCAGATTTTTTATTGATTTTGTTTTTTTCCAATCATTTTTTATTTATTTTAGTCAATTGTAGAATACTGTATATATTGTGTTGAAGGTTAAAATGAATGTAACCAATTGGTTAATAATAAATGGGTCAGTTTTTCTCATACCTACTGTTGCTGACTATTCACTGTTTGAGTGACATCACTTGATCAAGCTTTTCTAACATTCCACACTACAAAATAAGTCATTAATATTTTATATTAAAGAAAAGAGAGGAAAAAAATAAATAAAATAAAAAGTTTGTATGATTCATGCTGATATCGGATCAATATCGGTATCATATTGGAAATGAAAAAGTTGTATCGGGACATGCTTAGTTTTTACAATGTTTAAAACTTCAGATAAAAAATTATTCAAACTGCAGTTTAGAAAAAAATTCTAAATTATTATCATTATCTAAAGGCCATAGAGGCCAGTTATAACATATTTAATGAGTGAAACTATTATTTAAAAAAATCATGCAAAAAAAAACAATATTAAATTACAACATAATAATAAATAATATAATCTTAAAATCATTGCATTTAATTTTAATATTGTCATATTGTGTGTGGAAATACAAGAGTGAATTTGAAGCAATTTTAACATAAATACATAAAATGTATCTTCTCGAAGCACAAGTGTTAAAGGGAAAAAATATAAATATGTGTGTATATAAATATATATATGTACATGTTTGAACAGATGAATGTAGAGTGGATTGCATGAATCGTATAATTACATAGATATAAATGAATGAACTATGTCTCCTATTATAGTGTAAATAGGTGCATATTATAAGAAGATTATATTTATTATTATTATTTCCTCATTGTGGTAAATACACTGCTGTTGTGTTCATGTTTGAAATAGAAATCAAACATATTTTTTATAGAAAAAACATTACATAACATAACATGAGCTGTTTGCCCTTATAGAGCTTGAAGCAGCAGCAGCAGCTGACAGAGATCTGCAGGCAGATTGTTCAACTTCTCTTCACTTGATATTGTCGCTGGATATTTTTGTAAAACCAGGAGGAGACTCATTAACATGCCTCTCGGATTAATCAAAATCACACACTTTTTTTTAAATGACTGTTATTTAATAATTACAACATTCATTTTAACCTCATCCAGCGTACAACTGCTGTGCAAACTGGCCTTGTTTATCTTTTGAGGGCACTTGAGGTCAAAACTTTATCATTACACACATTAATACATCAGCAAAGAGCTTTGACTGAGAGTCAGGGTCCTTTCAAAAAATACCGTGATTTGGATAATTGAGCATGATTAGGACACTCCTAAATGACTCCAGATGCATTAAAGCGCACTCACGAGTGTTTGTACGTGCTTCAAGCAGCTTGATTAATGTTGCTCAGACTGCTTCTGGAGATAAACTGTGCTTCTCTGAGCCAGATGTAGACGTGTGGCTTTAAAATAAACGCTCCTGTCCTATTTTATCTTTGTTTGTGTTCTTTAACAATGTGCAAGTAGTGCACTCACAATGAAGAACCTGAATAAAGATCTGAGCAATATTTCTAATAATGGTGGCATCGTGTAGCAGGTAAATCACATGCATTAACAGCACAATAATAGCAGCTAAAGTAGTGTGGTCAGCCACTTAGTAGTGATGGTTCTAATGAGAATGTAGTGTTTAATGTATGGATACTACTAATATTGGCCTGTATTTTTAATATAATTGGTATCTCCACTGTTAGCCGATAAATTATGTTAATTTTAATACTCTTATCTTAAAGCTGCACTACCTGAATCTTGAACCATGACAGAAGGGTATGGCTGAATTCCAACCGTAAATCCCGCCCCCCACTCTGATAATCCCTCCCAGTCTCCTCCTCTGAGCGTGCACACGCATAGGTTGACAGTCCAAAGTTGCACCCAAGCATCTCCTTGTTCGTATTTTGTTGCCGAAAATAAATGTCATCGTCACGAGTACGTGTTATCACCGTGCACGCGCTTCGCTATATATCGTGGCAGCCAATGAGGAGGCTCCTTTGTGGGCTCTGCTCACTCCTCCTTTCTCTAAGTTTTGTGAGCTGGAGGGGGTGACCGCCAAGATTTTGTCTTCCGGGGTTTTATTAACCAAAATACTTACATATAAGGAATAGACAGCACACAGACGTACCATTTTTTTCAGAAATTATTACTTTTACAATATACTATATGATGCTAATAAGAATCTTTTTTTTAATTAATAAAATTAATTTGAGTACCCAAGCTTTAAGGTTTTTTGTTAATCATATGTGTAAAAAAAAACTAAAAACAAATACTGTAGCATACTGTATTCAGTCTACTGTAATCCAAGGTGTGTTGTTCTAAATTTTGACACCACAATTTAAATTTTTACAGCAAATGAACATTTGTTCTAAATATCAGGTATCAGTTTCCATTATTTCTAATAATAATCGGTTTCAGCCCTAATAAAAACCCGTATTGGTCGACCCTTACTGTTTATGGTGTAAGGTGATCTTTTTCTTCTACTGTACTTTAAGGTTTCTTTGTTGTTTATTTTGAGCTGGATGTGTGCTTTGATACATCTTTGATATCCAAATGTTGTTTTAGAAATATTGTCCATTTTACAGATTTTACTGTACCACTAATTTTGTTTAAACAAATTTTATTAAAAGTTTAATTTTACGAACAACTTTAAACTGATAGAAATGACATTTTTTCTTTAGATAACATTTTGTAGGACAGAAATGAATATATCATAGATTGTTTGCTCGAAAAAAAGATGGAAAATAAATCACTGTAAGAACTCCACATCCCATAATGCAATGCGCAATTTTTTTTTCCCAACAATGTCAATGAGAGTGTGTTAACGGTGGTATTGAAAAACATTTTTCAAGTTGCAATTTCAACCTTATTCATTTTTTTTTTCAGCAATTGATCTTCAATGTATTGATCAATGAGGCGTGGATTGTTTTTTTTGTCTCCAGCAGCTTTTACAGAATTATTCTTAGAGTTTGACGATGATATATGTGCAACTGTTAAACAGACAATGAAGATGCTTCAATTGCTTTTGTATCTGAAGTGTTTGACCATGATCGGAGCAGCTTTCATAAACACACGCGTTATAGTTTTATCTAAATGTCTAATGTGTACTATTGTAGCTGCCTGTGACTTTATCTGTACAAATGGTCTTAAAGAAACAAGAGTCAACTGCTGAGAGATGGTAAGTTTTTATTTAGAAAGCTTGATCTTTAATCCTTACACTTCTCTCTCATCCTTTACTTTTTGCCCTCATACCGTCTTTTATTCCCACAGCCGCTTTGCCTGATTCCCATCATTCTCCCCACAGGGGAATCAGATACTCGCGAGCCTCCTTCCTCTTTTCATCGGTTCCTTCTGCACCTCCTGTAAGAGGTCGAGCCCTCCCTGCCCCCTTCCCCTCCTCTCCCCTCACACACAAACCCTCAAACCATCAAACTGCGACCACTGCGGGAGATGAGATAGTCGCCTGCGTCAGCCTTTTCCTGCGCTCTCTCACTCTCTCTCTTGCAGAGCAAACAGCCTGAAGTGTTAGCGCTTCACTGTGTAATGGGCTGAGTAAGGTCAGTGCCAATACGTTTAAAAAGTGTACCTTTATTTGGCACAAACACTGTTAAAGCCATCTCTTGTCAAAAATATATTCAGTGTATGTTTAAACAACCAAGGCCAAACCCAAGTCACCACACAGACACTGAAAAGTTGATCTGACGGCTGAATATCCTTTGATTCAATTTGCTTTTTTTTTTTTTGTGCACACACTTGAAGATACAATAGCAGACCTTCAAACGATTGTTATATACAGTAACTGTATTCTATTATTGAAGCACCTTGACCTGACAAAATGTATTGTTTAAAAGGTAGCCATTATTAAGCCCTAGTGTTTGCACAATAATCATCCATGGCAAACTCTTATTGTTTTGTTTGCTGACGGGTAAAAAAAACAATGAAAAATCTTTTCACTCTGCACCACTTCAATTACACAGTTTATTTTAGGGGATTTAAACAAAACCAAAAGCCACAATTCAACAAAAGCTTGTCATTTTTTTTAATCTAAAGAAAGAATTGTGTAAACAAGTCTTAGAAAACACCTTTGAGGGATCTTTGGGTTGAGTTGTTGAGTATTAATACAATTGATTGTGAGTTTTTTTTAAATATTATTTGGTTCTTTCCACTTTGGACTGCACCTGAAACTGCTCAGATTGGTGATTTTAAAGTCAAGGAGGTTAAAAACGACGCAAAATGCATCTTTTAAAACCTGCTCCTGTGTTTATTCTATGTTTAAAATAGGTTTGTATCCACTGTGGGCCATCACCGTGGGACCTTATACGAGTCCCTTAAATCTAACTGCTTCCAGGTCTCTCCTAAATGGGAATTTGTTAATCCTAATAAGACTCTCCTGGTTAAATAAAGGTAAAAAAACAACAAAAACCCAACAACAAACAAGATGCTAACACGAGTAATAAAAATTCCTGAAGGCATTACTGTTGATAAGCAAGAGGTGTCTCTTCAAAAGAAGAAGTTGGTGCTGTGTGTGTGCAGCAATACCCTAACAAAGCTTTTATTTTATCTATATAACACAGGAAGTTGCACTAATCATTGGAAAGTAGCAGCTGCATGAATGAGGGTTTGAAGTTTGAACCATAGTATCCTCATAATGTAGACTTCATTGTTGCCGTTAGGTTAATCATAAGATGTGCGTGATAAGTGAGACTGACCGTCAAGTTCACATCCCAACAGCTCCAGGCGGAGACCTACACCCTCAGCCGTGGCCCTCTCTGGGTAGATCCTGACAAAGCGAGTGGAGATCGGGCCGATGGATCTCAGCTCTGGGGTGTCATGGTTCTGATTCCCAAAGAATATCTAAAAAAGAAAACATATATTATGTGTCAGAAAAACATGCCAAAACACAAAATTTCAACCAATCTGCTGTGAAGCCTTTAGGGATGGCATGTTTGAACAACATGTATTCATGTCTTAAAGAGTAACTGAACCCCAAAACCACTTCGTATGTATTTTATACAAATGTATTTGGTATGAAGAAGTGTTGTTGATTGATTCTTGTCTGACTCATATTTCAATTTGGCATATTTTGTTGTAAAAATGTAAGAGTGACTGCCCTCTATGGGTTTAAACCTTGAAAATACAATTGAAGTTTGCTATTTGCTGAGAATAGTGGTTAATGACATTTTGGTGGCTTCTTACATCACAAACCACCACTGCTGGCCCCGCCCCTCCTATATAAACTAGCCCTTGTCGACTGCAATCTGTATAGAGAAGGTTGAATTGAGAGAATTGTGAATAAAGATGTATAGTGAGTATTGAGTAGGTAGTTAGCATAGCATAGATTGTTCTTTGGAGATTTTATAGTACAGACTAGGTGTGTTTTAAATGCTCCAGAAGCCCCACCCATAATCATGGATTTTTTTTTAATTTGCATTCTCCCCAAACCCTCAGGATCTTGGTACTCTAAGTTTCTGCTGTGTTAAAAGGGGGAAAATAGCTTTTTATAAAGTCCCTTCACAAAGTACTAACTTTGATCTGTTTTTGTTTTTTTCAGACCTGCAGGAATATTTCACTTTTGTTTTGCATCATTTCAAGTGGAGGGTAAAATATTTGGGCTCCACGTGAACAAATGTTTGACAAATCTGTCTGCTCACACCTGCAACCGATTTCTGCATTTCCTCCACGCTCAAAGCTCGGCATAAACTATTAAACGATGCTAGCCATGTGTAACGCAAACATTGATGTGGGGAGTTTTTGATCCAACATTGGTCGCTTTGATAAGAGCCTAAACAACGTGAAAAGAAGCAAACACAGACGACGGTAAGGAAACCAGAAGCAGAAACCTTCCTTTCATATGAAAGCATGAAACAGAACAGATGAATATGATTACAGTCAGACGAGGAGCCAAACGGCAGGACACTGAGCACAAATGCACTCCTGTTTGTTGAGGATGAAGCAGTTTCAATGTGACCGACTGTAAATAAAACCACATGATTGGTTGTATCTACAAAGATAGTTCCTGAACATACCTTGCATGTATTGTTCAGTCATTAATGGCATAAATACATATAGCAGCTGATGCTTCAGCTGAACCTTCCTGCCTTCATCTTTTGAAGAGATTTTTTATGAAAACACAGAGAAAAACGAGCCGTGAGGAAGAACATCTAAATGTCTGTCTGCAGTAAATCAGCAGGAGTCTAACGGTCAGCCTCGTCCTCCTCCAAGCCATCTGGAACACATAGAGGAGGATGTCACACCGAAAGAGCCAGATGAGGAAAGGAAGTGGGATATTCTCTGCAGTGACACCAATATCCTTCTGCAGATGGAATTCATGTTAAAGCTGCAGTTTAATGGATGTAATACACAGGTTTCAGTTCAACCAAAGCAGCCTCTGTGTCTTTCATATCTCATTAATGTTTCATTTTGAGTCTGTGAAATCTGAGGCTTAAATGTATTTGATAGAGATTGCATACATTATATATAACCTGAATAACGTTCTGTTTTTATTCATTTCTATTACAATGCCTTCTCTGTAGAATGTCATCTATATCACTGTTTTGAAAATGGAGGTACTAGAGAAAGAGCGAGAGAAAGGAAAATTAACAAATTAAAGCATTACAAATATGTGGTTTTATGTTTGGTTTAAGTTAAACATGATAGTCAAGTTAAATATTACCAGTAACTCACAAAAAGACAACAAAAACATACAAAACAAGAAAAAAGATATGCTGAATAATAAAAAGAACAGACAACTACAAAATACACATTCTGAGCAAAATGTAGTCGTCGGACAAAGGGGTACAGGGATTCAAAAGTTAGAGAAAGGGGGTACTTGAGCGAAATGATTTTGAGAACCACTGGTCTATATCAAGCAAAGTTAATCACAGATTAACAATAAAACTCCAAATGTTCCTCTAAAGCGGCTTTATTTGTAACAAAGGCCAGTATGTGCGGTAGCCCAGCAGGGCCAACAACACAACACACCAACAAAAGTCACAACACACCAACAAACGCCACAGCACAACGGAAATAGGGGGGATGATTTTCAAAATAAAATACTATTGACAGAGGTTACCCAGGAGGAAAACACCGACCTTCCAGAGCGTCCAGCGACTAGCGCCTTGCATGGCAGTCCTGGCAGTCCTGTCCCACTGGTGTGTGAATGTGAGAGTGATTGGGTGAATGAGCTGATGTGTAAAGCGTTTTGAGACTGCTTCAGTGTGGTGATAAGGCGCTATATAAATCAAGTCCATTTACCATTTACCATTTCAGACTCTATCCAAAAACCAAGCACACATTCGGACTCGGGAGGACCAGACCTTTGGTACTATCTAAGCACTTTTAATACCATTTTAACTAGGCTGGTTGTTTTCTCTCCTTTTTGTTTGTGTCACACTCTGACCCAATGAAAACTCTACAAGTTGCAAAGAAGAACCAAACGCTTCCCTACAACATTTCACTGCTTTCCTGTGACATAAACCCTCCTGCTTGCGTCGACAGAACAATATTCTTCACGTCAACGGTCAGAATCTGAGTGGATCTCTATTATCTGACAGATGTTTAGTGAAAGTAAACCAACCTTGGGCTTGGTGCTGTTCTCCTCTTTCACAATGGTCCACTCTTCTCCATCCAGACTGTGGCCCACTTTGAACCTCTTCATGAAGACGTTCCTGTCACGGTGTTTACCTCCTTGAATCAACACGCCACTCACCATCTTGTCCTGGCCCAGATCAACCTGCCAGGTGGTTAAAGTTAGGCTTAGTGAAATGACAAAGGATGACTAATTTGGCCTATATGAAAGACATCAAGAGTTTGCCACCAAAGAATCGCGGCACATATCTTTATCTAGCAAAGCACATAATGACTTCCTACATCCTAAATCATCAACTTGAGGGGATAAATCCAAGAATAAAAAGTTATACACTATTAACAATAGGTGTGCAGATTAAAGACAATATATCTATGGAAAGGAACCAGGAAAATAGAACTTAAACCATGAAAGATTCTGTTACATTTCGGAGGGAATCCAGATAAATATATTGACTCTGGATCAGTTTAAAAAAATGAATTCGTAATTGACCGATATTTATGAAATTTTTAGTTAAATCCGAATCAGATACAGATTGTACATGTAATTGCAATTCTTTAAAAAAAAATGGAGGTATCCACACATTTGGACCTACTGTATCGTTATTAATGGGGATAGATATTTCTTCCAAGCCTTTAAAGTGTGAATGATTATGGTAGGTCAGAATCAATGATCCAGATAACTGCCAATAACTGGCTTAAGAGGAGATTTTGCACTTTTTGCGCTTCTTGAGATGTCTTCTTTTGGTGTAAATGATCTTTCTCAAAGGTACTTAAGCAAGCTGAATGTCAAAACAGTTTGTCTTCACACAATAAGGTTGTATATCCAATTATCCCACTGTGGATCTTCAGTTCTCACCTGTAGCCACTCGTTTCTAAAGGGTTGCTTGGTCTGCTGCCCCGTCCAGCCGGACCTCCCCGTCAGCAGGCGTGAGTTTTCCGCCACCCAGCCTCTGTCAGCGAAAGATGAGGCGCTGATCTGAGAGTCTGAGATCTGTCCGGAGACCATCCCCAACATGCCAGAACATCGGTAGTCTGTAAAGGGAGTTACAGCGAGATCAATGCACGAGAAAGTGGTGGATGGAGAAGTTTTAAAAATTGGTACGGTGTGATAAAGAAAAGTGTCACTACTTTCGGTATCTTGACATTAATGATGTCAGCACTTTTAGTTGACGTCCCCAGGGTACTGCTGCAGTGCTAAAATCTCCAGATTGAGTTCTTTTGAGCGGAGTGCTTAGCTATGATAATTTAGGAAAAAAATGAGGGTGCTGCTCCATCTCTCCTTGCCTGGGGTTAGTATATACTTCGATTATTCCTGGAAATGTAGAGTGTTTGATCTTTTCCTCGTGTAATGCATAACTGAAGCCATGCTGTGGAGATGAGCACTCTGTGAGGGCCTCACCATCTGTTTCAAGACTGTTTCTTCTGCTTGTGGAGGAGGACTGTCTTCTTTTACCATGAACTCTAAGTCTGTGTCGTGCAACAGAGCAAATCACAGACAATATCTCACTGATGACTCAACAGGACAATGGAGCTTTTGTGTTCATGTCTAATTACTGTTTGCTTGAGGGCACTGATCACATGCTTTGTTTTAGACCGATGACACTATCCTTATATACTTCTCTACTGTACTAGGATTAAATTAGTAATTTTAGTGAAAACCAAAACCAAACCCAAAACCAAATGTGTTAAAAAAACCCATGCATTAGGTGTGTAAAATCACACAATTCGTATTAGTTTGAAGTGCTGGCACAAGTTGTCCAAGGTTAATGTTTTTCCTCTGTGTGTCAAAGAATCCTGACGTTAGATAAAAGCCTGACAAATTATTCCCATTAGAATACGAGCACTTTGCATACAAAGTAAAAAGAACAGGCTGTTTTCTTCTTGTTTTCTGGACATATATATATATACACACATGTTTATTTACCACAGCCTCTAATCTTTTTTTGTGCTAAACTCAAAATAAAATAATAATAATTAAAAAATATAAATAGGTTTTAACAGAGCCCAACCAATTACCGTAAATGGTGAAGCTACTCCCTCTGCAGTAATTCCCTCCTGTTTCTTATGTAGGGTTGCTAGTAACTCCCTTCAGACATTGTTCATCTGGGGTCAGGTCTGTATGATTCAGAACTTGGGACTACAATGGTTTTTCAAGTAGGCGACCCCTGTTTTTATGGTGTTTCGTCAACTGCCTTATGACACCACCATGGGACTCCTAGAACTGTCCCTTCAGCCCTTTGGGCCTTATAACGAGACTTATGTTGATAACCAATAGAACGGTTATTGACCGATTATTGGCAGATACATCAGATATCAGAGTTTAAAAACTGTCAATATCAGTACTGGCCCCAAAAATCCCATATCTGTCGGGTTCTTGTTTTCGCTGCATGGCCATTTTAAAAGGCCAATACTTCAATAATCACTTATGCAACAGTGTTTTAAACTGGGGTGTCTGCATTGACATGATAATAAAATAATTGTTTAAACTAGAACTTTGGCAGCAAGTGTAAAAGCATTTCTGCGATCCACGTTAAGATTAAAAAAACAGACAGTTATGTCAGCATGGCATCGTCCACTAAAGTCAAACATATTTGCTCAATGCTGTAAAAAATGTGAACCTGGGGATTTCTTTAAAAAAAAAAAAAAGAACCTGAGGACTTGTAAAGCAGATTGCAATCCAAAAAAAAAACTGAATTCGCCTAATGCGGATGGCGTATGTTGAAATGCCACTCAACTAGAGCTTTCCTGTATGAGCTCCTAAGTGTGTACTAAAAACAAAGACAAGTAACTGAACTAGTAGGGGTGTCCCGATCAGATATCAATATTGGTCCAATATTAGCATGAAAAAGGAATATATCGGATATCGAATTCAAATTTCCGGATTCTCCGATATTTTTTTTTTCTTTACCCAATTCATTTTTTATTTATTTTATTCAATTGTAGAATACTGTATATACTGTGTTGAAGGTTAAGATCTATGTAACTGTCTTGCATCGTAAGAGCATAAGATCAGTAGAATTCACAGTCCAACCTACTGGGCATTTTAAATCTACCAAACTCCCTGACAAATAAGAAACTTGTGACTCTGAGTCTATGATGCTACAATGTATCATTCCAGGATTATGATTAGATACATACGAGAAAAGAAAGAAAAGCATTGTACACTTAATCAAATCCATTAAGCACAAACAGGATGTTTTAACAGTCATTGTCACTGGGTTACTTGTTCAAATGGTTATATCCACATGTTCTCCGATATCTACATTCGTTCACACTGTGAAGGCATTCTGTTCGTGTTCTTTATAGAAATCTCCTACAGAAAGACTGCTTACTTTTTTTTTTTTTTTTTTACTAATCTCATGAATACAAAATGCATCCCTTGGTCGGGATTGAAAACAATGGCTTGAATGAGAAAGACAGGGAGCTTTTCTTCCATGCATTTCATCATACTTTCAAATCACATGTTTAGGATTAAGAGTTTAGTTTGGGATTTAGATTAAAATAGATGAGAGTGAGGATCAAGTTTTAGAGTATGATTGATGACTCTGTCACGTGTAATACCTGTGCACCGTATGTGCACGCCCTCCTAACTGCATCATAACACATTTCTAAATCACCTTCTAAAGTGTTTCTTCTAGGATACATCAAAGACTTAGTTTAGTGTGATGTTAGAAGATGAGTAATGGGCCACCATAAATGTGTCTATACTTGTCTGGAATAAATCCAGTGCCTCCCTGTGGGAGCTTTAGAACATAAAGCTTTCTAACCACAGCATCTGTAGTTAATAACAGTGTTGGGAGTAACTAGTTATTTTTGTAATATATATTACAGTAATATATTCCTTTTTGAAGTAACTCAGTAGTGTAACTCATTATAAGAGTGAAAAGTAACTCGTTATATACATATTTATTTTAAGTGCATATTGTCTTTGTTTTCTCACAGTTTGCAATTATTTGAGGAAAAAAGATAATTATAATTAAATATAACTTATGGGGAACAAAAAAAAGCTTCCTGCTCCTGAAACAGCAGAAGTATTTGAAACAAAACTTAGATTGATGTTATTGTAACACTATCAGTGTGATATAATTAGTGTTCTGGACCAAAAGTAACTCAAAGTAGTGTAACTCAGTTACAATTTAAAAAACGGTGATATTGTAATACAAAGATATTACAATATCTTTGTATTACAAAGATATTGTAATATCTACTTACTAGTTATCCGAGTAACTAGTAAGTAGAGCAACTTATCCGCAACACTGGTCATTAACGCCTATTTTATGAGCAACAGACCAAAATAGGGAGTCAAATGTTCATGATCTAATGTCAATAACACATTTTGTGTAACATAAGGCATTGTTGCTTCATGAAAGGAGGTATGTTCATTAAGAATTAAGGGAAAATGAACTGAAATTGGCAAATTCTGGGTATTAGTCAGATTGAATGTTAATGTTACCGGAAGTTCTGCAGCCGTAGATCTCAAAGCGCATACAGATGCCCTGCTCCCACGTCATGGGGCGGATACGAATGTAGCGAGCTAGAGTTTGTTTTGGTAGGAAGGAGCGAACTTCATCTGTTGGGTTGTGGTTCCCCTGAAAGATCTGTGAACAGACATCACAAAAATATTAATTAAGTCTTCAACAAAGAAGCAATGTCCAACCTTCTATTATTCTGAAAGCCAGAGCATCTTAGCTACGACTTAAAACTATACATTTTCTATTGCAAGCCCAACAATGACATCAGCAATAGGTTTTTATCTTTCTGTTATCAACTTTGGTAACAAAAATATTTCTTCTTTAAAGGGCCCATGTTACGCTAAATCAACTTTTCTGCACTTCAAACGTCATAAAAGGGCTATGTGGGCTTCATACACATGCCCAAAGTGTTTTTTCATTGATTCCCTCAATCGTTAGTTAGAGGGTGATTTGCTCCTTTCTTACTGCAGGGTGAGCTCAAACACCTCGCTCCAATTTGATGACACGTTCCCACTTTGATGACAAATTTGACACAGCAATGAGCTGGAGAAGCCGCGCCTCCAGGAAGCTCTCTGCCGTGATTGACATGTAAACAAACACGCCCACGAAGGTGAGCATAATTCAGCATCCTTCGCGCAGTGCTATGTATGTATTTTCTACAGTCTATGTATGTACTGGCGAACGCCCCGCCCCCACGCCAGATTTCCAACACAAAAAAAAAAATTTAGAAAAAAAGGCTGCTTTTTTTTAATACCTTGAGTTGTCTGACGTCAAAAAGAAAGACAAAGCTTTGACTTCTTTTAAGGAAGGGAAATTATTCTATTTAATTAAACAAAATAGAGACTCCTTTATTACATGTCGATACTTGTTGACTAATCATTACCTTCTGCTTTGAGCCCTCCTTCACAGTGACCCAGTCCTCTCCGTTAGAGCTCAGGTCCACTTTGTAAGCACGTACGTAATAGTGCTTCCTGGTTTCTTTGGAGATCGCACCCTGTGTCCCCACGGCTGTGACAAACCTGAGGAAGCCCAAATCCACCTGGAAAGCAAAGGATTACAAAGACATGTTAGTACAAAATTTGATGAAGATTATAAAGGCTACCACAGACTTGTCGCTTCTGTAGTTAGGGGAAAAAAACTATAATGGTTAAAAGGAAAATCCCCATAAAAGCATAAAAACAAATAAAATACACATCACGGCCAAAATTCAGAACTGAAAATGTAGTCAGTTAAACAAGGATTTGCAGTATTTACAGTCATTTAAAAAGTTAAATACATGCCAAAGTGTTTATCTTCATGTGAGAGTGAAAAGAAAGATCTGTTGAAGTGAAATGTAAAAGTCGAACAAATGTAATAAGTTACAACAGCATTTTGTCCAAAACTACAGGGTTCAGCCAAGACAGAAATTAGTTGTGAAAGTAGAATAGAGATAGAAAATGCAGGGGGGAAAAAACCACAAATTGACTTCTCATTCCACAGCAATTACTGTCAAAAAGCACTTAGGCATAAAAATGAAAGCCTGGAAAACCCAAAAGTTTTGGTGTTTGAGGTCCAAATTAGCTCCATTGTACTCAAGCACGGTATTGTGTTTGGTTTAGGCACATTTTGAATTGTCAAAGTGGATCTAACTCACAGGGCAGCAGCTCATTCATATGCAGACAAATTGTCTTGCCTTAAAACTACAGTGAGCGAATGTAGCAAGGTGTAATATATCAGAGAGGAGACAGACAGGCACAGTCATTTTCACACCGCATTTCATACAAAAGGCAGTTCAATGGACTTTTTTTAACAGAATAAAAAGAATCAACAATAAAATGTAAACATTAAACAGTTTGAAATCAATAAAAACATTAAAAATCTATCTCAGTGTAAAGACTGAGCTCTTTTTTTCTGGTTTAGACTGAGAGGAAACAGTCTGTATTAACTCATAACCTTATACAGCAAAAAAGCATAGATTTCACTAACTATATTGGTTAACACTTGATAATAACCATCATCCATAATAGCTAAATAATGGTTAATTAACCTTTAGTTAATAGTTATTTACAGTTAAACAATGAACAAAGTCATCACGTTTTTTTTTTTTTTTAATAATTTGTAATGCTATAATTGATGTTAAATGAACAGTTTATTGATGAAAACATTATAAAATATTATACACTTTATAAAGTGTTTGTTAATGATTAACAAAGGATTAGTAAACCTTGATTTTTGGTTTATAAAACATATAAAGTTGGAACTAAATTTAAATCTAAAACATGTTTATAGATGCTTTATAAAGCATTAGTAAGGGATTATAATCTTCAGTTCCAACTTTATAATAACCATCCAGATAATGGTAATAGATGCTTCATAAAACATTTATAAACCATTAACAAATATCTGGTCCATGTCTCTCTAAACATTATAGATGTTTTATAAACCATAAACCAAGGTTTACGAATAATTTGTGAATCATTAACAAACACTTTATAAAATGTATAATATTTTATAATGTGTGCATCAATAAACTGCTCATATAACATGAATTATAGCATTACAAATCATTATTAACTATCATTTCATTGTTTGTTAACAATAAATAACTAATAACTAAAGGTTAATTAACTATCTATTTACCCTTTATAGATGATGGTTATTTATAAAGTGTTACCCTATATTGTTATCAATCCATGAGTAGACAGTCAAAATAGATGGCAAGAAAAACAAAAAGAAAACATGTTTGATAGACTTTGAAAGACAAACAATAAGTCACCCTGAATGGTTTTCCTTAGTATTCCTACTTGATTCACTATGGAATGCTGTCATCTCATCAGTGAATTTGATTACTGACACGATTAAGTTGTACATGTCAGTATCTTCTACATATCGACTGAACAATCTGCTAAAGACTCGAGCACCACGCAGGATTTGCATCGTGTGTTTTCTTCTGATGAGTTGATAATATGTGTAATCTCAGTAGTTTGAGCCTCAGGCAGCAGATCTAACAAGGATGTTGAGAGGAGGCTGTTTTACTGAGATACTGGAGAGTGTGCGTATGACGTGTGTGTGTGTGTGTGTGTGTGTGTGTGTGTGTGTGTGTGTGTGTGTGTGTGAAGAAACACGGCTTGTCTTCAAACGTCATCAGTTACTAATAGGGCAGATGTAACTATAGATTTGTGGGTTTAAAACTTACAGCTGTGGGTAGAGATTGAACTCTTAAAAAAGGACTGGTATGGAAAATAAAATATCAATTACGTATTATCAATATAACCTCAATTCGTGCAATGACTGCGTGTAAAAACGAACAACTCTTAACCCTCCTATTATCCTCAGATATTACTAACAATATTTACCTGTGGGGTCAATCTGACCCCAGGAATATTTGCCTCCAGAAAATGATTTTCATAAAATTGTTATCAGGCACTTTGTTTAGTTATTGAATACATAAATAACCCCTTGATAATGAAACATTGATCTGTTCTCTAGCGCCACCATCAGACCAAACTTTTACATTGCAATTAGATTATCTTGAATAGTTTTTATCCAAATCTTGTCAAATTTACTAACAACATTAATGACCACAAGAGTATGAACCCTATTGGTTGTGGTGATGATATGACCTTTCCTGCAGCGCCACCATGAATGAACCATACTGATTATTCCTGTGATAAACACATTTATTTACTTATCTTTATCTCCTTTTTGGTAAAATATTTGGGATTATTCACTATAAAGCCCTCTGCCTCAGACACTTTCTCATCTACGTCACTTTCACTGTGAAAGAGCTGTTCCAAAACCTCATTGTCTGTAAACCTTTTCCAAACACAGTTTTACACAGTTAAAACAGTTTGGGGTCAAACTGACCCCAGAGCAACACTAATGCATGCAATATGCATTCAGCCCAATGAAAAATACCCTAATGATAATTGTATGCTTAATCAATTCCATCAAATTAGGGAAAAATAGAATGGGTTCAAATTGACCCCAGAGATAATAGTCTATGTAACGCACTATTACCAGTACATCTTTCGTTCCCCTCTATACTGTTCACTGTCCTGCCCCAGTGGCTCACAGGAAAAGTAAACTTGAAGACATCACCCCAGTTTTTCCAGACAAACCAGCAGGAGATGTTCAGTTTTATAAATAAATATCACGGGCTTGAAGAAAGCATGTGCAGACAGTCGATACATTACAAACCCATCCATAAATGCATTTTACACTGAAAGCATTTCTGTGTCAAGCTTGTGAAAACAATACATCAGATGAATGAACGCTTTAATCCAGGGTCATTTCTCCTAATTCTCTTAATCTCTAATTCCATTTCTGTGATGGAGCTAAAACTTCTAATGTAGTAAACAAAGGATAATCAAGACAAACAATGTACTCGTCTGTAATAATGAAGAAGCATTGCACTTTCAGCTCTATCCTTTTATGAATGAAGCTAATTTAAATGCTGTGGTTTTATTATTGCGGCTCTTCTTTATCTATCACACAGTGTGTTGTATTGTGTTCTGTGAAGCAGCTGTGTGTAAAAAAAAAAAAAAAATCAATCAATCAATCTTTTGTTTGTATAGCGCCATATCATAACCAATTGTATCTCAAGACACTTTACAGTAGAGCAGTCTTAAGCAGTTTAAAAAAAGCAACATTCCATAAGTGATACTATCCTCTTTCATTGTAGGAATGCGAAAATGTTCCCTCTGAATCCTGACCTCAGGAAAAGCACAACTAATAAAAAAGACGGTTGCGTTTTTCTTTTAATCTCAATGCAGCAAACTGGCTCCCAGGCTTTTCAGAAGATTAGGATAGAAGAGCGATGAGTAGAGTGATAGTTATCATAAGGAAACATTTATCTACATTTGGATGTATTTTTACACAGGCAGGGTTTCGCTCTATGTAAAGTCGATATAAAAAGTTAATTCTCAATAGTGAAAACTAACACTAGTGATGTTTTTGTTGCGTTTGGACGCCTGTAATACATGACGTGTAACTGCTGCCGTGACACTGCTCATGATGGAGGACCCAGAGGCTGGGATTTGATTTATCCCACTGTTGTTGGATCAGGAAAAAAGGGACAAAAAAAGACCTTCCTACAGGGATGTGTGGGCACTGTGACTGACAGGCAAACCCCAGGGAAGCAATGTTTAGCTGGATTACAGCGCTGGCACTAAAGCTTGGCTCTGAGCAACATTCCCAAGAGATGTTTTGCTCGCATGTACAAAACAAACGGCAAGTTACAAGAATGTTTGTAGAATATATGGAGGGCACGAGTGAAGAAAAGACCTGACGATTAGTTTGAGTCCTTCAATGGGACATGTAAATGTGAAGTTCAAATGGGGACATTTACTCCCAGACTGGCACCAATTGATCTTCCATGTTCTAATAACTTAACCCCTTCCCATCATTTACTCCCAAGAAAAACGTTCACACTTTGATCTTTTTACGGGTGCAAACAGGAAAAGTACGAACCCCAGTCAAAGTGTGCTTCAAAGAGATTACACAGAACTCTGACTTCCCACCAAAAACAGGAAGCTGTTCCAGCAGAGATAGTGACTCAAAGATTTAGTTTTTGTCAGAGGTGATTTGTGGCTTTTTTGTGCACTTAGGTACACAAAGAACTGCAGGGATTGCAGTGGTTGCACAAATGACTCATTTCTGACTTCAACTTTTAAACATTTGTAAACTACACAATACAACACACTGACAATTCCATCTTATAGAACTTCAATATCCCAAAGTTAAAATGCATTGCCTTGATTAATGGCGTCTCAGTCAGCTGACAAAGGCATATTTCAATAGGGTGCTGAGTGAGCTAAATGTCGTCGTATTTTGAAGGGGAATAAATAACAGTGTTTGATCGGTTTTGGTGAAATAGGTTTGAAAGGATGAGAAAAAGAGATCATATATGTGGGAAAATATGTTATTGATAATAAACCTTTAGAAATCTCTTGATCCATAATCTGTCGTTAGAAAATTTGAGATGGATGACTTGAGTTTGATGGAATTAGTATTATTTCTATTCTTGTTACTCATGTTTCAGTTGTTTATTCCCAATGTATGAACTGCTCTTTTCTTACATTCTTCTTGCTGCTTTAACAACCCAAATATCCACACTGTAGGATGAATAAAAGTCTCTTATCTCTTTAATTTCCTAATACCAAACTTGATTCCATGTCTGCACAAGTATTCTAAATTAATGAAAGCAGAATTTGTTCCAGTGGTAATGTTTGATTTCTGCAAAGCTCCCAGTTAGTGATCATTTCCTACTTTGGAAGTCGACAATGTTGTTCCTCCGGGATTTGCTTTGGACTCACTCACAAACTTGCTTTAATGCTTTTTCCAGATGCACATCACTAAGCTCTTCCTGCTGGTGTCAAAGAGGTCTTCAAGACAAACAACAAGCTGGTTAAAAATACCTGAAGTCAGGGGAAGGAAGCCCTTCCTGAGCTTGCATCACTCCTTTTAGAACAAGTCAGTTTACAGCCACCTGTAATTATTTATCCAGACTTGAAGAAACATTTTAAACGTTGGTAGTAGGTACTTAAATTATTAATTTACACAAATAGTATTTGTTTAATCCACATTCCTCATCAGTCTTAGTGCTTGATTTACTGAAGCATAAAAATGTTTTGCATGTACGCTAACTTGACAGCAAACATGTGTTACTTAGTAGAGACTCATTGCACATTTAGTAGTTTTGCGTTAAAACTGAGATATTCAAAACAAAAGACGATGAAGAAACGCTCGCTTTTTTCTGGAGTCAACGTTTTTGGAGTGAACCAATCAAAGATGATTGAAACATGAGCTATTTTTGTCAATCTTTGGTTGATTCCCACGATAGTTCCTCTTATTTTCCCCACAGCATTCACTGTCTCACAGATATCGTGCTTCTCCTGCTTATATTCACATTTGTTTTCTGTATTTTTATTTATTTTATTTTATTTAAAGCTGATATCCGGAGTTTCTGAGAAACGTCTCAATGTCCCGCCCTCAACAGCCTCACTTCCTCCGCCAATCTACCAGAAGCCACGCCTCTACTTTTCTGCACGCGCATCGCGGAACATATTAAGGTCACATTGTTATAGGTCTATGGGTCAGGTAAGAGCCAAAATCATATTGATCTGTTTGCTGTTATGACGCACGGCCTTGTTTCCGTGCACAGTTCCACATTCACTTTGATTGACAGTCTCAAAAACAGGAAGTCGAAGACGATTGGCTGGGCGCACTCTGTGATCGTTTCCATTTGTATAGGGGTCTATAGGACAAAGGAGGGACTTATATACATTAATGTATATGAATGACCACCAGCAGTAGACCATAGTAAAAGACTAGCTAGCTATTTTTTCGCATTTCAAAAGAATCATACATAAACATAGATTTCTCAGAAACTCTGGATTTCAGCTGTAAATTGGATTAGTTTAATACACAATGAGGAAAGACATCAAATTAAATCAGAAACATATACAAAAATGTGTCAGGAGAGGTCGAAAAGCCATCAGGCTTATAGAAAGGCCCTCACCCCTTTATATGAGATAATAATAATCAAAATTTCAGTAAGAACATGTAAAATTCTTACATACATCGACACATGTTCAACCTTGTGTGAGACCAAATAAAAATGGACAATAAACAAACATAAACTAACAGATTCAACAGACAAACAGGAATATACTGTAGAAACTAAAACAGAGTTCACAAAAAAATAAAAATACATTTCACAAATTAAATGTAACAACAGTTTATTGTTAAGTTTTAGGGTTTATTCTCCTCTTCCACTAACCTCCAAAATTTGTCACAATCCCAATGACTATTAAAGATTATAGTAATTATGACATATGGATCACGTAGGTTGTCATTAGAGAACAGTAAAGTGAACCCTCACATTTCACAATATGTGATCACTGTGACTGATTACACACTGTAAATAGATAAGCTATTGCCTAATAGTATTCCCACCTTAGTCACATTCTTCATAATACAATGCCAGTAAGAAAGCTCTTGTTTACCCAATGACAAACAAAAACAATGATGCTGGGATTTTGCTTTTATGTTTTTCTAATTTCCAAAGGAAAAGTTTGCTTGCAAAAGTTTTAAAAACGCGACACTCTCTAAGCAGAGATAATAACATGTAATCATTTTTCTCAATAAAAGCATTAGGAATAGTTTCGCATCATTGAAAATATGGGGATGCTGATAAGTTGAATCACTATGGTACAAAATATGATAAGATATTCATCACGAGGGTAGATAATGAGCTCTGTGTCTGCTGCCATCCAAACATTCAGTGGGTGACATCACCCTGACAACAAAATGGATTGAGCGCTGAAAATAGACCCAATAAAATATAAATGCCTATGAATGAATAATAGAGGTGTTTGCAGTGGGGAAGGAAGGCGTGCAGGAATTAACTTAAAGTCCTGATTTTTTTTTACCCCCCAAGGAAGATGAATCGGAAGCTGTGATGCAAAACCATGCTGTGCAGAGTCGTCCACGCGCCGCACTTAATCAAATATAATGGTGAAATCTTCTCACAAAAATCCCCAGTCATAACTCAAGGGCCTCAAAGAGCTGGAAGGTGTGATGGGGAAAACAAGCGGCAGGTTCAGATGGTTATAAATCACTGTACCGGGGGATGGGATGCATTCTTTTTTTTTTTTCTTTCTAAGGATGGTTTTCACACTAAATCTGCAACTCTATATTCTAACACTGGTGCTGGTGCGGGGTTAAATACATGGGAAAGGTGGAGTGTGATTGGAAACATGTCGCACAAAATCCTTTTCTGATCCAGACAGTCCTGGACTTCATTATTGTTGTTTTTTCTGCCTTATAACACGTCAGTAGCAGCTGTGTTTCTAATGCAGATTTTCACAAAATAAAAACAATATTTCTAAATGTGGACAAAGTATAGTTGCGCTTTGAACATGTTTCCAATGAGGGTTTTTTTTTGGGCAGGAGCCTCGTAACTTTGCGAGACTTTGCTCCAAACCTCGTTATAACACTCTGCATTCCTTTGTTGTTTCACGTCTAATGTGGCAGTAATGATTTTTAAGTAAAATACTAAGAAATGTCTTGGTCTCCTCTTCCGTTTACACGTACCGCGCCATGTTTTCTAGGAGAGAAGTGGTCATGTGACCAGGTACAGTATATGTCACATTCTATTTAGATTTTGCACATTTCCAAGGGTAATGGAAACCCAGCTAAGGATATCCAAATTTGTTGACAGCGAAAATGTTTTTTTGTTTTTGTTTTTGTTTTTTTAAGAAAGCGTCTATTTGTATGGTTGCCATACGGACAACCCCCGGTGTAATTGGTACGTTACTGAAATACAAGTACGTAGTGTCTTAGGGTTAGGGTTAGGTTATAACCCAATACCGCAACAATTTTCCTATCACGTGACCTAAACTGGCCAAATAGGGGCGCTGCGTACAGAAAGAATGTCGGTATAATGATACAGAAACTGTACGGATAGCCACAGCCTTTTTTTAATGTCTGTATGCCCTATGCGAGAGCTGCCTGTCATTATTGGTGCTTTCACTCTGCGTGAACCCTGCTCTCCTGGTTGAGCTGACCTGGGATGCCTGAGTAGTAGGGGGTGGTTTGAGTAGGGGTCAGCATTGGAGTCGCTTTTATGATATCCTCACACACAAGAGAAACTCAACTCACAGATGTAAACCCAGTTTAATACACTATCGTCTTTAAACAGACTCAAAAAGCCTCTGCACTGTTTTTTAAACAGACCAAATGTAACTTCTTGTTAAAGTTCAGTTCTTTTTCTCTCCATAGCTGCTTTTTCTTGCTCAAAGACAATCTTTTTCTCTCTAAACACCTACTTTAATCCTGGATGTGCTAGTGTAGATACAACTATTGGCACAACTCTCTGTTTGATAAAGGAGGTAGCAGTTAGCTAGTGTTGAATCGATAACAAGCGCAGCTCTTTATGTAGTGTATATACATTTACACATTAAATGTAATGTAATCCCAAAAGGTATTAATAACCACAATAAACAATGGTTTATGGTAACAGTTAATTACTTATCATCTTATTCAGGAAGTTGCAGCCAGAAGCAACTGCAAAATAAAGGTGGATTATGTTTTTAACGTGTGATAATGTTTAAAATAATCTATAATTAAACATGCACCCCATCCCCTTCAGCATACTTTCCTTGTTCTTTTGTATATACAGTAGTTAATGTTATTGAGATAAAGGAAGAATTGTACATTTTTTTACTTTTGATTTGAAGATAACAGTTTTTAGTGGCAATTAAGCAGAAAAAACTGCTCAGGTTGTCTAAGGAATTTCTGTAACTCCATCTAAGTTTAGTTTGTACTGGTAATTGAGTATAACTATGGTACATTTTAATTTTTATGTGTTGAATTTGGGTATGTATGTTGATATATAAAACTACGTACATAATAATCCTACAAGGAAAAGAGTGTGATTTGATTGATTTTTTTAAAGGAAGAAATATTTATTCTCTGTTTTTTCAGGTTAATTTTATTAAAAAAAAAATTTATTCTCTCTGAGTTTTGTTTTAAGAAAGAGGCCTCGTCAAGACCTCAGGCATCTATTTACTTTATTATTTTATCTGTCAAATTGTGTTGCATGCCAACCTTTGTAAACTTTGTGTGATTGTTCAAACAAAAATACAGGAAAATAAAGAATAATAATAACATCAAATCTATAATTTGGTGTCAAAACATCAACATTTCTTACACAGTGTAATATACACAGACATGTTTTCTGGTCTGGTTTAACTTTAGCAGCAAACCTGACCAAAAGCCCCAATGTCTTTGTGAGAAACATGAATTCTGACCTTTTCCTGTTAACCCCCGTCCTGGGAGAAGTGGGGGACAAATGAAGACATCCATTTAAAGCCAAAAGCGCTGTTCAGTTTGGAATTAACAATAGAAACAAAAGACGGGCAAGGTGAAAGAGTAATAAAGATTAGTTGCGGCTACAATTGAATCCAAAGGCTTGCTCTGGGCTCTGAAGCCGTATCGCAACATATTAATAGCTTTACTGCTAGAGCACACACATGGCTTTGTATTGGAGGGACATGATTGACTTTCAATGGGTCTACAACCAAATAGTTTGGTTATTGAGTTGTCTAAATCTGTTGAGAAACCATTAAATGTCTTGAAATATCAATTGTATTTAATAGAGATGTCCCGATACGAACCCGATGTTGCAGCTTTGAGTATTGGTCGATATCGATACGATATCAGCACGAATCATACATACTTTTATTACTTGTTTTGTGGTGTGGAATGTTACAAAAGGCTTGATTATTAAAAAAAATAGACTCGTTTATTATAAACCAATGGAAAACATATAATTAACCTTTTAGAATAAGAATATTCTGTGATTGAATAAAAGAAATAAAAAAATTAAATAGATTTTGAAAAAAAAATCCAAAAAAAACAATATATAGAATAGATTTTAGATGCAGTCCGATAAAATCCGATATTAGTTTTCTGGCTGGTATAGGACTGATCAAAATTAGATGGGGACACCCCTAGTATTTAATATTCAAGCCATTTTATTACATTATACATCCGTCCTTCATTTTCAACTTTGTGTCAATATTACACAAGATCAGAACTGATCTAAATATAATTTCACAGGGCTCGTTGTATATGTGGAACAGTTTTCTTTGTAAGTTTAGCTCACTAACACTAAGACTCCCTTCCCCAGCCTGTGTGTTTACTAACTGCAGCATAAATAATATATAAAACACAAGACAAGCTACTTCTCCTCAGGCTAAATTAAAAATATCACAACTGTGTGTATTCAGTGGCCTTCTGTTCAACTCTACATCCTTCCATTACAGTATGAAGCTCTTAGCATTTAATAAAACACTGCCCTAAATATTTCAAACCTCACAGGACCAGAAGCTAAAACCAGTCCCAAGACAGACAATAGAGAGACACTCCAACTAATCCAGCACTCACTGTCTTCCTGTTGTAACCCTCAGAGGAAGGAAGTGAGGGTCCGCTGTAATTGCGCAGGGCATTGTGAGTCTGACTCTATGAGTTCCTGTCTTGGACAATAGGACAGTCCTGGACTCCAGACACACATTTAAGCTAGTCCATAAATCTCAAGGGGTAATCTGAACCAAGTCCAAAGTCTCATTGTGTAAAGCAGATGCTTTATGTTTACAAATCCTATAAATATCTGGACAAGATATGGGTAAAGAGTCATGTATATCAACATCATGGATTATGGTTTAAAGGTGCATTATCATGCTATTTTTCACCCATCTCCATTTGTTCCAAGAACCCCAAAAACATAGTATTTGAGGTTTATTTTCCCAAACTCACCTGTTTTCCAGAGTTTTAGCCTCTGAAAAGTCACTTTCTGAGCAACTTTACACAAACGGGCTGATTTGCGGCCTACTTATGCATATTCATGAATGGGCGTGTCTATAGACGGGACACTGACTTCCTCCTCCCCGCACGGTGACGTAGGGCCAGAGGACGGCCCGCCCTGCTCCCACCCACTCTGTAGCTGAACTCATGCTGCTTTATAAACACGAGACAGAGAGTGGGGGCGGGGCGTTCACTGGTACATACATAGACTGTAGAAAATACATACATAGCACTGCGCGAAGGACGCTGACATGCTCACCTTTGTGGGCGTGTCTGTTTACATGTCAATCACGGCAGAGAGCTTCCTGGAGGCGCGGCTTCTCCAGCTCAGTGCCGCGTCAAATTTGTCATCAAAGTGGGAACGCGTCATCAAATTGGAGCGAGGCGTTTGGGCTAACCCTGTAGTAAGAAAGGAGTAAATCACCCTCTAACTAACAAGTGAGAGAATCAATGAAAAAACACTTTGGGCATGTGTATGAAGCCCTAATAGCACTTAATGATGTTTAAAGCACAGAAAAGTTAATTTAGCGTAACATGGGCCCTTTAAATACTTCACATTGGCCCTCATTTATCAACCGTTTGTACGTTCAGATCTGAGCATACAACATGCGTTTGACCATATTCACGCAAACTTTTTTTTTTTGATACTTTATTTATTTTTAATGCAGCATATATAAATTCAAAAAGCAAACAAAGCAAAACAAAACAACATCAGAAAAAGAAGATGCTGGATTGCCATTTCTGTACATTTTGTTCCTGCGATAATGTCAATGTGATAGTCCTTATCCTGTCGTTGATGTGTAGACAGTCCATTTCTCCCACTTTTCTCGGCATTGTTCCCCTTGAGTCCATATCTTATGGGTCAACTGCTCCATGACATATATTTTATTCACAATTAGCAGTCAGTCATCTTGTGTTGGTGGATCTGGTTTGTACCATTTTCTCGTAATTGCTTTTTTACAAGCTGCTAACAAAATGTTCAATAAATACCTGTCTTCTTTTGACGCAACATTCCCAGTCATACTGCCAAAGTAAAGTAATACATATGACTTACAGTAGATATGTCATAATCCAGAATTCTGACAATAACCAGGTGAACATCCTCCAAAAATGTTATATTTTTAGGGCAAAGCCAAAAAAAATCTATTTAAGTTATTCCAACATAATAATCTTCAAGCACGTGATGACGTGGTGGACTTTTTATAAATTTTGACGTGAGCGTACGCTACGATCAGATCTCACGTCAGGTCTGACCTTGTGTACGCAAATCTGAGTGTGTGGATTTGTGTGTGATTTCTGAAAATAAAGTATTAAACTAACCTCAGTTGTCATTTAAGCATACGCAGACACACATTCAGAACAGATCAAAACTGATCTTTAAAACAAGATAAAATGAATTTCAAAGAGCCCACTTTAATACTGACTTGACTGTTGGTTTTCCTTCCACGGAACACTATGTAACCTCGCTAATAAACTTTATTATCGTCTGAGCAGGAGCAGTTCACAGGTTCACACACACACACACACCCACACGGGAATGCAGCCCTGAACGCTGCTGTGAATCATTCATGCTTTTGAAATGTAAAGTATACCTTAAACTTCATCAGTAATGTAATGGAGTATAGGTGAAATTGGATAAAGGCATAATAAACACAGACAATGGACAACATTTAGTAGTTTAAGGCTTTCTTTTGTTATAGTTCTTTTAGTGTGTTATTTATTGCCTAAAGGGTGCAAACAACTGATGCTGATATAAATGGTATATTTCCTCTCCCAGATCTCCAGGAGAAGTTGTACGCAGGGCACACAGGGGGGCAGACGTCACCTATGAGCGCCTTTATACGGTGGCCGACAGGGGCAAACACGCAGCAAACAGCAAAATGCTGCAAACACAGGGATGTTGCAAAAACTGCACCTTTAAGTCCAGTTTTCACACCGTCAAAAAGCACATCTTTGTTTTGCACCACCTCAGATGTGAGAATTTCCTTTCTTTTCTTGATCTCAGTGGGCGGGGCCTCCAAACCAGGAAGATTTAAGGGTGAAACATGATAATGAGGATGGAATTCAACTGCTGAATTTATCAACCCCCGATCATTGGTATACTGGGATTGTTCAGATACGAATGCTTTATAAATCACACATTGGTCCTGTCATACGACCAAATGGGAACTAAAATGTGCACCCGTTTTCACGCAAGGTTGATAACTGACGGCCAATAGCTCGAGTTAATACAAATTCAGCAAATGCAAAGATTTTCATGTAAACCTTTTTAGACATGATGACAACCAGTTTGTCCATATTTGTCCTCTCTGTCAAATCAGGCAGAATTCAAGACAAACAACACAAGAACACAGAGAATTGCCAACTGTAATGGAAAGGCCGACTTTCATAAATACTGCAGTTAGACTTTATTCTCTTTCTCTCCAATGTGCACGAAAGTGGTACAAATGAGTGAGCAAAATTCAGAGCAGATGTGATATCTCAGCGGTACATCCAAGTTCAAATAGAGGAGCACTGCTGATCCACAGGGAGACGGAAATGATTTCAGTGTGAGGTCAAACTCAATAAAAAAAACAGTTATTTTTAGCAATAGAAGACGTTACTTTATATATAGTTTTGCCATTTGTTCACAGTTTGGATTAAACAGAAATGTAGAGAAAGAATAAATCTCCTGAATATGTGAAAGCAACCGTTTTTGGTCAAGATGTTGACATCTAAACAAACTGTATAAATACAGTTTTCTGCTGTCAGGTGAATGTTTAGACAAAATTGCGTGAACTCCAACTGTTTCGTCCCCATGAACCGGACTCCTGCACAACACACATTTCCAAACACAGAAATGCCACAAAAATCTGATCAAAGCGTATGAGACTGAAATGAAACCCTTCAGGAGGGTACAGAGTAATTGAATGTTATGTGGGCTACTGGTAATACAGTGCATATGAATGATGCATACAAACACATCAAAAATTTACATGAAGTTTTTCTAAACTAAATCTCAATGGATGCTATTACAGCCCATCCCAGCTGGGAGGGAGATGTGAATATTTAACGCAACGAACAACACAGCACTATAATATGCAAGACATTATGTGCAAAGATAAGTTGTGCAAAAATAGATGTTATAGACCTTAACAGTATCTATCACAGACACATAGTAAACCAGTAACAAGAGCCTTCATAGAGCGTAAACCTCCTCCAAGTGCCAAATCTCCTCATTGCCAGAAAATCACAGTTATAGTTTTGTAAGGAATTATTAATGATACATAGGTCCAGGACTCCAAGTGTTTATAATTAGAAACCCAATTATTATTTATTTAAATCACGATGAAATGCACAATGCGGATCAGATCCAGATGAAACCTGTTTGAGGAATAAACTTGATATGACTGAGTCAAATTTCATAAAGATCAGTCAATTATGAGCTGAGATATGAATTCTTAAAAATTAACCAATGATGAAATACAGCAATTATTCCATTTTTCAAACTGATCCACAATCACTCCAATCAATCCCCTTCTAAATGTAATGGAATATTTTATTGCGTAAAGTACATCTTTGGTTCAAATGTCATATGTACTAGGACTGAACGATTTTGGAAAATAATTGCAATTTTCTTCCTCAATATTGCGATTTAATATGCGATTATTTTTTGAAGGGTGTCTTATTTTTTTATTTTTATTTATTCAGTTCATTTCCGACATGGTTGCATTCACAGAAATTTAGTCTTGTCATGTATTTTTCAATGAAGACAAGCAATAAATCAATTTGTTTCATAATAAACAATTTAAGTATTATTTAAACTTTAAATAAATATAAAGTATAATTTTTAAAGCACAGATTACAACAATAAAGTAAACAAATATGTGGCTTTACCTCTTCAACATATATAACTAACTTCACGTTTCATGAAACATGTAAACATGCGGACTGCACTTCTTAAACACTCTCTGAACTTAACAGGACAGTCTGTAAATAAACAAAATAAACATATATATATATATATATATATATATATATATATATATATATATATATAAAGCATACTAATAACCAGTCAGTAACATCACACATACTAAAGTGCAGGAAAAGTAAAGAGAACTAATATCTACTTTTACCAATTGGATGTTTTTTTTAGGTAAATCAAACTCCCAACGAACTTAAAATAATTTATTACTAAAAAAAAAAGAAAATTAATTGCAGCCTTTGCGATTAAAAAAATCTCAATAATATATATAATAATGCAAATAATCGTTCGGCCTTAATATGTACACATTTTAAATGAATTATTTCTCTTTTGGTATTATCTTGTTATGTGTATGTATATGTATCTACATATGTATTAATGTGTGTCAGTAAATATGTTTATATGTATGTGTATGTCAGGTATGTATGTACATACAGTATATTGTTTTTTTTTGTGGTTAGAACATAGACAAAGAATAAAAGAAAGGAAAGGAAAAATCCGTTAAGTACTTTTGACACAGTCCTGCCTACAGACAAACAAATAAATAAACGCTTTGTGGTGTGTCTGGGATACAGATTATATACTGAACAAACTTTCTAAAAAGCTTGATGTCTTCCAAAACTTACGACACTTATAAGTATCGAAAAACTGCACAGGACAGTTTCTAATTCTAAATAAAATCGGTAAAGTATCAAATAATGTCCTAAGATGTTGTGTTTAAATTACGCCCACAGCTTGTCCCATTACCCAGTGCAACTCTAACAAATAAGATGAATAAAGTGAAAGCAGTTCTAACCTGTATCCATTCCCTGATCGTGTCATCTGAGGGGGTCCAGCCGTTCTCCTGGTAGTTCAAACGGGAGCGTTCCGGTGACCAGTTGGAGTTATACTGGGAAGAGGCGGTTATCTGCTCTGAGGAAATATCCCCAGACTCCATGCCTAATGGCTCCATACAAGGAAAATCTGCCAACAAATAGAAACAGACTTAAAGATCCACATCACGCCAAAGGCATGGAAAAAAAAAACTTGAACACAGCCAGCAGAGGAAAGGTTACCGTTCAGATCACAAGCTTGTAAAGTCTAAAAAAAATACCCAAAACACAAGTTTTACACACATCATTTGGTGGAGGAACAAAGAATGATCCGGAATTTTAATTTGTAGAGTCTGATTTAGTGAAAAAAGCACTGAGCTGGGCTCTCAGGGGTGTTCAATGCATATACTGTGTCAGCATTGGGAAAAAAAATCAAAATTTGTCTTAAAGTCATCCAAAAACCTTCAGACATGGTTGCTAATGAGACAAGTCCAGCTCTGATTAAAGGTGGTAGGTTTAAAAACCATTAATAAGAATAATACACATCTCTGTCGGCAGGGAAATCTTTATTTAGGCACAAGAAAAAGTCAAAAACAACATTTTGCATCAAAATAAAGTCATTTCTGCATCACTGAGGCAGCAGAATTGCTGCTAAAGCTAGTTTTACTGCTCAAAATTCCCATATTTTTATTCTGCTTAATGGTTTTATTGCATAAATTTGGGGAAAAAGTGATTCATTTAATTACCAACATTCTACCTGTATTATAAGGTCCAGGTTAGCACGCAAAAATAAGTTGAAAATTAAACACTAAAATCTTTTGAACTCAGCCTTTTCCACCTTCGTCCTCATTATTTTCTTCATCTTTCCTTATTTGTATTCATGAGACCACATCCCATGTCCTCCCCACAGCAGGTACGCAGAACAATCTCAAGTGTTTGTCTTTTTAGTTCTTCATCTAAAATGAGCCAAATGACACAAACTAGGGGCCCCGCTGACAGCTAGACTGATCAAAGGCCTTGTAGGAGGGTTTTTTTTTTTTCCTGATGGTGATGGCGGCGACAGAGCCAGAAAAAGCCAGAAAAAAACCCCATAAAATCCCTGCAGGACATCAACACTTGATCCCTGCGTGGCTTTGGGTTGAAGCGGAAAGACTTTATTCAGAACATTTAAGAAGGTTGAATAGAATTGTGAATAGAAGATACAAGCATGTTGTTTTTTAGTCTGATTGCATTCAAAATGTCACACTAATCAAAATAGCAATGTGCTTGTTTGTGTGGATCTCATGTGTCAGGAAATATTTGCAACATGTCAAGCACATCCATGTATTAACATGTCTGAGTCACTCATCGTCATGGAAGAGTAAAAAAAAAAAAAACACATGCATACATGTCTTCAATCCCACAGCAAAAATAGAGAATTAACACTTTTCACTTCTTGGAAAAGTGAGTTTTCTTTCTATTTTATTTTTTTTTAACTTTATTTATGAGTTTTAACATTTTTCATGTGGCACAATAAGACAGAAAAATACATACAGCCAGGCATTCATACATACTGTACATGTACATACACAAAAATACATACAGTCCTTAGTCCAGAGTTCATTGTAAACACAAATAGACCTGGATAACACAAAACCACTACACAAAACAACAAAAAACACAATACTAACAATGAGGCTATTAACGTCATTAAAATATCCACAAACAAACAAATTGAGTGTAATGGTGGTCATCTAAAGTTCAAAATAGTCCATAATAGGTTTACACGTGCTGTAAAATGTATGTACAGTAGTTATCTTAGCCAAGCTTCAAATCAGTGCTGGCCCGAGCCTCTTTGGCGCCCAAGGCGAGATTTTCTTTTGGCGCCCCCTTATATTTCAAACCAAGTAATTACCAGATCATTTGTTGGAAGTGTCTATTCATACGGAAACGTATCAATAGCCGCTGGGACAATGGGTACGTTTTTCAGACCTTTTCTGGACCTTTTCTACATAAGCGTAATGTGCCTGTGTATCAATAGCCGCCGGGACAATGGGTACGTTTTTCAGACCTTTTCTGGACCTTTTCTACATAAGCGTAATGTGCCTGTGGATTCACCGTGCCAGAATGGCCGAGTGGCCTACGGCTCCTGACTCAAGGATTCTACCTTCCGCTGTGATGGGTTCGAGTCCCACTTTTGTCATATATATTTTTTTAATTTTAACATATTTAACACGGCAAATTTAAAAATACATATACAAATAAACATTTTAGGGTATTTCCTGGTTCAGGGTTAGGAATAAAATGAAAGGTTAGTGGGGCATCTAAAAATAAATACGAGCAAAAAATAAAACTGACAGAACTTTAAGTCATGTGGTGAACCTATCACGTTACCTAAACTGGCCAATGAGGGGCGCTGCGTACGAACAGGCCGGCAGTCTAGTCATACGTTTCTGTATCAATAGCCACGGCCTAATTTCATTGGTTAATTAGACATGACGCCACTTGCTGCAGCAGTAAACGGTAAACAACCGCTCCGAGCTGCCTGAGTCTTGCCTCAGACAACCTGTCAATCAATTTGGGAGGCGGGAGTAAAGCTATCTTTTTTATTTTTATTAAAACTAGTTATTAATAATACAATCAAGTTCAATACGCTAATAATATCGGCCCTTGGTTATTTAATTAATTAAAAAAAAAAAAAAAAATCTCAGCCAATTTGGCGCCTCCTATGATGGCCAAGCGTTTGAATCCGTTTAGAAATGAATCTCTTAGCTTCTGCGGGGCCGAGTAAGATCTTAAACAAGGAGTGTTTTGACTTATATCTGAAAAAAATGTACAACTTTTAGTTGTTTAAAAGAACAAAGATGTTTATTAATATAGAGATCTTTTAATGAAATGATGCCTCTCCCACTGCACTCTTTAAAAACACGATTAAGCCATATTGAGGAATGCACTGAAGTATCTGGGAGTTCACAGTATTTTCTAATCTGAAGCCAGATTTTTTTTTTATTTTAAATATAGTGAAATGTTCCTTACCAGAGACCTTGAGCTTCGGTGATGAAAAAGTGAGTTTTCTATTAGTTTTGAATATTTATGACATAGGCCACGGTTACATGATGTTTTTAATTGGTAATTAGTCATTCTGAATTAAATCATTCGTAATTAAAGTGTTCTGCTTCATGCTTACATGGAAATATTAATTCCCAAACTGATTTTTACATGGAAAGCCGGTTTATTCGGCTTTAGATAAATCCTTTTCAGGTCTCGGCTTTGGGAAGGCTCTGATTGGACAGTGGGATAACGTGACGTATCACGTCAATTGGGAAAAACACACAACAAACCTATTTTTGTCGCGCAAGTGCAAAACGATCCGAATTACCTTAAAGCGGCTTTAATGTGTTATGTGTTTACAAGAAAGAGGAATTATCTAAATCGGAATTGAAATCGGAATAAACCAGCCACTTAATTCGGATTTAAGTTTAATTCAAAATTAAATTAGCATTAAGAATTAACTGTTTACAAGATCAGGTTGAAGAGGAATGAACTTTTATTCCACTTTAAAGAGTAATTAAAGCTCCCATGTAAATGTAATGTAGATGGCTTAAAGAACATGTGGTAAACTCATTGCCCAGGGGCCAAATCCGGCCCTTTAGAGCATCCAATTCGGCCCCCAGGAGAAAGTAAAAATGACACAGAAAACACAAATCATTAGGGGATCACAGTTCTCCCGGTGCTTGTATCACACGATTGCAATAATTTCTAATGTTAAACAGTTGAAAAAACTAAAAATTCTTACAAAATCCTTCAATTTTCCTCAAATTATGACACAATATTCCCTTTAAATTAAATATAAGTTGGTGACAAAATCTAGGAAATGTAAAGTGAAGATCCTGTCTGTCACTTATTGCTTGGATATGGTCAGTTTCTTATATATTTTGTATTTTTTGTATACGTAGAAATGCAAACTAGGGCACATTATTGTTGAAATGATTAGTTTTCCCACATAAAATCTGTCAAACTGCTCCGTATTTGGCCCCTGAACTAAAAAAGAGTTTGACACTCCTGGGTTAAATATGTAACTCTGAAGTACATTTTCTCTTTAAAAGAACAACAGCATTGAAATGAATGACTAAAGCAGCAGATTTGTTGAATTACTCATTATTTTCTTCTAAATAGGCACCAGGGGACCATCCAGGAGTTCACCTCTAAGGACCCACACATTCCTAAACAGGAGCCGGTGGGGTTGAGGTTACCAAGGAGCAAGAAGCATACGGGCCAATGTAACCTAAATCTCCAGGCACTCCTACAAGGTCAAACAGTCGACAGACATGTAGACAGATGACTTTTTCCCCTGACAGTGTGGATGTGTGGAGGGGAGAAGCAGGAAATGAACCTCGGTCAAAGACTTGGAAGTCAAATGGAAAAAGTTAAACAAATCGTAAACAAAATAAAAAAGTTTAGGAAGGCCGGAAAATAAACAGAAAAATCTAAATAAAACAGGAGACTAATCCAAATATGTAGACAATTTGTCAAATAAAAATAAGCATTACATTAAGCTTATTATTGTCAACAGAGTTTCCGATTCACCAAAATCAACAATTAATAAAGAGAAAGTAACTCACTTCCCCCAATATGTCTAAGGACACAAACAATAATAAACATTATCAAAGTTGAGACTTCGTGAAATATATAATCTATGTCAGACATGAGTAATAGTTGACCCGGGGGCACTAAACGCACAAATTGACACGAGAAGAAAACCAAACAATGACAGAAAATTACGCAAAACCTCATAAATACACACACACACACAAAAAAAAACACTCCAAAAACTCCAAAAGCACACAAAGCGACAACAAATATACACACAGATTAAAGGAAAATGTATAATAACAACAAGAAACAAACACAGAATGACATTAACAAAAATACACAAAATGATTCCAAGCAGACAAAACAACAACAAATTGACAGAAAATGGAATAAAAAAATACAAAACAACAAAGATACCCAAAATGACTACAAACACGCAAAACAACTACACAAATAAGCAGAAAATGAGAAAGTAATGTATACAATTACAACAAAAACACAAAGTGATTACAAACACACAAAACAACAAAAAATAAACAGAAAATGGAAGACAAGATACAAAACAAAAACAAACAAAATGACTCGTAACACAAAAAAACAGCAACAAAGATACCCAAAATAACTCCAAACACATAAAACAACAAAACATAGACCGTAAATGACATAAAAAAAATATAAAATTACATCCAAAACAACAAAACCCAAAAACAAAAACATCAATAATATGCAAAAATGACAGGAAAAACAGACAAAACCATTCCTGTTGTAATGATCAGATTTATCATTATTCTAAACGCAACAATGTTTATTATGTGGCACTGGGATCTGATAAATCCCATATCTGTGGACCCCACAGTGGTAAAAGTCAGACCATCTCTATTTATGCATTTATAAATCTAGTTTTATGCAGATCAGAGTCAGTTGTATGTTTGTGAGGTCAGAGGTCAAAGATCAGAGAAAGCCTGGACTTTAAATCCCATTTCAGATGCATCAGATGACAGACATGTGAGTGAACTGGTGCTGCTCACCCTCGTCCTCGTGTCCTGGAGGAAGGCTCCTCTCACGGATGGTGTAGTTGGCGGAGAATCCCTCTCTGGCTATGGCGTTGTCGGTGGTGATGGTCATGGACAGAATGCCCGTGTAGGAGATGACTCGGCCCGGGGACGTCTGACCACAGTATCTGCCGATGTGAGGACCCACTGAGGGAGGAGAAAGTCAGCTTTATTACTCGTCTGGAAAAGTGCATTTATCATGATTCACTTTGTCCTCTGCTGGCTCGCTGTCATGGGAAATCTTTAGTGGCCTTAAAAAAAATAAATGAATCTCACACGCTGGCCGTATTTCTAACTCCGTACAACTTGAGACAAAAAAAATCCAATTCAGATTAAAAGTCCAGAAACTTCTATCTGCTCTGATAAAACCTTATTAGCAGCTTATCTGTGCTGTCAACTCTAATCTCTCACCTCTCATGAGTGACTCCACTTTTGGGACAGTGGAATGAAGAGAATGGGAGAAACTCTCACATATTGCCATGAAATAATCCCTTCACTACAAATATGCTGCGTAGACAAAGTCACGACTCAACAAAAATGTTTTATCTTAAATAATCCACTTTTGTTTGTCATCATTTTAATTATCTAGTCTAAAACTTTAATGAGGGCATCGTGATAAAAATGTCATTATCTAAGTATCAAAAGTGAAGTTCATCTGTTCACAGTGTTATAAAAATGTGTATGTAGTACACGTTACTGTCAATGAGTTGCTTTTATGTTTTTTTTTTGGTACATTTCTAAATCAGTGATTGAAAAAGAAAGTAATTTGTTACATTTACAACAATTTCTTGTTTTAAAATGACATTGTGAAAATACAAAAATATTAAATAACTAGACAACAATCAAAGGCATCACATTAGAGCCGACAAACCAGATTAAATGTAATGCACCACACCAAAACAGCATTAAACGCTGGTAAGTTTTAGCGTTCATAAATGTAGCTATACTTAGAGCCTGATAATTGTTTTTGATATTTTAAATTTAATTAACTTGTGTTTTTTTTTTTTTTTTTTAAATGTGCATTTTGAGAAACCTTTTATTTAATACTGATGCGTTCGTGGAAAATAAATTAAGTTCCAACTGTGCAAGATTTGGTCTCTTCCTTTTTAAATTTATACATGAGATGTGGCAAGATTTATTAACTAACAAAACATGGGGGGTGAAAGTAATGAGTAACTTTTACTCTGAGCACTATTTGAGCTGCTTTTTACTTGTACTTGAGTATTTTACGTATGACGTACTTGTACTTGAGTACAATTTCAATCAAATAACAGTACTTCTACTTGAGCAGGATGTATCATTACTCTTTACACCTGATGGGGATGACCATGGCTCAGTGGTAGAGTGTGTCGTCCAATAACCAAAGGGTTAAGGGATTGAATCCCGCTCTATCCAAGTCATTGTGTCCTTGGGCAAGGCATTTTACCCACATTGCCTAGTATGAATGTAGTGTGTGAGTGAGTGTTGGTGGTGGTCGGAGGGACTGATGGCGCACTATGGCAGCCTCACTTCTGTCAGTCTTCCCCAGGGCAGCTGTGGCTACAATGGTAGCTCACCACCACAGTGTGTGGAGCGAAAGAATAATGCACATCAATGTAAAGCGCTTTGAGTGTCTACGAAGAAGCACTATATAAAATCCCAATGCAGCATTATCATTATTATTAGCTCTGTGTAGCGGTTAGCACTTTGACTTATTAACATAGAGCCCCTGGGAGTTTTCTGAGAGTTTGCATGCTCTCTTTGTGCTTCTGTAGGTTCTTCTCGTGTTCTTGCTTCCTCCCACATTTCAAAAACACAAACCTATCTAATCTATTGGTTGGTGTGAAATGCTCACATTTGAATTAGCCTGACATGTCAATGTAATATTATTAGGGATACTCGGTAGGTTTTATTAAAATGTGTGAACATTTGCTTTAAACCAGTGTCATTTTGTCATTTCTGTGCATTGGCCAAGATAAAAAAAAAATATATATATATATATATATTTTAATATCCACTGACACAACACCCTGTACACAGCAACACTCTGGCGTCCTAAAACATTCAGTCCCTGCATGTCCGCAGTTTCATTTCATCTCCTCCTTATCAGCACAAAACAAAATGAGGCTTGTTGTGGTTACTGTCTGCTAAAGATATTATATCTCCAACCTCTCCACGAGCAGCATCAGGCCTTTTAAATGACAAGGGCTGTGACATTTTCTGACAATTTGCTTCAGCTTTGGAGAAAATAAACATGAAGCAGCTGAGCTGGAATGCTGAGCTTCACTAATCTGATGGATTAAGTTTATCTGTTACAGTTTACAGAAGGTGACAGACAATCTGTGACGGATTACATTTTGAACTATTTCAGCCTGTGGTGGCGTGTAATGGTTTTCGCTGCATGAATGTTGCTGGTTTTAAGTGACTGAGAAGCAAATAAGGGATCATATGCATTTATGAAACAACATAAGATCAGGAGAGCGCGCATAGATTCTCTACCATTTTTACAAATCACAAAGTTTATTTAATAAAATCAATTATCAGGCATTTTTTTTCCTCTTTATTGGTATAGACTTTAAGAATGTAACACTGCTGTGTGGCAGCTTTTTGTGAGGCTCTTTCCCCATACATTACTGTGTGTATAATATATTTACGGCTATGATGTACAACGTTATCAGTGTGTTGTTCTGTTTGATCACTGCAGCCTTTAAATAACTGTTAAGATCAAAGGAAATGAGGGGCTTCACTCATGCCTAACTGTTAAAGATGGTTAGTTAGAAGTTAATATGTTAATGTTTCATTTACTCAGACAACTGTTTCACAGGAAATCCACTTTGATCTGCTGACAACTGCCAGTCTTCATCAGAGGCATCTGCTGATCGCTTTGATGTTTCCTTTGAAGTTTACTTGACTTCCCCATAATAATTTCCAGCAAGATTCATTTTGTCTTCTTTTTGTATAATATGTCAAGGTTTCAGGAAAGTAATGTCCACTATATGTTAACAAGAAAATTTATTCTGAGGGTTAGAGTTTCCTATAATTTAGATTAATGCATGTTAGGTCAATACGGGAAAATCCAACCACCTGAAGATAAATTATGAAAAAACTAATTTAAAGATGAACCCAAATTAGCCAAGGAACACATGGATTGATGGCTTATGTTAATTTGTGACATGTTATTTTGACTAATACAAACTTACCGAGTAATCACGCTGCTATCATATTATTAACTATGTATGTGTTACAATATTGTGTGTGTAATTAGTGTACTTCTGTTAGGTTTATATAAAGTTTGGAGTTTGTGTAGTATAACCTGCATGGTTTGAGTCTCTGTTTTAGTTTTTTGTTTGCTGTTGGCAGAATTTTTTGCAAAATGGTGATACAACCAAAGGTGCAATGATAATTACATGTCTTTATTTATTTTAACTCATTGAGTGCCATTCCTGTCTATAGACGTGAATTGTGTTTTTCGGCTGGGGTTGCTTGGAGACAGTGTGACAAAGCTCTCCGGTGAATATCTAACTTGTACCATGACGTAGTGACCAACTGGTGACATGTAGGTGGCAGCAGCACACCTTTGGATGAGAGATCACCCGCGATGGGCAGAGCTCAGAGGGAGAGGAAAAGAGTATACAAGACAGAAAATGGCGCTACGGGAGCTGATGCTGAAGCTCACACCAGCTCACAGCAGCACACACTCGACCAGAGCATGTGTGGAACTAAGTGGACTATTGAGAGTGTCGCAATGATGAGAGAAAAGGATAAAAAAAAACAAAACATCTGGGATGAGGAGGAAGTTGCAAGTGTGGAGAATGGCGGGGGGAGAGACTTGGAGGACGGCCAAAATACAGTAAGAAATCCATTCAACTCTGACCTAGATAACAAAATAATAATAGTTTTGTCATCAAAAGCCTGGTCTCAGTGTTGTTTTTGTAGTTTTATAGAAGGAAACCAATGCTGAGGTGTCCCCAAGGTAGAAAAAATTGCTTCAAAGTCACAAATAGGTTTTTTCAGAAAAAGCCGTTTTTCTCAGCTAAACATATTACGTTAAGAATTAGACACTGAAAGAAAGGAGGGGGCGGGACTAGATACGCTTGTGCTTCTTTCTGTCCCTTCTCAAACTCTGTATTCGTAAGATATGTTTGTGTTAGATTTACTTTTATTTTGATACTTGTTTTTTGATTAACGACCGTTCCTTGGTGTATATGTGATTCACTTCCTTCTTTTATTGTTTTGTTGTTATTTGATAGCAAATTTTGAGACAAAGAATATAGAAAAGAGAGAGAAACATGTATATAAACAAAGCCTATACAGTATACATCACAAACTCAGGCTTATCCATTGTATGACAAAGGACTCTAGTAGAAAGTCCACACCCTGTTTTTTTTGTTTTATTCTTTTTATAATATATATTTTTTAGCTGAAATTGGTTTGTCGAAAGTAAAAGGCTTTGCAACCACTAAGATTTTGTTGTTGTTTTTAACCATTTTGGAAAAATAAAAACACTTCGTGATGTTGACTTTAAAGAGATTGTTTTGACTTTGATGTTTGTGCTAAAACATTGCAAATGTCGTTGATGGGATGAAGAACTACACGTTGGGCCTCACCCTGCTGCAAAACGTCTTTGTTATCTGGGCCGAAAACATGTTTCTCTTTGCATACACAGCAAAATAAATCACACACAAACACACACACAAATGTTCAACATGCAAAGAGACACACCTGACTGCACACACGTACACAAAAGCATCATGTGACAGGAGAAGCCCTGGCATGTTATGTATGCTGGCACAGCATTAAAGTGTGTGTTGCTGTGTGTGTGTACCTGTGCCAGCCTTTGTGTCCCTCATATTCCCAAGCTCGTCTCCTCCTTGGCAATAAACAAGCCAAGCTTCGGACACAGCAGAGAGGAATTGTGGGCATCCTGGCAGACGGCAACACCGTGCAAAGTATGTATAGCTCTCATGATTATCTGCTCAGTGTACGGCTAAGTAGACAGATATAGAAGCTGAGAGTGGCTGGTCCAGGGAAAGGAAAAGTGTGAACAGAAGCAGGTTGTGTCTTTCTCAATCATGGGCATAGTGTGATTTCCCAAATGTGGTTGGTCAGAGAACAATGAGCAAGCTGTGAAGTGGGCTCTCATTCATTTGTGGTTGGTACATCCTGCGTGCATGTGTGTGTGTGTGTGTGTCCACACGTGGTGGAGTTTCAAGCAAAAGACTGTAATTAGCAGGGAGGCCTCCCTGGACAAAATGTTGAGTGTTTCTCTTGTCTCCATGCATTTATGACACAATAGAAAGTATATCTACTCATAATAAGTATAAAAGTAGATTTTTAACAATAAGCAAAAAAATAAAGAAGAATAAATGCTCCTGTATTCCTAAAGCTCATTTACAGAGCCAGGACAAGGATAAAAGATTCAATGTCCTCTTAAAAAAAAAATACATATTGCAGCTTTAAGTCCTGCAAAATCATACACATGAAAGCTTTTTCAATGTGTTTTTTTTTTAATTTATTATCTACTGTATAACCATTGCATTTATTTAGGAGGAGTAGATAAGTATGTTTAGTAAAACACATTTTATTTTACTGAAAAAAATAAGTAAAACAAACTAAAAGGCTGCTATTTCACTCATTAGTTCTTGTTCAGTTGCATGAAATACAATGACTACTCATTAAGTACTACTTTTAAATTGATTTAATTAGTTTTTATTATTTATTTTTTTTGGGTGGGTGGGACTGTTGCAAAATATCTTCACAGAATCCCCCTCACAAATGGATTATTTAGAGTGATCATGTAGAAGTCACTCATTCATTGTTAATGCGGACAAAGAAGAAAGACAGCACAGTACTCTGTGCCAATTCCCACAAAGTCTGCAAATCCTGTTTATATAAGAGGATTATTGAAAATAATAAAAAAAAAATGTCAACTTGCCAAAGTGATTTACTTGTATACAATATTATATCTTTGAAAATGAACGTGCATTTTGTTCTAGGATATTCGTTCCATTGTTGTCATTTCTTCTCTTTTCTCCCCCACTTTATCCTGCATTCTGACTCTGCTTTTTTTTACCCTTTTCTCCTCAACAGCTCACATTCACATCCTGTTTATGTTTAGCCAAGTTTCTATGCTCTGCAGCTTGATAGAAAAATACTGTCATTTGATTTTTGTAATTAAATTTAACATAGTTTACATGTATTTTTGGACTGTGAAAATCAGGTCAGGATTCAGCAGTTCACCTACAGTACATCTATTAAGGAGGTACATCACAATATTATACCCTGCGACTATCGTATTGATCCAAAAAATTTCCAAATTAATTTTTTTTAATCATGTTTTTTAACGTTAAAACCATTTAATTGCGCTACGTGTCAGCAAACCACATCAGACTTTGTTAAACTACCTCACTCCTCAAAGCATTTTAGCTTGGGTGTTAATTGCACTTTATTTTCATAAAACATGTACAGTATGTGGTTACTTTTTTAAGAATTTAAGAACTTAACAGAATCAGAATCTGTTGTAATTGTAATTTGACATACCACTTGTTTTTGATACTGGTACTTGAATTATAGTACCATTTACTGTTACTGTTTAATGTAAATTGTATTTCAAAGGATTTCGTACTTGTAAATGTGAAATATGTAATTACTGATATTGCAATATATATTGTATTGTGTTGTTTAGTATCGGATATATCGTATCGCAACATGCAAATGGTACACCCCAAACATCTATGAGAAACTGGATATTCTTTGAGGACAGTAATGTATGTAGACAGATGGTTTGATAAGTGTGAAAGAGACAATCTTTGTGATACAGGAAAGGCCATCTTTGAAGAGAGGAGGGGGGTTGACACATGATTTCTCTACTATCTATGATCCCATTGTTCACCTTTCACTCCCCAGGCGATTAAACAACAATCTACCTGAGTCAACTGACAGCATGGATCCTTTAGCATGATGCTAATGATGAGCCACACAATAGGTCAATGAGGGCTAATGAACTCCACAATAGCAATTCAAGACTCCCAACTAGTTAGTAAGTGAAGAAAATGAGAAGTGAAGCGTTTTCAAGTAAAAATCCAAGTGTGTTTTCAACAGCTAATCGAGAAAAAAATAATTTGTGGTTGAATTCTATAAAAAAACTGGGTCACAATTTAATGACCGTGGTAAAATGTGGGTCCCAGGGTGAGACCAGTTGAGAACCTCTGGTTTAGACTATTATTATTTTAGTCAAAAAACTGTTGCATGGAGTGCTGCATGGGTTTCTTGTGTTAGAAAGTTGCTTGAAAAGATTATTATTTTACTTTGGAAGCATATCAAAAATATCTCATTTCATAACATTCTCTTTCATGCTTAGCTCATTTACTTGTTCTCATCCATCTCACTGTCAGACCAGCTCTCCACCTACCTGCAGGAAAGCCGTCCCAGATCTCCAACCAGTCGTATCGGCACAGAGCCCCTGGAGGTGGCGTGGTATCTGGCTCCATGTCAAAGCTGTCAAAGTCCACCACGATCTCTGACATCTTGGGGGCAAAGATCATGAAGGTGCAGTCCAGGTTGTTGGGGTACTTCTCTGGGAAGCCCGGCGTTTTGATGAAGCCCTTGGGAGCCGTGAAGTTCCTGGAACATTCTGGACCTGGAATACAGATGAGTTTTTTGAGTGTCAGAAATGTTTGGACAAGCTGACTAATTCTCTCCAGGACAGAGGTGTGAATTCTCTGAGGTTAGAGGGCAAAACAGGGCCACAATTGGTTCTCACAAGACTATTACTTAAAGAAGATTGGGATCTTTTATAATTACTTGTCTAGGAAAGGAAAGGCATCATTCTTAAACATAAATATGGATTTCAGAATCAGAATATTTTAATGCCATTGTTGATGAACAGAATTCACAACTAGGAATTTGCTTTGGCTTACAGGTGCTTAAAAAAGGTGCTATAGCAAACAATAGAATAGATTAAATAAAAATAAGAATAAAATAAAATAAAAAAAGGCATGCAATAATACGTTCTTGATCATAATATAATATATATACTAAATAAATATAATATAATAATATATACAATAAACATCAGTGCAGGTTATGAGAAAATGAGCCTTTACCAGAACCTTCTTTGGATTGCTAATTTAATCTGTTTATTACAGATTTGACTTCTTAAAACCTTTATTTGGACTATAATTTAGACAAATGCAAAGTTTTGCCAAAAAAACATTGTTAAAAAAAAAAGTTAATTAATGTTTTCTGTTCATTTTAATACAGACAGCACAATTGTACAAATACTAAAGCCAGATTTAAAAAAGTACTTCCCGACATACGTAGATGAACTCAGTCCATTGTTTGATTGTTGCTTTATTCACAGAGTTAACCCTGGGCTGCATTCATTCACAGACATGCCGCGCTGTGATTAGTGTCCTCCCCTGCTGGAGCCGTCTGTGTTTTTGTTGTGACTAGTTTCAGTTGTTTGACTGTTTACGGAACGTACCAGACAATGCACGTACTTAACAACAGTAACGCACACAGATCCACTTATAGGCAGACGTACACAGGCTTATTAGCTCACATCAGTGGAAACACACACACACGCACACTACAGTAAACCTGGGATTTTCATCAACTGAATCAGGGCACAATGAAGGGCTGTAAAACAAAATGTGTGTGAGTAAAACTATGTGATCTTAAAGGTGTGTTATTATATTTTAGTGTCGGTGCTTTAAAAATGTGTCGGCAAACTTACAAACTACTCCTCCATACCAGTAGGTGGCAGTAGGTAGCAGAATGAGGCCACAATGAGATACGTTCTCAACAATTTGTTGGGACACATTTTGTGTGTTTGTCAATTCATTTAATAGATTTTCTTATAAATATATTGTGTTTATATTTTTTTCTGTTCCTGTTGTAATTTTGTGTATTTTTCTATCATTTTGTATAATTTTGCGTGTCTTTGAAGTCCTTTTGTATATGTTGTTGTTGTTTTTGTAGTAATTGTGTGTTTAAGTTGTTGTTTTGTGTCTTTGTTGTCATTTTGTGTGTTTTATGAATACTTTTTTGTATAGTTTTTTTAATTTGATTAATCTTGGTGGTTTTGTTGTTACTTTTTGAACTTTACTTGACATGTTGTGCATTTTGCTGTCGTTTCCTGTGTTTCTGGAGTTTTATGTATTATGTTGTTTTTCGTATAACTTTCAACTTCATGAATTACAATTTTGTTTTGGGGGACCGCACAAAATGTGACCCCGGGCCGCCAGTTGCCTAAGCCTAAACTAAAGGATTATATAAAATATTTTTTTAAATCATGAGTTTCCATGTACAATGAAAAAAAAGAGATAGGATCTTAACTGTTCAGTCAATACAGTGTATCATAATTTATCATCACACAGCTTTGGGTTGGGACATGGTCAAAATTTTTAGGCATGCACTGGAAACAGACGGTCATGGTTAAATTTTAGAAATACTGTCTTGGAAGGATTGTTCCTTTCTGGAAGGCAACATAACCCAACACAAGGGCTGACTCTCATTACAATTCCATTAAAACTTCATAGCATCACATTCCTAACTTGATCTTTAGGATTTTGAAAAAAAAAAATATTTATCCAACACACAAAACTAAAGTTTAAACATGTTCAAGAGACAAAACACCAAAGTGACCAGCTGGAAAACGTGTCTGCTGTTATGTTGCCTCCATCTTAGCCGTTTGGCAAACACAGCCATGTCCAATGTGAGAGTTTGGTTCTGAGTTGACTTGCATCAGTCAATCTCACTGGCAGTTCACACTTTGCTTGTCGTGACGTGACACAAGCGAAGTTACAAGACAGTGATGGATCACTGTGAGAGAGGAATGACACAAAGCTTGGACCAGGGTCACGCCTCCTGCAGAGTCATTAAGTGTGTATGTGCGTGATTGGGATGAGATGGCTTACGTCGCCCCAACAGATGTGACCCGCATGTTATCAGAGCATGGAGCTAAATGCTGAAAAAGAAGCAAAGATGCCCCCCCCTCCTTTTTACACATACACACACGTGTGCACACACAGGCACACTGCAGTGGACCTCCGGCTGTTGACACAGGTGGTGCCATTAAAGGGCGACATGAAAAATGATGAAGAAAGATGGGTGCACAGGGAACTGGCACACTTGGATCCCGTTCAGCTGGCACAGAATGTGCAGATGGGATGTTTGAATCTAGGTTGAGAAACTGTGCCATGCTCTTTGTAGGATGTGAAAGAAGAATAGTCCCTTACTCACACTAAGGTGAGTTTAAGTTAAAAAAAAAAGGTGTTTTACAAAACGAAGTGACTATTCATACGGAAACGCATCCATAGACCCTCGGACTATGGACATGAAAACGTACGTCTTCCAGACCTTTTCTACATAAGTGTAATGTGCCTGTGTGTTTTCACAGCACCTGACTCAAGAATTCTTCCTTCCGCTGCCGTGGATTCGAAACCCGCTGTTGTCATAAATATTTTTTCATTTTAACATATTTCACACGGCAAATTCCACCTTTAAAAATACATTTACAAAAAATTTTAACATTTTTGGGTTAGGGACAGGGTTACGGTTAAAAATACATATACCAGAGTATTTCCTGGTTTAGGGTTAGGGATAAACTAAAAGGGTTAGCAGAGTAGCTAAAATAAATCTGACGGTACTTTAAGTCACGTGGTGAACCCATCACCTCACCTAAAATGGCCAATGAGGGGGCGCTCCGTGCGGATAGATGGGGGGGCAATTGATACGTTTCCATACGAATAGCCACGGCCTTTACAAAAACAAGCGTGTGCAAACCCCTCACATAAATGCACTTTGGATGATAGGTTTGTGTTTCTCATTGTGTTAGAAATGTCTTTGGAGTCATTTCTATCTACGTTTAGCCTTCAAACACAGTGTTCGACGTGGTCATCTCCATTTTTGGAGATTTCAGCCAATCAACATTCGCACATCAGGTTGTCATCATGACATAAATACTGGTCATTATTTCTGATCTAATCTTACTCTACAATCCGACGTTGTAGTGCTTAGTTACTACATGTCATTAAGTTCCTTGGACATTATGATGTTATTCCTAAGAAGACCAGGAACGCTGGACAGATTTTGATGTTGCACTTACCAGGAGTTTGAAAATGCCTGTAGCCACTATCATCCACCTTACTACAGATCCATGCATTCCTTCCAGCTTAACAAGGAAGACACCTTCAAACGAGTAAGTACGCTACAATCGGAACCATCGGATGCCTTTAATCTCATACAAGTTTGGAGTTGCGTGCTAGATTCACTTTCTGGAATAATCACTTCATCACCGTTTGCCAAACATGTCGACCCAAAACACGCCTTGCTTTTAAAAGAGTTTTTATTGCATATGCAGCTTCTAAATCACCATTTAGTCCTACTATAAAAGTTTACATATAACAGTGTTTCAGTTCAGCTGGGTTGAATATCACTTTAAATCAGAAGTATTTGAGACTAAAGCATGCATTGTAAAACTTCTTTAGATTGTCCTTTTGTCTTCCTCTGTTTCCATTTAGGAATCACCCCAAGATGTTACACACCTCCTCCTCCTGTCTTTTGCACCATCAATGCAAACACCACCCACCTTCATGTCCTCCTGCACATCATATATAAACCTCTGTAGTGGTCTCTGTCTTTTCCGTTTCCAGACTCAAACAATTCCAAACTTCAGACCATATCTTTCGACCGTTTCACCTCAACACTTCCTCTGGTGTTCTCATTTCTAATCCTGTCCTTCTCGATCACTTATAAAGAGACTTTAGGACACACGGAATAAAACTCAAACTAAACCACAAACAGCAACATGTGTTTCTGGTTATCAAACCAGAAATGAAATGACATAGTGAGGATGAATCTATGGTGGAAGCCTCAAAGTCTATGCTTTATGACGGGAATGCACTCCGTGGTAAGCCAAGGGTGGAGCGCTGGCCATGGATGGATGTGACCAAGCTTTACAACCCGATTGCGCATTATCTCGTAAAGTTACCCTTTAAGGCAAAGCAGTACATGTGAAAAAGGCGGTAGTTTAGTGCAGTAGTGATAGAAAAAGAAGACGAGCTTTGACATGATGGATGTAGGAAGAAACAGAAAGACTACTGAAAGGTAATACTGTAAGCCAGGAAGGTTCATTATGTTTATTTATCTTGTAGGCAATGGAAGCTATGAATTGTAACCTTACTCTAATCCATTAAACCTGCAAAGTTCATTTTCTTGTCCTTTTCGTCAGACGCAAAAACACATTTAGCAGAACTGACCTGTTCTTTTTGGGGAGTTTCATGAGGAAACCAAGTGTGTCAAGAGCAAATCCTTACAAAGTAGCAACTGTCTAGATTAGATTTTCAGGTTTTGGGAGTTTCTACTCAATTTCACGCTCGGAACACTGTGGGATTGGTTTGAAATGTGGATCCAGCAAAGTCAGGCCTTTTCATCCATCAGTGGCTGATCTCTCAAATGCTCCTTTGGAAGAATATTCAAAAATTTCCTCAAACTCCTAAAACTTGTAAATGGTAAATGGTCTTGATTCATATAGCGCTTTATGACCACTCATGATCTTGATATTGTGATAATTTGTTTTTAAATTATTTAGGTTTTGGTCATCTGGGACAAATTAACCTCCTGTATGTTCCGACAATAAAAACTAAACACAGAGAAGCAGCGTTTAGTTTTTATGCTCCTCATCTGTGGAACAAACTCCCAGAAAACTGTCAGCGCTTTTAAATTAAGGTTAAAGACATTTTTATTCGACACTGCTTTAAATTAAACAGTCACACTATTTAATCTGATATTATACTGAATATTGATTCATATTGTTTTACATGTTTTTTGCTCATTTGCAAATTTATTTTTTATAGTGTTTTATATTGTTTTATGTAAAGCACTTTGAATTGACTTGTACATAAAAGGTGAAATATAAATAAACTTGACTTTACAATAGATGCCAAAGGATAAACCACTGCATAATAAACTCTTTCAATCTAGAATAGAGCATCATTAAAATAATATTTTATTGGGTAAACATGTCGTGTGATGACTATAAATTGTGCCACGTAATTGAAAGGAAAAAATAATCAATGGTCTGTTTATCTACTTTACACAGTGGATGCTGACTAGGACCTGTGAGCTGGAGCTGTTCCCAGTAAAGCCGAGGGAATGGGCACAACACAACGTGGACATGGCGCCTCGGCGGACACACAAAAGGAAACGATCACACATGCAAACGTACACACATATGGCCTATCTAGAGTCAGTGGTACACATGTCTTTGGAACGTCCACGCTCATTTGGTGTGTAGTTAAAGCCAGCCACTGGCCAACCACAAACACCAGCAACAGCAGGCTTTTTTTTTCCTACTTGATCCATTAGTCACACTGAAAACTGAGAGAAAAATCTAATGTCTCATTTTGGGTGATTTTAAAACCAAAAATGTCACTTTGAAAATTTAAAAATATCAAAGGATAAAACCAGGCAAAGACACAAATTCAGCCTCAAAGACAAAATGCAGGTTTAGAACCAGAGAAGCAGCTTCATTCGCCTTCAATTTGCTGATCTGACTGCAAGAGATTTTGAATAAGGCAAGAAAAGGAGCGGGCAGCAGCGTGGGGGGGGTGCAGGGGGGAGGGGTTACCTGAGTGAATACAAGGCGGCAGAGAGCCATACCGAGGCATACATTACATATATGCACTCACAGAAACACTACGGCCCAGTTTCTGAATCTCTTTTCTATGCCAGAGTATCCATCTCATCTGCAGGTCACCCTGTTGCCTCCAAGGACAAACAGCCCATTAGCTAAATGACTGAGCTTTCATTCAACTGTCTGTGGCTCACACAGAGCCACTGAGAAATGCACAGTAGGTCACAGAGGTAGATAGACACAGATATGCATACAGCTGGTCATCACTGAGCAGCATCATTAATATAAGAAGGCATCAGGTATTTACACATGTATTTGAAAGTGTGTATACGATGCATTACACTTGTTTTTTTTCTAAGCTCACTTGGTCTATTTCAAATTAAAGTTCTCTTTGATTGGATGACGTAGACCGATAACCTCTGTAATAGGGCTGGGCAATATGGACCAAAACTTATATTTTGATATTTTTTCTCAAAATGGCAATATACGATAAAAATCTCGATAATTTTAATTAAAATGAAGTCTGACCAGATTTATTAACAAACAGTTGATTTGGTTGATCAATTAAGGATACCTTGATCTGGGATGTCAGGCTTCTATGTTGTAATATAAAGGCATTTTTGGTCAGAAATGTTCAACGTTAAATATTCACAGGATTTAATATGGCAATGCCAGTCAAGGTTACTGTCAAATAAGCATTATATTTAGAATCCCTCAGGTCCAGAACCGTGGAAATGTGTTTTTAATTTCAATTATGTGACTTTTGGTTGGCTATAACACAAAAACCTGTTTTTTGGGTGGCTGCCATTTTGAATTGTCAAATATAGCGACCCCATTGAGAATTGGCTCCGACTCCTGTCAGATTTTAATTCAGCAGGTCAAAAACTGCAAATATGCCAAGTTTCAAGCTTGTAGACAAATATGCACAATTCTTCCCCTGACAGACTACTATAAGAGACAGCACGTGTGAGTGACTTCTTTAGTGTGGCTTGTTTAGGGGAAGGTCTGGGTTAGGACGCACTCAGAAATCCATCTACCTGTGCTTTTCATGTAGTTCTGAAAGCAGACCACTAAAATGAGTATGTTAATACAAAATAAGCTATAAAAAAAAAATAGATATATTAATATAGATGATGTAATTGTCTATATCGCCAAAATAGAAAACTCAACATATCTTGCCCAGCCCTACTCTGCAACAGTTTATGACTTCACAAATGATTTTATTAGAGATTAGGGATGTCCCAATACAACTCCTTCATTTCCGATATGATACCAATATTGCAGCCTTGCATATCGGCCGATACCGATATTGATCTGGTATCAGCAAGAATCTTCCATAATATCTACAGTATTCTACAATTGAATAAAATAAATAAGAAATGAATTTGGGGAAAAAAAAAAAAATATCGGAGAATCTGAAATTTGAATCCGATATTCGTTTTCAGGTTAATATCGGACCGATATCCGATGTCGATATCGGATCGGGACACCCCTATTAGAGATTAGACCTCACTGCAATCCTTGTGAGAGCTACAGCTTTAATAAGGGCGACCGTGGCTCAGGTGGTAGTGGGTCGTCTTCTGATCGAGAGGTTGGGGGTTCAATCCCTGACTATGTGTCGAAGTGTCCTCGGGCAAGACACTGAACCCCAGTGGTCGACTAGCGCCTTGCATGGCAGTCCTGTCCCACTGGTGTGTGAATGTGAGAGTGATTGGGTGAATGAGCTGATGTGTAAAGCGCTTTGAGACTGCTTCAGTGTGGTGATAAAGCGCTATATAAATCAAATCCATTTACCATTTAATAAACAAACAAAACAAAAAAAAAACATAAAAAAAGTAGAAGTTCTTGCTGACCTACATTTATCACATTAACTCGTGCCATTCATAAGTTATGGCTTCTTCATAGAGTCTAAGGTGAACGTAGCCAAAGAAGTCTTTGGTCGCTTTTGCTTTACACTAGTGCAGAGCAAGGATGACTGAGGAGGCTGAAGGTTTCCCATGTCGTGTTTGACCCGAGCCCCTTCTCAAAGCAATGTGTTCCTTGTTTAAGTACAAAATAGCAATCGCCCCTTCATTTTTCATTGAGCAATATGGTGCTTTCTAACATAAGCCCACCTGGGGATTGTTATTTCTGGACTCTGTGATTCTGTGAACAGTAACTGCCCTCAGGGGTACAAATAGAAAATGAAGAGGGAACACACACACGCAGACGTTTCTGTTTCTTTTTTTTTTTTTTTTTTAAACATGATTTATCAACGCTGCCCATTGGTGGAAAGTGAAGCGATCACAGGAGACTCCCAGCTTTGGCGGCTCTTTAAGTGGACCCAGGAGGGAAGAGCAAACACAAATGTAGGACACGGGGAGTAAGGTTCCTTCCTTGGAAGGCCCTGTTTATATAGGTCTATCCTGCCTCGGCTGGGAACGTGCAGTTTGTCCACTGAGACTTAGTTTGGCACACAGCTCAGGTCAGTAAACCAGAGGTGGCTGCTCCAGATATTTGCACCAGCAACGTCAAAGCTACAAACAGGGTTATTTTTGAACCATCATTTCTCAGAAAGATAAGGATGCACATGTCTAATTTTTAACAGCTTCTCTCCTTTTTCATGACAAATTAACACATTCACTGTTCTTTTTTAAAATCCACCAAACCAACTGAGGCATCTTAACTAATTAGTGAAAACAATGGACTTGATTTAACAACCACCAAAAATAAAACTGTGGACAGGATACTTTTTGATTTAGCTTGGACATTTTTTTCTTGGACAGGACTTTTGTTTAGGGATTAAATTTTTGGCAATATTGTTCAACACAAAATTTTTGATTTCTCTTATTCACCCATTCGAATATATACACAGATCTTCTCCCTCCACATATCATTTTTGGTTGCAATATAAAAATTTGCGGGTGTTGGAAAAAATCAAATCGACAATATGTCGCAATATTACGTCACGCGATTCTCGGATGCATTCAGAATGCATCCATATCGATTAAAAAAAATATGTAATTTTTTATTTCTTTTTATTATTATTATTTTTATTTTTTAACCTTTATTTAACCAGGAAAGTCTTTTCCACTGCAGGAGACATTGTAACTTCACAAAGAAATTCACTGAAACCTGGACATGTTGACCAGCTTGTGTTTTTTCAATAAAATCTAAAAATAAATTACTAACTTTCTGCATTTATTTGTTGATCTCGGCATAAACCTCAGTTAAGTTGCACTAAAGTCAAAGTTGGTTTAAAAGCCACAGGCAGATTGTTATGATGTTATTTTTTATTTTAAGTTGTTGGCACATGGCATGTTAAAGTTAATGTTTTGAGTGTAGAATATGCCAATAAAATATATTTCATACATAATGTTCTCATGATGGTGTACACATTTACAGATTAGTTGTTTCTTAAGTCATATATAACAAAAAATTGCAATAATTTCCTTATACTTTAATATACACACACCCCGAACTATAACTTCATTTGTCATTGGCACATTTGTTGTGTGTTTTTTTATGCCGCTGATTTATTTAATTTTTTTTCTAATTTATGTCTGTCCCACAGTCGTATATTTGCACTATTATCCTATGTTGGCATCTATTTTTGTTCTTACTGTCTGTTATTCTATTGTCTTGCTGCAACGTGTGAATTTCTCTCTGGGGACACATAAAATTCCATTCTATTCTATATATATATACGTATATATATATACTGTATATATATATATATATATATATATATATATATATATATACACACACTGTATATTTGCATGCAAATAACAGGTTAAGGTTGCTTTTAATGTGATGTCCCGCTGGATGTATTCCACAAATAAACATCATTGGTACAAATTAATATTTGTTTTCAGTATGTTGTCCCAAACAACATCACATATAGGTTTTTCCAATATTGGTGGAAAAACCGATATCGATATCAACCGATGTCATATTTTATGGCTAATATTGGCCGATAACATTGGTAAGGCGATAACATCACCCATCTCTCCTTTTATCGGAGTCCAAACATCACCACGCACCTGTCTTAAAGACCTCGTAGCGAACAGAGAATCCCGCTCCATGGGTCTCGTAGTCAGACACGAACTTGATGAGGAGCTGGCCGCCACTGGAGATGATCGGAGAAGGAGCGATTTTTCCACAAAACTTTCCTAGCATGGGAGAGAACTCATCCCCGCCATTGTAGACTTCCACATAGTCGTACCTGGAAAGGAACCAAGGAGACATTTAACGTCAATATTTATGTACATATCTAATTGTGTTTTCTAGCGTGTTGTTGCTCTCGTCTTCTATCTTAAATTGACTCTGCAAAACTGACAAACTGACAGTAAGTATATTTTATATAAAAAGTATCCGCTGTTAAGCAACTATCTATTTCATGAATCATACTCAATTTTCAAATTCATGACCATTTTTCTTGCTGTAAAAAGAAAAGAAAAGCATAACCCGACCATTGACTGCAAGCTGTGCCGCGTTGACAAGTTTAAAAGAAAAACACATCATATCTTTTCCTGATCCTTTGTTTTGAATTTGTTGAGCAGCAGAGGAAACACGCCTACATTGTGAAACCACACAAAGGGAAGCATGGTTGCTCAACTATATTTTGCTGACACTGGGAGCTTCTGTGCTTAGTGTAAAGAAAGGCATTAACCCAAATAGTGCGGTTGACCAGTTTAGAACTTGGCCTAAAGTTTCTTGTCGTCACAGGCAGTTTTCACATTTTTTTTTTGTAAATGTAAGCAAAAGCATTTAATAGTGCTTTTCTTATTCTCTCTGATTCAAAGACATTTGATTCATCTGGTAGGAATTATAATTATTTACTTTTCTGTTTCCTGCTGCTATAGGTTTAGGCAGCTGAGCTTCTCAGCTTTTTTTTCGCCCCACTAGAAAGCATCTTACACTCACAAGTACCTGTTTCAGTTTTAGTTCATTTGTTTGTTTCAGTCTAACACAAAAATATTCAAACATAAATCACAATTTGAAAATATAAAACAAGACTGAAACAGGCAGAAGCAAAAATGCCTATATGGCCAACATAAATCATAACTTTTTCAATAATACACACAAAAGAAACAATACATTTGAGTTGCCTTTATATATATATATATATATACACACACACATACTTTCTTTCATATGCAACATTTCACAAATAAAACAAACATATTTCTACTGCTTCACATAACTCTAAAATATATTGTGACATTTTCTTTTTGAAATTAAATAGCCTGTCACTCATTTTTATTTTATTTTTTTCAACATTATTCCACGATTTAACCCCTAGAGAACAGACAGACATCTTCGTTTTACTTCTAATCTTGCTTTTTGGAAAATAAACATAAATTGATCTCTTAGGCTATAAATGCTGGTCTTTAATGAGAATTATTTCTGAATGACTTCTGGAAGAGCGATTATTTTTGCTTTGAACATTATCTGTGCTATTTTATAATAAACAATATCTTTTTAGGTTTTAAAAGTGGTTCCCCAGAGTTCTACACACTACATTATATATACAGGTTGAGAAAAAGACAGAGAGAAGCAGTGATAACAAAAACAAAGCAATAGAAATAGACTACAGATCCCACATAGTGCAGTTAGGAAGCGTACACTTTCATCTGCCTCTGAGGAACTCCCACCAACAAGCTTTTGTACATCATCCTTCACCAGTAGACAGATCCCAGTGCTCCCACTGTCCAGCCCACCACACTGAGCCGTGGCATTCCTCTGTCTGTGACACTAAATTGGCTTTAGTTATGGGAATCTTTCCCTTGTGATGGACTGTCTCCTGTGCAGAATATAGCCACAGTTTCAACAATTAGCGGCTACAGCCTCATGGGATCCCATACTGGAAAGTACTGTAAATGGACGCTACAGTGACTAATCAGCCATGTACTTTTCTTTTAATGATTTGACTATCTACAAAATTAGCTAATCAAATTCGTGTGACAATGGATTGACCTTTTGTTTCGGCATGGGTCGTTTTCTTAGAAAAGGCTGGAGTCACATGTGTTCATCTAAACTGATCTTAACCCAAACTGCAATGCTAGTTTGTGTTGAATTTTTGTGTTTGTTTCTCTCGGGCTACTATGAGTACATATACTGTAGATATGATAATGCTAATGCTTGTATTGATATGACAACACATTTGGTGTTTTCATAATAAAACAAACATTATGATCAAATCCAAAGGCTGTGTTCGAAATGGCATACTAACGTACTACTCATACTAAGTTTGACGTCAACATGTGTAGAAAGTGTCTATTTGTACGGTTGCCAGACGGACAACCCCCGGTGCTATTGTTACGTTTACCGAAGTACATGTATTTAGCGTCATACGGTTAGGTTATAACCTTATATCGCAACAATTTTTAGGGTTAGGTTTAGTCTTAGTCACGTGACCTAAACTGGCCAATAAGGAGATCTGCGTATGGATAGAATGTCTGTATATTGATACGACAACTGTACGGAAAGCCACTGCCAAATTTGTATGTAGTGTGTTCACATTAGATAGTATGAAAAGATTCAGTATGCGAGAAATACGCAGATTTATACTATATCAGGACATCTTTTAAGTATGCACAGTGGGCACACTAGTCATACTCAACCGCCCCATGATGCATTGCGAGCAGACATTCAAGGAAGGTAAAATCATCCTGGGATCGACTTCAAGCTAAAAAATCCAACATCCTGTTTTCAAAACAAAAGCATCTCTTCTTGTATTCCATTCATTTTTTAACGCTTTTATAACTATGCCTCTTGTTTTGAAGTTTACAGGAAGTTTCGTCAGTAGCACAATGGCGGACAATATGGAATCTTCAAAATGTTGAAAGGAAATGTGTAAACGTGAGTTTTATGGATCAAATGACCACATGTTGATGTTATACTTGGTCACTTTTTCGCTTAAAATGTTTTCAGAACTTTCAAAGGTGGCAATATTTAGCCTCAGTGTGCTTCCATTTTTTGTCGTTGTAGGTTTGAAATGCATCTTGGGAAAATTTGAAGTACACTTCAAGGGGAACGGTCATCATCCTAATCATAATTATAGTAAATAGTGGACAGTATATACTCATTGAGTATACTGCCAAAGAGTTGTGTAATACTTGCATTCTCAGACACCAGTTATCAGGTATGTTTATATGTGTTCCAATGTTTTTCTAAAGGTGTAATTCAGCCAAACTGTATTTGTTAAACTTACCATTGCCACAAAAGCAAAATCATGATTTTCCTGATTGAATTTGAACCTTTTCCAGCCTCGTCTTGGTAAAAAAAAAAAAAAAAAAAAGAAATTGACATTACAAGCTCTAGTTTTACAACTCTACTTTAATGGTATCCTGACCTATATGAAAAAAATGTCTCCGCCCGTTTGTGCAGTAAAACATTTGAGTTTGAATCCTGCTTCAGGGAAGCAGAGCCTCCAGCAGAACCACGATTTAAACATATGGTGCAGATTGGCCTTTTACAGCAGCACCTGCATCAAGGAGTCGTAAAATGTTTTTATACTGTTTAAGGTTTGAAGAAAACTCAACACAGTGATATAACATAAAACTACACCTGTTATGAATTCTGTTTTTCTCTCATTATAATTGTGTACCTCATCGCACAACCGTATCATTCTACATCTACAGCTACAGTAAGTGGTCAAGGGTTGAAGATAATCTGCATTTTTTTTTTAACCTCTCTTAGTATTAGAAATGTCCTCAAGGCAGTACAAATGTGAATGTGTAATGTTTCTATGTTAAACTCTTTTTGTCTGCACTTGTTCTCTTTACAATTCTGTAATTTACTGAGAACTTTGCACACGAGCTTAAGACATTGTTGGGATCAGCGGGGTTCAGGTCAAAGTACAAGCAGATCATTAGACTGAAATTAGGTCTATATCTTCCAGAAATGTCTGTGATTTCTCAGATATCAAAATCCAACCTTTACTATAACCTTTATTATGCTCTAGTCCTCTTAAAAAGCTTCTCACGTATGTTTCAATATTTCCTTCTAAAACGTCTCTACTGTCTGAAAGATAATTGCCACACAAACAAAGCTAATTATACAGCGCTCGTCATGTGATAAACAAATCTTTTTTCTCTCTCTCTCTCTTACATACAGCTGTGCAAACAAATTTGGGTCACGAATGAGACGAAGATTAGCTATGACAGAAAAACATCGTGGACAAAACCAAGGCACGTTTTGGTCCAAATCTGAGACGGTGGGATGGGGCGAAGCTCAGATTTCGTGCTATAATAAAGATGACATCATTGGGTCCAAACCTGCACCTCAAACCTTTAGACCGAGGGCGCTCAGAGCTTATCCGAGGAAAATTTTGGTGGAATATGATAATTTAGCTTGGCAGAGAAACAGCCGCCCACCCCCAGACTACTTGGCTGCAGCTGAACCGGGAAAGATAACAACACACACAGCGTTCTCACAGCTAGCTTGTCGCTGCAGAGTGGTGACCTTCCTCGTGGCTAACAGCATTAACATGCAGACAGACAGCTTGTTCGGTGGCAGCTTTCAAAGGGGTCCACTTATTTCTTAGAACTGTGAAATTGGGTTTCTTGCATCGAATGTTGTCACAAATATCAAAAACATTTTTGGTAAGTGGCAATGGTGTGAAAAAAAAAAAACAACAACTTGAAAATAAAAGCTGCTCCCGCTGATATTTTTATTTATTTGATAAAGGCCTCATAGATCAATGAAACGAACATCATTTACTGGAAAAAGAAAGAAAAAAAGTCAAAATTGCAGCTGGAAAGTTTGTTTTCATCTCCACCCTAAATACTCCGTTTGTTGACAATTTTGGACATTGCATTGTGGGACGTGGAGTCCTGTAAACAGACATAAAGAAGAGTTTTTACTTAATTCTTACAGAAATTTGTTTTTTTTGTATTTTTTTTGCCAGACGAAGAACATCAGACATCATTTTTGTTCCAGTTCATTCCTGGTATTCCTGGGAATATCAGAATTCAGTAAAAAAAAAACAGTTCTATGCATCCGTCTATGTGACTCCATATCCCACAATGCAATGAGGAGTGGAGATAAAAAGAAGCTTTCAAGTGGCAATTTCAACCTTTTCCCTTTTTTTGTTCGATCTACAAAATGGTTGGTTTATCTATGAGGCATACACTATGATTGTATCTACTAAAAAATATCAGGGATAGTGGCTTTAATGTAACCAACTTTCTGAATTTACTAACATTTTGCATGCCACATGTTCACAGATATTAGATAAAATCATAGCCTGAAAGTTAGTTTTTATCTCCACCTTAAACACTTTTGTTGACATTTTCGCACATTGCATTGTGGGATGTGGAGTCCTGTAAATGTCCTGATGTAGAACCATGCATTTTTAGCTCATGTCCTAATTAAGATCATTTCCAACATCATTGTAAAGATGATCATTTTTAACTGAAAATAAACATGATAAAACCCCATATTCTACAGTATATATTGGGAAAACACTGATCATGATGGTCGATTCATTGATCTATGAGGCATACACAATGATTTATCTAGTGAAAAAGACTCTTCATTAAAAGTGATGGACTGAATTGATTTAATTTAGAGAAATTAACAATATGGGAAAAAAAATAAACATAGGACAGAAAATGCTCTTGTATGACTTTAATCGAGAAATCTAAACTGAGATTAAACAACCTGAGTTACTCACTTTCCAAGGAGACATTTGTCTTTAGTGGTTTTCTATCCCTGTTTATCCTTTACAAGGTTGCATAAGCCAATCCCAGAGCGGCAACAAACATGTGATAAAGTAGGGACATGAAGCTGAGCCTTCTGAATTGGTGTCTGAAGTTTTATGAAGTCATTTGCATATCGATGTGACAACAGAGCCTCAAAATAAGTCCCATGAATAACTGATAAAAAGCAACACCCACCGAGTGATTTTTAAATATTTTTTATTTATTTATGTTAAACGTTCATATTGTGAAGCGGCTCTCAAACAGCTCCAAGCGTAAACAATGTCTCCGTCTTTGAATTGAGTAATGAGTGCTTCAGGTGTACAAAATTTGCTCTCTCTCTCTCTCCTTTCCTGACTTCATTACTTCCCTCTGTGCGTCTGAGCCTCACATTCCATGTGTTTTGTAGACAGCTTTACACGCCCGGTGAGAAATGGACTTAAGTGTTCATTTGTAAAGTCGTAGTGCCGATAGTGATGTTTAGGTGATGGCATTTTTATTCATAGCATCAAACATCCGCCTCAACCCCCACCCTCCCTCTCTTGCTGGCATGTCTTACAGGGGCTCATAAAACCAGAGGCATGGGTAGAGGAAAAGATTGTGTGTGTGTGTGTGTGAGTGTGTGTGTGTGTGTGCGTGCATGCAGATGGCTCCACTCACTCACTCAGTCTCTCCAGCTAGTCCTGGAGGCAGTTGGTGTTTACACAGACAGGGCGTTTAATGAAGTGGCTCTGTCTCTTCACACTCTAGTTAAGGAGAGTCGCTCAGTCTGCAGCCGCTTCTCCAGCTCGCTCGCATCACTCATTAAAGACACCGGCCATTGGCACACGCAGAAAGCAGCTGTCGGTAGCAAAGCCCCTCGCACAGAGGTGGAGCACTCGCTCTCACATCTGGAGTTCAATGAGCAGACCTTTAAACGCAAGGATCGTCAGCCCTCTTTGTAACCAGAGATGGGCTGTGTATGAAATGGCTAATGCCGTAGTATGCAGAGCCCTATTTACAAAAGTGTTAAAAAAAACCTAATGGAAGACAAGCAGGGGATGTTTGACTTTTAGCTTGAAGCCGTTCCGAGGAGGATTTTACATTCCGCTCGCATTGCATCATGGGGTGGTTGAGTATGACTAGTGTGCCCACTGTGCACACTTAAAAAAATGTTTCAATATAGTAGGGCTGAGCGATTTTGCCAAAAAAAAAAAAAATACCGATTTTTTAAAGTTTTGATTTTTTTTTTTTTTTTAATGCACTTAAAATTGATTGCAGACATCAGATATATTGTCAAAAATGTAAATTTATTGCTGTTTGTCCTCAAGAGTTAAAATGCATAAAACAATCCCAAAATAAAATTTCAAGCTTTAATTCAGGTTTAAGCAAAAAGTGCAACAGCAACTTCACAGTAGCTTAAATTTTCTGGTTAAGAAATCAAATAACTTATATATTTTAATACATGTAACATTGCAATTAAAAAAATAATAAACTCTTCCCTTAGCATCTCAACATGCCTGTGCCTGTTGTACATATATAGCCTACTCAAAACGTAAACAAATGTAAACAAAGAGGGGGCGGGCTCACATCGCGCTATGGTAACCCACAAGGACGGAATGCGAAAAAGTCCAAAAAACTGTACTTGGGGAAAAAATTTTTAAAATAATTTAAATCTTGAAAAAAAAAAAAAAAAAAAACTTGCAAAGTAAAAATAGTTTTTATCTACAAATTCAATAAATCGATTAAATCGATTTTTCTGCCCACTCCTAAGTATTTCGCCATTTAGAGAAAAAATATTGAGATACAAATTTTAGTCCATATTGCTCAGAGAGGGAACTGGCTCACATCGCGCTATGGTAACCCACAAGGATGGAACGGGAAAAGACCAAAAAAACTGTGGCGGGGGAAAAAAAAAAATTTTAATTATTATTTTTTTTTTTTTAAACTTGAATTTGCAAAATAAAAATAGTTTTTTACCTACAAATTTGATAAATCAACTAAATCCATTTTTTGCCCAGCCCTACAATATAGTATACACCAGAATATTTCTTGCATACTATTCTAATGTGAACGCACTACAAACTAATACTGACATCAGACTTACTTTGAGTAGTACGTTAGAAGTCAGTAGTACGTTAGTATGACATTTCAAACAGCCATAGACGCTGATGAAACTGTGAAACATGAGATACATAAAAGCTTGGTCTGATATTGTATGTAAAAATGTCATCAGCACACAACGTCTACACCAGACATCCATTCCATGCTCGACCACATTTTCAAAACACTAATATGGAAGATTTTGGGTTGTGACGCACATGCACACTCAGCGATGACTATGAACAGCAAAAGTGTTTTCACTGGTGGAATCTGTGACCTTTTTGAAATTGAGGAACTAATCATTAATTCTAAATCTTCCCACTTACACACAGAAAAATCCATATTTCACAGACTGTACCGTCACTGTTTGCTGAACCTCTGTGTGCTGGGTTCCTCCATTTAAAAATATGGTTGTGCTCATGATCCAGAAGTAACTGCACCAGAATAAAGATACTGTAAATATTGCCTTGTTTAAATCACATTATTCGTTTTTTCTTTCGATATTAATGAGCTAATAGTAAGTAATTTAAAGTCAAAACTGTGAAATTGTTAACAGTTTGTTCCTAGAAGCATAAAAGCAGCAGCAGCAGCTTTGTGAAAGCTTTGATCAAACACAGAAGAAAAAAAAAGAACAAACATCTGTTTGTATTGTTAGAGCCCGATATGTAAAAAAAAAAGACTTAAAATGTAAAAAAGACCCAAATTGTTATAAAATGTAGAAAAAAACCTTGGGGCGTAGTATTTTACACGTATGTGTAAATATGTGTTGACTTTTTGGAAACTTTTTTTCTTACTGTTTATAAATTATCGAGCAGGCAAAACACTTTCCCCCTAATAATGTAATAATTCTATTACATTATATACCGGTATATATATATATATATATATATATATAGATGAAATGCATATAAATATATACACAGTATATGTATTAGGTACGCATATGCATTTGTGTATGACACTACTCTCTACATTGAAGCAATATGCCCTTTAATCCATAAATCATTGACTCACTCTATGATGTAATAAAATCAATATACTATTACAGTATTTTTCAACCACTGTGCCGCGGCACACTAGTGTGCCGCGAGAGATCGTCAGGTGTGCCGTGGGAAATTATCCAATTTCACCTAATTGGTCTAAAAAAAAATTTTGAAAACATATTAATTATTATCTGCAAATAATATACCAATGTCGAGTGTCCGTGCTGCAGTAGTGACTAAAGGTGCGTGCACACCGAACGCGACGGAAGCGATGCCATTGCCTTAAATCGTCCCTGATCGGTAGTTTGCACATAGTGGTGCTTTTTTGTCAGTCCATCATTTCATCGCTCCAGCGACGCGATCACTAGGGAGCTCTGTCTGTCTGTCTGTCTGTCTGTCTGTCTGTCTGTGTGTCTGTGTGTGTGTGTGTGTGTGTGTGTGTGTGTGTGTGTGTGTGTGTGTGTGTGTGTGTGTGTGCGCGCGCGCGTGCGTGTGGCCCCGGTAACAGGGTAGAGACAGAGAGAGAGTGTTGATGACGTCTTTTTTTTTTTCCTTCTTGCTCCGCTTCTACGGTTAAATGATCAACTTAACGGAGATATTAAAGGATGACTTCACTCAGAATGTGTTTGATCAGTAGTTACTGTGGTTTTAAAGAAATTTGCCGCTTTAATTTTGAACCTGATACTTTGAGGAAGTAGAACAGCCTCCGCTGCAGCCGTCAGCACTGAAGCGGGAGCGGGAGGGAGGGGCTGAGATTACACTGAGATTGACATTTTGTACATGTAACTCTTCATATTTCTCAGTGTAGAACAGTGAAATCTTTCCCAAATATTATTGCTTCTGTCATAATAAGCACGATATTTCTGTATTCCTGGTAATTAATAATTTTGGACAGAATTAGAGTTTGCAAAACACTTTGACGTTTTCTACTACCTTTAAGACCACATTGTTGTTTCATTTGTTATGTTCAAGCTGTATTTTTGAAGTGGACATGTTAAGTACACTTTTTATTTGAAAGAAGAAATACAAATGATGATAAAGTCCTTTATTCTTTGTGTTTATTTGATTCCTATTCAAGACACTTTGATGAGAATGGCTATATTGTTAATATATGCTACAGAGTATCATTTTTTAACATGTTTGGCTGGTGGTGTGCCTCGTGATTTTTTCAATGAAAAAAATGTGCCTTGGCTCAAAAAAGGTTGAAAAACACTGTACTATTATTTACCCCATAATGTAAACAAATAATTAATAAACGCAAATGTTTTTACATCTTGTTACATTATTGACCAGTTGTAACATGTTGGGTTTTATTTAAAAAAAAAAAAAAAAAAAAAGGTTTTATAACAATTTGGGTGTTGTTACATTTTGGGTTGTTGTTACATATCGGGCTCTAACACGCCTATATTTGGATAAGACGTCTAATAAAGTGACTATACACCATTGAACTTGATGCCAAGTCTAAAACACAAAGGAATGCAACACACATGTAGTGTAAACTGTTCAGGGGAACTTTCACACAGCTCCTCTATCATTCCCGCCCTCTTTCCCATGAAGCTAATAGAGTTCTGAGCGTTACGCACACACTCCGCTCATACATTACAGCTCATTAACAGGCTCACAATGCTGTGGTACAGTATGTTGGATTTTCTTCAGCAGCTCACTCCTTAACTCCCATCTGGAAGGTATCACAGGAGCATTTATGGGCTGAGCTGTTGTTACACTTGCCTCCTGCAAAGAGAAGCTAAAGCTGGGAATGACTCAATGTTTCTGCCAAGCTGTGAAACCCACCCCCACCCCTCCCCAACTCCCACCCACTCCTCTCCGGCACTCGCTTTCTCCAGCCACCGCTTGCTCTGTTTTTCTGGATCTGTTTGCACAAACCCCATTTCCCATTTTCCTCCCAAGACATTAGGATTGTCTTCCAAAAGCGTCTCAGTAAAATTGAACCAGATTTTTGGCTATTAAAATTTGATGAAGGGCAGCTAAGAAACTTGGCATGCTGATCAGCCTTCAGCAGACCTCGTCTACGACTACTACGATCTTATTCTGTGACTTCCAAAGTCATTTAGATTGGCCTCAAACAACCTCAGCTAAAGAAGGGGAAAACTACTTCAATTGATGACAGAGTGGATTTATAACCAGTGCATTTGCTGCATTTTTTTTTTTTTTTTACATATTTCCTCTAGTTTTGAAAACCTGTTGTATCCAAAATCCAAGCCTATGATTGAAGGGACCTTTTTGGACTTCATTTCTTTTTTTTTTTGGGTTCCATTTTTATTCTTCAAGGAAATAGATATATTTTGAAAACAAAGCTTTTATTTTATATTGAACGCAGGGAATGACAACTTTGACTGACACCTTTGCACTTTTCTTAAACTTTATTTGTTGTGTTTTTTACCATGAGGGGTTTCTCTCAAGTTTAGGTGACAATAAAGTTATTAGGGGTGTCCCAAACCGATATCAATATCGGTAATCAAATTAAAATTTCGGATTTTTTTTTGCAATACATTTTTTATTTGTTTTTATTCAGTTGTAGAATACTGAAGATAATATATTGAAGGTTAAAATTCATGTAACCAATTGGTTAATAATAAACAGTTTTTCTCACACCTACTGTTGCTGACTATTGTTTGAGTAACATCACTTGATCAAGTTTTTTCTAACGTTCCACACTACAAAATAAAAAAGTAATAAAAAGTATGTATGAGTCATGCTGATATCGTATCAGATCCATATCGTTATCGGCCGATACGCAAGGCTGCAATATCGGTATCATATCGAAAATGAAAAAGTTGTATTAAAAAAATTAAATTCTAGCATATAGATTCTTTACACAAACTTTTGTGCGTGGTGTCAAACTGTGGAACTGCCCGGGGGAGGAACACAAGCAATGCATTTTCATATCTTTAAATCAATGTATAAAACAATCCATTTTCACAAAGTATAGCGCTGAGAAAGAGCGATAAAATCCAACATGTTTGGTGTCATCACAGACTTTGTGGAAGTATGAATGTATATTAACCTCATGCATGTATATAAAATGAATTGGTGTATGTAATGTTGAAAATGTCAGGAACAAGTTTTGAAAACTGAATAAAAAAGGGGTGGGAGATAAGTGCTACTTCATCCCATTCCCTTTCGAGCAGTGTATTTATGTTTATCTACAGTATTTATGTTAATACATATATGTACGTGTATACACATACTACTAAAGCTTTTTATGATTGCATTAAATTGCTCAAAATAAATATATACTTAAATATATCTTTCTATAAAAGCAATGGAGGTCTGTGTGCGTGTGTGTGCGTGAGTGTGTCTTTGTGGAGCGAATATCTCCCTGACGAGGTGTGTGTTCGACCTGAAACTTTGTCAACGGCTTCCAAATACCACGAGTGTGTGCATCCATTATTTTGGAGTAATTTGGTGTGCAAAAAATTCATTTTAAGATTACGGCCCTCTCGGTATTCAGCGCGCTACTTCCGGTTCCCGGTTCATGACGTAACTGTGTTGCAGTTTGTTTGGATTTAAAAAAGAAAAGAAATTCAAAATTGAAAACGTTTTTGTACTGGTAAAAGTTACTTAAGTTAATATTTCATGGTTATTTTTTATTTTTTTCATGGTTATTTAAACTTCCGACGGGCACTGTACTGGTATAGTAAATGTTAATTTACATATTTATGGTTAAGATTTTATAGTTTGTCCTTTATTCCAGTTCAAACCTCTACCTGGCACTCGTCCTTAGCCCTGTTTTGTATCAAATTGCAAGAATGACTGTATACTAAGAGCTCGTACACTCATGCACAATTCATGCAACACTGCTAACTGAACTCCAGCTGAATAATGAAGTAGAAAATATGTCAAATACTGTATAATATATAACACTGGGTTTCCAGATTTCTAATAGGAAATAAAGAAAGTGAGAGCCTGTGCAGCTAAACAAGCACTGGGTAAAGCACAATTACGCTCTGTAAAAATGATGTGGTGAGAGGTTAGGACACAGTTTTTTGGTTGCATTATGTAACGCTTCCCAGAGGCCATAACCTAACCTTAACCCTCACTAGTAAAAGACCATGTCTGACCCCAAACTCAAACTGATTCAACCAATTTAATAAGTTTCCATCGCTAAACAAGTTTATCCCCAAACACGAAACAAACCGACATGCAGAGATGCCCAGACAGGCTCACAGGCTGCTTTAGGCTACAACATCCTGAGTTTGTAATACATGAGTTGACTCTGTTTTATTGCAAATAAACGACTTCGACTAATCGAGCACAGTTCTGCTGGGAGGCTTCAGATGGCGCGTGTGTGTGTGTGTGTGTGTGTGTGTGTGTGTGTGTGTGTGTGTGTGTGTGTGTGTGTGTGTGTGTGTGAATAGTAGACACTACAGTCACCTGTCACACACAAACACGCATACAAACACAGACACACACAGAATCTCGTACAAACTAAAACTTTTGATCAAATGTTAAGCTATTATCACTAAAATTAAATAACTTCATGATATATATTTTTGATATACAACATTAAACACTCCAGAATTGTATTTTTGGGTTATTTTTCCTGCAGAAAAAGTCTACACATGACCCTTTTAAAGCCAATTTCATAGCTTTATGTTTTTTTTACATTCACTTTGTTTTTAGGTGTCATTGTTCTATTTCAATTATTGTAGTTGATTTTTATCAAAAAATATATTGAACAATTATATAATATTTAGATAATATTCAGATTAAACTATTTTATGAGATTGTTATATTTTGTTGTTTTTTTTATATTAGCTGGTTTAAATTTAAACTGAAAGTCATCATTGGCAGCACCTTCATTTTAAACCTTAGCTTCCTAGGTAGTATGTTGTATGTAGGGGTGTCCCAATTTGATATCAATATCGGATTAAAATTTCCGAATTTTCTTTAAAAAAATTCTTAAATTTATTTTTAATTTTATTTAATTGTAGAGTACTGTAGATATTATGTTGAAGGTTAAAATGTATGTAACCAATTGGTTAATAATGAATGGGTCAGTTTTTCTCATACCTACTGTTGCTGACTATTGTTTTCTGTTTGAGTAACATTACTTGATCAAGCCTTTTCTAACATTCCACACTACAAAATAAGTAATTATTATTTTTCTATTAAATGAAATAAATAAATAGTAATGAAATAATTGATGATTCATGCTGATATCGGATCAATATCGGTATCAACCGATACGCAAGGCTGCAATATCGGTATCATATCGGAAATGAAAAAGTTGAATCGGGACATCCCTAGTTATATGTGCGTGTTTACACATTTTGACTGACAAATAAATGTGGAATCACATCGCTTCATTTATTGTTTTTCATACATTTTGACTTGTTTAACTGCAAGTAAACTTCATTTGGTTATAAATGAAATAAATCCAAGTCTTAAACCAGAGACGCCCAAGTCCAGTCCTGGAAAGGCCCTATCCCACATGTTTTAGAGATGCTGCCCTGGTCCACCACGTTAAACACATTAGCGTTTCATTAGGATGGCTTTTTCAGATGATACATTTCGGTGACATGACGAATTCTCAGTTATGGCCACCTGTACACATTTGGGAGCATCCTAAAAATGTGTAGCATCCCACAGATATAGCTGCACAAAGCCCCACTGGCACTGCTGCCCATAAAAACAAACTGGGCCACAGAGCCAAAGCATGGATAACTCATTCTTCACCTCGGCTGTGCAGTAGAAAACCTCTGCAGCACAATCCTGCTGGGAAATTAAAATAAGACAGAGGAGGGGGTGGAATTTATACTCATTTAGGAGGCTTTAATCCCATAGAATAGGAAATGAGAGTGCTTTTTTCCCCTTCCCAGTTTCTTCGACACACCGTTTCAAGACCCTGAAGAATGAAATAAGATTTGGTGTGGGTTTATCTGTGTTTATTGCAAAAAAAAAAAGATTAAAGTCAAATTTTCAATAGTGGAATAGTTTCACTTTAGGCTGGAGTTTAATTTCAAATAATCCACTTGCTTTAAACATAATGGAATTCTTGTGTAAATCCGAGTTTGTTTTTAAAGCATAACAATTACCTTCCAGATATCCTAACTCAGCAGTAATATTAAACCTATGACAAACACTGAAGTCATAGGTGGAGTTTGAGTTTGTTACGGGAGAGGGGGCAAAAGAAAAAAGAAGAATTAAATAAATAGACCATCTTGAAATTTGCACCAAGCACAAAGGTTGGTACAAACCTTAAACCTTACCCTAAACCTTACCCTACCCCTAAAAATTGTTGTGATATTGGGTTTTAACCTAACCCTAAACCTAACCCTAAATCTAATCCTAACCCTAAGACGCTATGTATGTGTACTTCGGCAAAAGAAAAAATGGAATTAAATATGTAGACCATCTTGAGATTCGTGCCAACCACAATGTGTGGACCATAAACAATAATGCAAAAATTATTAGTAACATTATTGATAACATTGACGACAAAAATTTGTGTCAACGAGTCGTTTAATGTTGTAAATTCATGATAAAATCAGGCCGACGGCCGCGTTCCGCTTCATTTTTGCTGCAGTACCATACATTCACTGCTGGGCGCAGTGTCGCGTCACCATTTACATGGTGAAGAACAATTGTGTAACAGAAGAAGAACCAACCTAAAGTCTCAAAAGTTTGGGACCATTTCACTGAAAACTTATACTACACACCTGAAGTAGAACTTACATCTGATACATGAAACTAACAGTAATATGTCAGAATCAAAGCAGCAGAAAACCGCTTTATAAAATTAATCATATTTGAATCAATTTGGGAAAACTGTGACAAAAATGTGACTTTCTGAGTGTGATTCCATAGACGGTTTAAAACCGTTTCCCTCTCGCTCTCTGTACCTGGGAGAGTTGGGAGGAAAATGGCTCTTTGTCAACAGACACTCAATCAACACCACCAAAAAGTGAGTAAAGGGCAAAGCAATAAACACTGTGTCACTTCCACTGCACGTTGACGCGCGCTAAACACTTTGACAAGTTCATTTGGATTCATCCAGATTCTGGTCCGATTACATATTAGCTTCTCTCGTTCCACAAACATGTGCCAATAATTATCTTCCACTTCTCAGACACTGATACAGAAACTGGAGCTGGGAAGGTTTTAGTGTCAGAGGGATTAAAAGCGATGAGGTATTGAATCCAAAAACGATGTCCGACAAAGCCTTCTGGAGTAACATCTATTAGATTATTAATATATTAGATTAACACATACATAGTATAATATAGTTATGTTTTTGAGAGCTGCTTTGGCCTGACAAAAAAGTGTCTCCATAGGTATACATGAACACATCCAGAAAAAAAAACATTAACTCCTAAAATGGAGATTATAGCACATTTTTACGACATTTGTGTAAGCGTTCATAAATTAAGTGGAACATACAATTATGGATAGATTTTCTGCCACCAAGATGAAAAGTACTAACTGTTAAAGGCTATTTTGAGCGTCATACGGGAGAACCTTTCAATCTATTTGATTTAGTAACATTAATAGTAATGAGATAGCGGTAGATGGTGACAAAACAATATGCGAGAAGATGACGAGACAATTAAAAAGAAAGCAGTGGCTATCCGTACGGTTGCCGTATCAATACATTGTCATTCTATCTGTACGCAGCGCCCCTATTTAGCCAGATTAGGTCACGTGACTAAGACTAAACCTAACCCTAACCCTAAAAATTGTTGCGATATTGGGTTATATCCTAAACCTAACCCTAAACCTAATCCTAAACCTAACCCTAAATCTAATCCTATCCCTAAGACGCTACGTACGTGTACTTCAGGAACTGGGGGTTGTCCGTACGCCAACTGTAAAAAGACACTTTCTTTAAAAAAAAAAAAAAAACAGAGTTGCTTTGTCAGCCTTTTTTTGAGAACAGGGTTTTTGAAATTTCAAAATAAAAGCCTCCCATAAAAGAGGCAAGGTTGACAATATGACCTCAATTCTTAGGGGACAAACGTACGTCTCCTGCTTCTATAAAAGCATTAATTTGCTTAAAGCTTTATTTAAACAAGCAAGTCATTAATCCCATAAAATATTGCTTTTGCCATATTACATATTAAATTGGCATCTTTAAAGTCCTGAATGTAGCTCCCCCTCAGGCTTTTCTACCAGACAGAGACCATTCATTTACAAGCCGTGGAAGTAAAAGACATCTTTGTCCATCCTGACTGAACAAACAGGGTGGCTCCAATGAAAGCAGAATCCTGTCACACATTTTTCAGAAGCCTTTAAGGGCGACCCATCTCCCCTGCAGGATGTCCAGACACCATGTGACCCACTGGTTGACCTACAACCTGTGGACTTTAACACTGGACTTTTTCAGAAAGCTTCTTTTTTTTTTTTTCCTTTTCCAATTTTAGGTAGAATCATATAAAGTTCTGACAGAGTTTGCATTGTTGGCGTTATCCTTTAACTTTCATCAACCAGACAAATGTAGGTCATTGATTTTTACACTGACACACAAAACTAGGCCAAGGTTTGTCTCACCCATTTCCTCAAAATCCATTAATCATTACTGTGAGAGATTCCGACACCCGTCTCATTGAAATCACTATTACACAAAAAGTATGCATTGCATTAAAAGACATATATGCTTGGCTATTTTTATGTCAACTGAGCAGGTTTTTCTGGACTTTGAACAGTTTTCTCTGACAGCTTTGGTGTAGTGTGAGGCCAGACCTGAGTCCAGAAATACCATCCTAATTAGATTCAGATGTGCAGTCATGAAATAGAAAGTTCCAACGTGTAATCGGATGGTTCCTCTCCATATCCAGTTAGTTATCAGTTGTGATGATAATCACAGAATAAAATTCCGTTGGTAAAAATTGTAATAATGGATGAAACCAATATGTGTTTGCAAAAATGTGAAATGAACACAAATTAAGCTAAAAATAAATAAATAAATCCACAAACAATGTTTTTGACAGATTAGCATATTAAAGAAATGATTATAAAACATTTTTGTACAAAACCTAAAGAAAACCTATACAAACTAACAGTAAAACAATAGAAAATACCCCTAGATTATGTGTCCTTTTACCAGAGAATTAAAAATCCACACCCTGCTACTCCAACGCTTTATCCCTTTATCGAACATCTGTTTGCCAACATCTGTCAATTCCACACAGGTTCTTAGAAAGGTTAAATATGTGACAGTGTAACAGAAGATTAAAAAAAAGAGCCAATAGAAGCTGTGCACAAAAATAGTTTAGTTCAAAACAGGCTTTGTGGCCACTGTTAAAATCCCACTGTTTATGCCAATGGAAGGGACTCAGTGTGCTATGGTGTGTTACTTAGACAACATCTGGAGTTTATCAGAAAATCCAGTAAATCCTTGGATTGCAGCTGTGCATGTGTGTGTTTTGTGTGTGTGTGTTGTCAGACAGGGATACCCCCTTCTTTAGGCTTTTAGACCCCTCTCCTTGTTAATCTGCTAATCCAACATGTGTTTCCTGTATTTCCTTGCGAAAGTACAAGTGTGTGTGTGTGTCTGTTTTTTTCAGTTTTGTCTTGTTCTCCTGTCGCAGAGTAAATAAAAAGTTATTTTTCCGTTAAACGCGATACAGTCATCCAGTCATTGGGTAAAAAAACAGCTCCTTCAGTGAATACAGTGGTCTTTTGTCTTACTGTGTGGTATTTTTCCCTTTCCTGTTAGTTTGCCAACTACAACCCAACAAAACACACATTCATTAAGATATTTGGACTTTTTGAAAATCTAAAGTACAAAAACAATGGAATATCCAGCCTTTTGTGAGGGTAATTATCTTTAATATGAATGTAAAATGATTGTAATTGCGAGTAAATTAACTTTTTGGATGCAGAAGAGAACAACACTCAGAAAGGGAAATAAATAAATATCATGTCTTTCTTTTTAACCACACTGCACACAGCTGTTCTACGAAAAAGGAAAGAGCTAATTTATACTTGACAAAATGTTTATAAAAATAATCAAATTTAAAAAAAAAACCTACATGAGACAAACGAGGAGCTCATTCCACTCCACCATTAGAGTCTAGACAAATATTTGCTGCTAACTAACAGGAGTCACCTGGTTTAGGTCTGCTAGTTTTTAGGTTATTCATTGCTGCAGAACACGAATAAACCCAAATGTTTACATACTCGTGATGAATAAATTAACTGCAGATACCCACTGCAAAATCACTGCGTGATGTATTTTCATATTGTAATGTCTTACAACCGCTTAACCATTTCTTTAACCTCTGCTCACCAATAATGACCAAACTCTCACAGGTGATGATGATTAATGTAATAAGCATGACAATATGCTAATACGTTGTAATTAGCATAAATCAAAACACCTGGAAGTTCTTGGAAGTGCTTGAAACAAAACCAGGTTTGATGCTAATTCTGTTAGCTATGCTCTTCGTGGTCAACACGTGTAAAGTTTTATTTTCATTTTAGATTAGCTTAAAGCGGCTCCCCACAATAACTTTTTATTTGATAAAAACCATGGTTTATGCCTCTAGGTCATTGAATTGAACATCAATTTATCCAAAATAAAAGGAAAAAAGGTCAACATTCCCATTCAAAAAAATTTTCTCATTCTCCCATTATCTGTGTTTTATGGAGCCCTGGAGGTGACATGAATGAGATTAAAGATTAAAAAGGGGGTAATTATGTCGGGATCCCGACTTACTAAGTCGGGGGCCCGAGATAGTTAAGTCAGAGGGTGCACGAGATAGTAACTCGGGACCAGAGACAAACTGTGGTAAGGCCATCAGTGGTTTAAAACTAGACTATCCGTTTACATTGCGTATTACGGTAAAGCCGTACTGTACCATGCTTCAAATAGCACCCAATACACATAGTACTGTATGTATTGTGTGTGTTTTGTGTAATTATGAGAAAACACTACAGTGATTCTAGTTGAAAATTGACATGGAGGTAGCTGGGAGGCTGTAGAACAAGAATCTGGTGCAGTGTCCTGAAAACAGAGCCTCGATTTACTATCTCGTGCACCCCCTAACTTAACTATCCCAAGTTAATATCTCCGGCCCCCGACTTAGTAATTTGGGATCCCGACATAATTACCTCTTTTTTTTTTATCTCATCCATGTCACCTCCAGGTCTCCGTATTGTTTCCAATACAAGTTTTTTGCAAAATTTAAGCTATATTTCTAAATGTCGACCAAGTATAATTGCGCTTTGAACGTGTTTCCATTGAAGGTTGTTTTGGGCATGCGCCTTGCAACTCCCATAAAATCTCATCCCGCAAGTATTTGCTGCAGAAAGATGGATGCTCCAAACCTTTCCATAAAACTCTGTATTCCTTTGTTGTTTGTCGTCAAATCCGACAGTAATAATCTTCACGTATAATGCTAAGAAATGTATGTCTCGTCTTCTGTCTACACGTACCGCACCATGTTTTCTTGAAGAGAAGTGGTGATGTGACCAGGTACGTCACATCATTGTCATGTGACGTGTAATTCCGGAAAAAGTGTTTCCATTATCCTTTCTGTGATATGCTTTAATGCCAATGCGTCTGAAAAACCTCTTCATTAAAGTGTAAAAACATTTAGCGATATTTGAGCATTTTTTCAAAATTCAGGCATTTCCATTACCAGTTTTTAATGCTCTCTTTCGATCCTTCTCCAAGGGTAATGGAACGGATGCATAGAAGTGTTTTTTCTTGCGTTTTTTTCATGTCTTTTTTTCAAGCAAATGTTCATTGATTTATTGATCAATGAGGCCAATATTATGGATTTATTTGATAAAAAAAAAAATATGCCAGCAGTTTTAAGATAATTAGCTTGCCTAAAGCAGCGTACTGCTATTAAACATTGAAAATATCCCTGCTAGTCTTGACATACCGCATGGGAAAGCTTCAGCATCCCCAGCAGCTAAGTGTAGGCTAGTAAACAAAGTTAGCGACTGAGTGAGTGCGTGTAGCCATTTGAACCCATATGAGGTTAGTTTGGATTGAGCTGTGATTAATATGCAAGCTCCTTCAATTTCACTTGGAAAGTTGGAAGAAAAAGGAAGTCTATGTGATGCTAATGATGCTAATAGCAGTGACATTTCACCCACCTCAATTGAAAACATTCCGAGCAATTGTAAATCATGCACTCAGAGCAATGCAGCCCCCCCCCCCCCCCACACACACACACACACACGGTGATGACACGGTTCAGATAAACACAGCTGTGGCAGCTATAGGTGGGCAAAACGCGCTGTCATCACTTTGTGCTAATGTGTTAGCCAAGGAAAAAGCTCATGTTACAAGCAATCAGCTTCACCATCATTGTTTTAATCAAGCAAAACGAGGCAAACATTAGGCCCATATGGCAAACATGGGCCCCTGGAAACATAACAAAGAGTGCTTAGAGGAGAGAGTGAGAAGTAAACAAAAGAAGTAGAGGCAGAGGAAAAAAAGAAAGTGATGGAGCCAGAAGGAAGGGTTGAAACAAGTGACAGAAGAGCCTGCGGCCAGAGGAGGACAAATAGCAAGAGGTCTGACACCGAGGGCAGGATTGGATTGACCAAACGGACCGGCCCCGTGCCCTCTGTCTCACTAAGTTTCTTTGTATTCCTCTGATCTCTTCCCCTTTAATCTCAACCCTATTGCACCTTTATCCTCACACTCTCTTTAACTTTTCAGCTCCCGACACTCTTATTTGTACATAATGTTCACCATATATTCTCTCTCTTGTTGCTCTGTTTTTTTCATCAGCCATACCAACTTCAAATGCATCCAAGGGCCTTATTAAAACAGAGAGTAGGGTCGAAGAAAGAAATCAACAATAAATGTGTTGTGCTGTTTTGAAACAATGTGTCCAGTAAAATGTTACACATTTACAGTACATCCTTTCAAACAAATATTGGATATACACTGTGTATATAGGGCTGGGCGATATGGACCAAAACTCTTATCTCAATATTTTTTCTCGAAATGGCGATATAAACCTCAATAATTTAAATTTAAATTAAGTCTGACGAGAAAGACAATTCTGGGTTAAATTTGCTAATGCTAAAATGATAGACTGATACATTGACTTGCCGATATTATCGCCCGATTTTTGCAGTTTTTACGTGTATCGCATCAGCCGATGCGGGCTGCTGCGTTTGCTGATTCGCGTTATTTAATATTTGTTAAATATTTTGTATATTTTTATAATTGTTAACATTTTATTTTTCAATAAATGTTAATTTTTTAAAAATGAGATTTGTACCATTTGTTATCATCTTTGTGTAATTTTTACGATGTGAATTGAGGGAGAGAAAAAAGAAAATCTGCAGTCCGTATCAGTCATTGGATAAGGCGGATGGAAAGTCCAAAAATATGTATATTGATATAGGTGATATTGTAATTTACTATTTTGCCAAAATAGAAAACTCAATATATGTTTAATAACAATATATCGCCCAGCCCAGATAGAAAAGCATTTTAAAATTTGGTTTAATGTATATTTAAACCTAAAATCAGTCATTTTGAACATAGGGATTGCCAAAAAGACATTGAACAGAGAACAAACTGAACCAATGTAACTTAAGAACTTACTATTTTTCATTCTGACATCAGAAAAAAGGGAGGAAATAACCTAACCTGCCCCCTTACTGTTTAATATTTAAAATAACTAATAGTCTTATTAGTTTAAGGCACAGAACAAACAACAGCATTCCTTCTGAGGCCCATGTGTCAAACACTCTTGGATGCAGACCATGAGATAATCATTCTGTGACAGCGCCACATTTAGTCTTCCTGTTTTCTGTGGCTGCTGTGGAACAGAAAAATACAACCATCTGGAGGGGACGCTTTTATTTATTTTTTATTTTTTTCTCCACAGAACAAGCTCTGAAATACCACCTTGGTCAAAAGCCACATTCGAAAAAGCTGAGTTTGGAGACAATTTTTGAGCTAATTTTTGAGCTGTGGCTCATTTTTGGCCTGCGGTATCAAAAACGTAGCTAAACATGTCTGCTGACGGATGTTTTTTTATGTTTTTCAGAGGAAGCAACATGTTATATTTGTCCATGCCGTCATGTGTCATCGGTTGTATTTGTATATACATGGATGCATTGTTCTCCTTGACAGTTTATCCCATTCTTTTCTAATCTATTTTCTCATCCTTTTACAGTAAAAAATAATCACTGTATTCCAATGAATCACTCCCTTTTGTTACTTTTCCAACCTTTCACCATCGCCCTAGAGGCATTCTGTCCTTTAGTTATCCACCATCCATCACTTGCTCATCCATTCGTTCAACAATTCATTAGTTCTGCTATTTCATTATTTATTAATCATCAACTTTCCCTATTTTTGTGGCGCATCCATCCGTGATCAATCATTCCAGATCTGTCACTGCACTATACCGTCTATCCACATGACCATTTTACATCTATTCAAATCAGCCATAAATTAAATACTCATTTATTCAAAAATGTATTTGTCTTCTATTCAGTTATCGCATGAATAGCATCCATTATGATCCATTCATTTCCATCTCATATTCAGCATTTGTCACTCTAAAAAGTAATTGTCCATACGCCATGTTTCTTTCAGGCTTTCAGCGTTACGTTGAGTGCACAGAATCCTCCCTGCAGACCGTCACACAGCCAAAATCCCCTGAATCTCTGCTGCAGGACATGTGATGCCTCCGAGCTCTGCCTATGTCAGTCCTGTGACTGCTGCCGCTGCTGCTGTAGGAAACATTTTTTTTTGACTAACTGTGGAGCGTTTTACGCCTTCAGACAAACCAAAAGGGACACTCAGGAGGAATTTATAGCCTCTTCCTCTGTGTTTCTCCCTCCTTCTTATTCCCCCTCCAGCCTCTCTGGTTCAGAATGAAGATTTGTTTGGTGTGTCCTTGAAATGTCAGTTCTCCCAACTAGAAAAGCCCCTCCACATACTACTGCCGCTGTTATTTATGATAATGAGGTGCTCTAACACTTATTCTGTGATTTACTGCAGTAATTACCTGAGGCTTTCCCTCAGCCTGCCTACCTTCAAGTTATGGGGTTTTCTTTCACTTACAAATGTTCTCATTTTTACTAACTGGTTCTGTTCTGAGAGTAAGGCTGTATTCACTAAGGATAGAAAGAAATGCCAATTATCGGCACGAATATTCTGCATTTTGACACATTTCGGCATCAGATATTTTTTTTTTTATCCGAAGTCCCAACTTTGAGTGCATCTTATTCTTCAGGGAAGTCCTGCACAATTGGGACTACAATTTGAGACTCACATTTCTGAGCAAATTCTATTTAACTTTGTTTTTATAACACTTCAGGAAGATATTTATTAATGAAAATGTTTAGTTACCTTTATAAGAGTTGATGCTGGCCCTGGGAACTCCCTGCCCTTTTTGTTTAATCTTCAAAGATAAATGAAAGATTCAATAATATTTTAGTTATATTACATTTTTTGGAAAACTTCACATTTACAGTAGAAAACTTTAGGGAGCTGTTCATTTGTTTGACTTTATAAGACATTTTGCTGAGGTTGGAAGCTCCCTGCACTTTCTGATGATTAAAATGTTAAAACAACCACGTCTATTGTGTGTTAACATGTTGCAAATATGAAAAGTTGTTTATTAAACATATTAACAGGATTTAAAACCCTTTTGTCAATGATTATAACATGTGCTCATGGAAAAAAATCTAATAAATGTTTGACAATCCTCTGTCTTTGACTTGCACATGAAACAACACAATGCAAACAAATTTGACAGTGTTTTAATGGTCTTGGGTTATGTAACTTTACATGTATAAGGAAATTCTGTTCTGTTTTTGTCTATTACCAAATGCTTAAAGCTTTATTTGCTTTTTTCTTTCAAAATGTTACGCAAGGCAAATTTATTTGTATAGCACATTTCATACACAAGGCAACTCAATGTGCTTTAAATGATAAAACATTCAAAAGCTTAAAATCAATCAGAACATTCAAAATCATCAGTAAAATCAATTAAAATCATCCACAAACACATTATATCAACAACATGACCAAAAATCTCTCTCTGAATCATACGCAGTAGAGAAAAAAGTGCCTAACTTTGATTTAAAAATGTTCACATTGGATGCTGACTTCAGCTCTACTGGCAGTTTGTTCCATTTAACACATAAAATCCAAGAATGGATTAGAATAATGATATGCAAACAGTTAAGCAATTCAAACTTAAGTGTTGGAGTTTGCCTTATTCAACATTTTGGCACCAATATTTTCACTTTGCAAATTAATATTGGCAATATCACACAATATCGTTCTAGTCATCAATAAATAATAAGCATCCTGTTTATATGGTTATCAAAAACTGTTTTCTAGTTGCCTTAAAAAAAGCCAAAGGAGTCAAAGATTGCTAGGCAACTGCTTTGAACTTACCATGTGACAGTACCACTGACAGCAACCAGGCAGTTTCATAAAACACAGACAAGGTCGCGGTTTGGATCCAGTACACTGACTTCCTGTGTCTGTGGGGAGACTGACACACTATGACTAAGCTAGAACAGTCAACGAAACGCACCGGTATCAATGTGTGCAAGTGCATCACAGAGTTCCCACGAAGCATACTGTAACTGACAGAAAGTTTCCAAGTGTGAGGAGCAAACTGTGCCAGTACAAGCCTCATGTGGGAGGGAAACAGTTCGGCCAACTCCTGAAAAGATGTCCCGAATTATCCGACCGCCGACGCATGTTCTGTCCCCGTGTCTCTGCTCTATTTTCCCGCTCTCTGCAGGGATCCACTTTTGTCAGCCACGCTATTTCTGACGTGGATGTGAGACAAGGCTCGTTCTGTTGTCGTTCCAGATTGGCTGCAGAGGCCGAGCTGACGGATCCAAACGTATCTGAGGAAAAGGGTTACTGGTTCTCGTCTGTTAGCCGAATAAAGATTTTGTCACTTGAGAGTTGGTGTGACTAAAAGGTTGACGTTAGAAATATCACCCAGAATAACTATTTTCCAGAACTGCAGGCATCAAAAATTCAGCATTTGAATATGAAAATTGACCCTAAATATGCTTAGAAGGATTTTTTTATAACATCAGGTCAAACCCACTTTGTTGGGGATCATCTAACTTTAGCATATCTTTCTTGATGAACACTGCTTCAGATTTAATCTAATTAGAGATCCTACATGCAAACGCTGAGTCATGAGCTTAGTTGGATTTTTTTTTTTTTTTTTTTTGCCGCAGATGTTGGAAATGCAGCCAGTGTGTGGTCTGGTTTCTCTATTTGGAAAGTTAAATACAGACTACTTTTACAGCAGCCAAATATGTTTGTTCCATTTTGGTCCAATAATTTGATTAGGGGACTGGGAGAAATGGGCAAACTGGGACACGCTATCCCATGACAGAGGAATGGAGTCGCTGTTTGTTTAGAACAATGATTTTCATTGTTTTTTGAAGTGGGAATTGGAAACCAAAACAGGCCAGTGATCTAAAGCAGACTGGCTTGCTACTAAATCATTATGTAGCTGATCAAAACACTATAAAAGCAAAATATAATGAGGTTGTCAAGATAAGAGCAGTGCTTTTGTAAATAGTAATATAATCTATCAGATAACTCGTGATAGAAGCATTAGCATCCAGCCTGCGTTTGATGGTTCCTGTTGGTTTTTTTCAATTTGTTTTTATTGGCACAGCCGCCAAGAGCTCCGAGTAGGGAAATTTCTGTTTTCACTTCTGTAATTCATTAAAGACACTACATTTATGTCATTTCTGAGAATTCTAATTATTTTCCATGCCCGTTTTTTTCTGTACAACAGGGGTTGCCAACTATATTTGCCTGAGGGTTGGTTGATAACAGAACGGTCTTTTTCAAACAAGCTAAAGTTTAGCATTGGCAGAAGTAGTCTACTAAGAATCATTCTAACATTCAGTGCGAAAAGGAGCAATAATGAGCAAATTAACTGTAATCTAAGCTCTTCTCCTATTAGCTTTGACAAGGACGTAATGTTATCAGCGGCGTTTGTTTGTTTGCAGGAATACGTCAGCAGTGCTGAACAGATTTTTACAAAACTTTAAACAAAGATAGAATTTATGCAATGGGAGATTCCATTAACTTTTGAAGGGGATACTGATAAATATACTGATTCTGGATCAGTTTAAAAGCTTAAAAATACCTATCTCTCATCATTGAAGAAATTACAAAATAACATCTCAGTTCATAATTGACCGATCTTTATAAAATTTGACTCAAGTATGTCAGGATTGTTTTTCAATTACTCCAAGTTTTATCTGGATCGGATACCGATTGCGCATTTCATTGGGATTTTTAGGGAAAAATGGGGTGTCCATACTGTACTTTTGGATCTACTATATTGTTATGAATGGGGATGGGAATTTTTTTCAAGCCTTTAAAGTGTGAATGATCATTGTACCCTGATCAAGATTATTGATCCACAAAAACTGCCAATAACTGTCAAAGAGGAGATTTGTTACTTGTTGTTTATCGTAGCAAACAAAGCTAAAATAGCTGCACAACATCAGAATAAATGTCAGCTTTAAGCAGCATAACTACTAAAGGACATTTTCTTTGATCTCATGACATGCTTCGACTGTCAACTACCAGTCTTCCTCAGAGGCGTCTGCTGATCACTTTGATGTATTTTTGATTTCCGCGTAGTAATTCCTGTTCATTTTGCCTTCTTTTTTAATAATATCTTGAAGTTTCATTTGTTCAGATTATTTATTGAAAAAGAAGACGAAATGAACTTGCTGGAATTATAACTACTTAAAACATTTCTAATAAGGGAGTCACTGTAATGAAGCCAAACTCCTATCTATCCGACAACCTACAGTCTATCAAACATCATTTGAGGATTAGCTGAAAAATGTATGACTATAACTGTAGAATAAATTGATTACATAAAAACATGCATCTGTATCGGCACATGAACTGTGTTTGTAAATCAGGAAGTGTCACCGTGTGATCGTGGGGCCATGAGTCAGGGATATAGAGACGAGAGCATGTGATCAAAAGGTCCCTGGTAGACAAAAAAAAATCCCCTCCCACTCACAATCACTGGTGCAAAACTCCCAAAGCTTCCTGAGCTCTGCTCATGGATCGGCAGAGAGAAGCTCAGAGCGGATACAAATTTTGTAAACATGGGGATAAATATTCACTTCTGTCCAAAACTGAAGAAAATATTGATGTTTTATCAATTTTTATCAAATGTTTGCAGAGTTCCCACACAGTAGAGGGATTGTTAGTTGCAAGAAAGCTATTGGTTTGAATCCAAACATCCATGCATGGATGGATCAAGCTGAGATACTTGCTTGTGTGTGTGTGTAATGGACAAACACAATATTCTGTTGGTCAAACACAATATTCTGTTGCTGTTTCCAATCACATTCTAGGGCCCTTTCAGCAAAAAATAAAACTAAGACATTATCTCAGGATAATAAGAGCAGAATCAAAGTCTTGCCAGATGCTTAGAAGCCATCTTCCTGGGCAGTTCCACCATTTGACGGGCTCCCAAAACCAACAGGGATCCCTGCCAAGTTAGAGAGCTACGAGCTGCACCCCATCACCATCCAACATCAACTCACACAACAAATAATGAAACCAATCGAGCAAAGTAGAAGCCTTCAAGGAAACAGCCAAATGGGGAGGGTGAAGCAGGGGCAATGGATGAATGGTCAATTCTGAGTTAAACTTGCTAATGCAAAAAGCAGCACAATGTGTGTCACTTTTGGCTTTTCCTCCAATAAGGGACAGCATGTGTGAGTGAGTTCTGTAGTGTAGTTTGTTGATGGGCAGGTCTGGTTAATTAGGACGTACTCAGAAATCCATCCAACTGTACTTTTCATGTCGTTCTGAGAAGTAGTGAAAGCAGCGACTCCTAAAACATACTTTATTACAAAATAAGCTCTAAATATATCGAGAAAGGCGATAGTGCAATTTTCTATATCGCCAAAATAGAAATTTTGATATATCTTGAATCACGATATATTGCCCAGGCCTACCACTAATTCAAAAATCACACATTTACTTTTCCTAGAATTTTGTACAGCTCTCACAATATTTGTCAAACATTTTAAACTTTCATTTTTCCATCTTTCCACACTTCAGTTTTTCATGCACACGCTCTTGCTCTTTGAGCCAATGATGCATCAGCTCTTTCGAATCGCATCATAAAACCATTATCTCATGATAAACCCTTACGGTGGTATAATATTTTCTTTTACAACTGCCTCATTTCAGCGCATTAACCTGTGGAAAAGTAATTTAGGGAGACAATAACACTCTGCTGGGTGGTGTACTACACTGCCAACTGCTGTCTTGATATTTTATCACCAGGATTTATGACATTTCATTAAGTACTTAAACTGTATTCTCATATTTTTATAGCTCTCTGGGTTATCACATGGTTATTATTGAAAAAACCTTATTGCCTTTGCATAATTAGGTCTCGAAAGCTCGTAACGAAGTGAAAGGGGGTGTATTCTACAGAAAAGAAAAACAATCCCCATTATCTGTCCTGAGCACCGATGGTTTATTTGTCCCTCGGCGGTGAAACGCGATCCGATAGTATTGGAGGAACCCATCTGTGAGACAGTGCTGGACAGCTAGCATGTGATTTACACACCAGCCATTTATGGAGCTTTTAAAAAAAAAAGGACAGCGAAGCCGCCATAAAAATAAGCTTATTTATGGAGGAGAGCAACACATGGGGCTGCTGTGTGGACACACATAACTGAGTGTGTGTGGTTGTGTGTGTCACAGAGGAACACTATGAGTTGTGTGTTTGTTTGGATGTTGTATAGCTACAAGTTCGGTCCAAACCATGCACAAAGCACACAAAACAAAACATAAAACTTTGCTTCAGGCAGTTAAATGAGTCATGAAAATAACATACGACTGTTTTGATCCAACAAAAAGTATTTGCAAAAGCAGTTTTTTTTCCCATGCAAATGGTGTAAATAACACATTTGTAACCATCATAGGCTAGAGCTGGGCAATATGGACCAAAACTCATATCTCAATATTTTTTCTCAAAATGGCGATATACAATATTAATCTTGATATTTTTAACTCAATAAAGTACACAGACATATTTATCAAAAACAGCTGCACAATATGTGCCACTTTTGGCTTTTTCTCCATTAAAGGACAGCACATGTGAGTGAGTTCTGTAATGTGGCTTGTTTTGGGAAAAATTTGGGTGAGGACGCACTCAGAAATCCATAAAACTGCGTTTTTCATGCTGTTCTGAGAAGTAACGAAAACAGCGACTCCTAAAATGAGTATTTTTACACAAAATAAGCTTTAAAAATATATACTGTATCTCCGAAATATTGAAAAATTGTAAAGGACACTGTTTGACTGTACTCTATGAATAATATTAAATACGTATATGATGTGATTTGTACTGTGTGATTGTATGAATTAAAACAAGTTTAAAAAATATAGATATCTCGATATAGGCAATATTGTCATTTTCTATATCGCTAAAATAGAAAACTTGATATATCTTCAATCTTGATGTATTGCCCAGCCCTATCATAGGCTCCAACAGTGCAAATAATATCACTTCTGAATGAAAACTGCTTACTCCTGATGGACCCACACTGAACTTCTTTCATCATTTATTATTCATATGTTTTTTTATTCTGAAAAATGATCGATGAATTGCTTCTTTGCACCTTTTTTTTATACAATTTATTTATATAGTGTGTGAGAACAAAATGTGATTTGCATCAAGGGGGACTGTGGTCCAATTTCATTGTATGTTGTACTTAATATGATTATGCAATGACAATAAAGACTTATCTTAACTTTTAATATTGGTTTGTTCCATCACTGCATGAGAAAACGTGTTAAATCCCCCTTAAGTATCTGTGTTTTACCATAATTTGTCAAAAGATTATCCCACAAATAAATAATGAATAAACCACCACATCAGGATCAAAAAGGAGTTCATGCATGATTTGGTTTTGTTCGGGGAAAACCTGACACAGCAGCATTTTATGATCTGAAAAATCAAGTTCACTTTCACCGTCTTCAGAACCAAAATCCCAACAGGAAAACTCTCACATCAAATAATGCTCACAAAACCAATAAAATACCATCTAAATGTGGAGTTGCTGCAGTTAACACTATCTGAACCTTTTGCCATGAAGTCAACACATGTGCGTTTTTTAACCAGTAGGGGGCAGAGTTTCCCACTGTATCCAGGCAGGATCCACACACAGGTGGGGGTGGGAGGACTGGGAGACAGGAGTGAGGGAAAAGGTTAAGGTGTGAACTCTTACTTGCAGTCTCTGTCCTCCAAGTCGAAATGCGGGTTGAAGTTGATGAGGATCTTCTGACCCGCTTCAGGCGCGGTTATGACCCACACACACTGCTGGGAGGGCGGGTATGCCCCCGGGTAGCCCGGGGAGGTCAGGTAGTCTGCGGTGTGGATCTCTATGCTCCCCCCGCATTTATCTGCACCAAAAACACAAGGCGGGGAGTGTTTGTAAGTCACAAAAAAAATCTGTGTTAAAAAACAAAACAAAACACATGATTTCAGCTAAATAGCCCAATATATTGTTTTACTTTATTGTTTTGCCCCTTGGTTCATTTCATTGTTGTCTTTTTTTTTGTTGTTATCTTTCAGTGTGAAATGTGCCTTTTTGTTTGAATTTTAACTTGTTCAATTAAAAAACACAATTTCATCGAGTTGCAAACTGTTTTATAATTAATATGCGTTTAAAAAAAAACAAAACAATAAACTAAATAAATAATCATTTCGCAGATTGTGTGTATTCTGTTTAACAAAAACCTTGATCATAAACACATGTATAATCAAATTAAATTCCCCATATTGGAGGCTGACAGCTTAAATAAACAGGTGGCAAAACTTCATTAAAGGTGCGGTGTAAAGTGAGAGCTTTGCCTCCTTAAAGGTGTGAAGGTGCAGTGTGCCACCTTTATCAGCAAACAACAAGTGACTGATTGTTGTCACTGGGTTATTAAAATGCATTTAGTCTGGCACACAATGCGCAAACACAGTCCATGAAATAACTATATATAGTCAAATGCTATATGTGAAATATCTGCATATTATTGTTACAATCACAAATGGAAGGTAATTGGTTTTATTTTCTGTTGATCTGCGCTATTATTGGGATAATGACAGCCTTTCTGCGCACATTATTTGATGCGTTTGTCTGATGGTAACTGTATTACCTGCAGACTATAATCTCAGAGGGAAAAGCTTAACAGGTGAGTGGTAACAATGGCGCAAAATAAATAAAAAAAAAATGATGCAAAAATGGATCAATACTCAGCTCAGCTGCCTGTTGTCAAGCAGCGTGCGTCCATTCAACACCTACCAGTCTGAGTCAACGAAGAAACCGCGATGACTTGGGTGAAAAGGAACAATAGCAATCCACTACGCATCCTTATCAGATGGTACAGCAGGAAAAATCAAAAAAACAAGAAAAGGGTCAGGAGAAAACGAGGAATAAAAGCAGGGTTTATCCGTCCAAGTAGCGGGAAGCAAAAAGCAATGTGTTTCAAAGTGGGAGATGTGCCTGTTGTAGCAGCATCCTGCACTACAGCACCGAGTCTGTCAGGGAACAACTTCCCATTTTCTGGAAAATAAATAAATAAATAATCCAAATTTTGAAAAAATTAAAAAAAAAAAAAAAAGAAAGAAATGAAACGATCAGTGAACAGGTGAAATCCGCCTTTGGTTCGTACTCAAATCTCCACTTCTGACACCACAGAGCACTGAGATACTTCCAGGTTTTTTAACAGAGAAATCAGGAGATTTCACACAAAAAAACCAGCCGCAGATCTCCACACATGGACCGGCTTTGTCACTCCTGCGCTCCGTCCGCTCGCTGAGACTCAGTGACTGACTGACTGAAACATCGGCGTCGGTGAAACTGACAGAAGGATTTCCACACCAGCTAAATGAACACCTCCTGTCCCCGAGACACTGCTGCGCGCAACTAACAGCAGAGAGCAACGAGGAGAGGAGAGTGGAGCGGTGCGCCCTCCGTGCGCTCTGACGCGTGCGTAAAGGGGCAGGAAGGAGGCGTGCACAACTATAGTGGACGAGCCGTGGACACACACACACACACACACACACACACACACACACACACACACACACACACACACACACACACACACACACACACACACACACACACACACACACACACACACACACACACACGTTCTCAAACTGAGGTCCGCGAATCCTATGGGAAAGGATTTTAAGGACCACATGTAAGATTTAAAAACAAACATTTAATGCTTTAATCAATTTAATTAAAATATTGAATTAATAATTTTCCAAAATATTTTACAATTATGTATACTTACTAAATCAAAACACTTAACTGTTCAACTTGATCATTTTAAATTAAAAATGAAAAAAAAAGGCAATGCATCAGGATGCCTCAATACAACCTTGAAAATCACCAATCACTGCACTTGAAATTAAGTTTTTTGTTTGTTTATTAGGACCCCCATTAGCTTAAAGCTAATATCCGGAGTTTCAGAGAAAAGTCTCGATGTCCCGCCCTAAACAGCTCCACTTCCTCTCACTGCCTCTGCCAATCAACCAGAAGCCACGCCTCTACTTTTCTTTGCTCACCGTGGAATATAACAAGGTCGCATAGGTTCACATTGATATAGGTCTATGGGTCAGGTAAGAGGGTCTTATATACAATAATGTATATGAATGACCACCAGCAGTAGACCATAGTAAAAGACTAGTTAGGTATTGTTTTGCATTTCAAAAGAATCAGTCATACATTAAACATAGATTTCTCAGAAACTCCGGATATCAGCTTTAAGCATAAGCCAGGCATTTCCAAAGTCCGGCCCTGGGGCCAATTGCGGCCCGTGTTCAAATTTCCACTGGCCCGCCGGCATCATTGACCACAGTAAAAAATAAAATACAAAAAAAAAATTACAAAAAGCAATTTTATATTTCACTGAACAAGACATCTGAATAAGATAATTGTTGGTGTTAACATGTTTTGAATTTACAGTGAGCATTTCATGGTGAATAAATTGTAATGTTGCACATGAACCTAGATATATTTAATATTCCAGAAAGTCTTTTTTCGCCCCCCCAGACATATGTTTTCTTCATTTTGTGATCTTTACATATAAAAGGCAGTGATTTTAACATAAACTTATTTAAATTTATTTGTGTTCCACATGAATTAATGAGAAGTGTTCCATTTGCAACACAAAATTCATAGAATAGTTTATTTGCATTTGATGTTGATGGTTCAAAGAATTTCAGGGTGAATGGGTGGCCCCCACACATTTGCACCTCGCTAAATCTGGCCCTCTTTTAAAAAAAGTTTGGACACCCCTGGCATAAGCTATCAGCTATTCTTCCTGGGTCCACAGATTACACAATAACAACACAATTTACACAGTGAAAATAATAATCATATTACACCAACAAAGCAGGCGTTTCAACAACTACAACTCAAACAAAATCAATAACAGACATAAATGCTCCGCAGTATTAGAATTTGCATCTGGCAATACATTTTCTTAATAAATAATACATCTGTAGGGATTTTTAAAATTAATAAAGATTGTGTTGTTTAATGTCATTTGGTAATGAATTTCATTCAGCTCTGTATGTTACTGAGAACTGTACTAATGACGTTCTTACTTTGGGTAAAATAAAACCACTAACTGCATGCTTAGTTGAGTAAAGGTGTGTTTCTGTTCTGAAAGAAAGCTTTTGGTATAATATTCCATAGGAAGATCATCAATTCATATAATAATTTGTTTTTAACTAAACATGTTTAAAGCCTGTTAAATAATCCAGTTTTTAACCATGATTGTTTTATAATGTAGCTATAAATAGGGTGTGAAATTATAAATGGCTTTAACAGGGGCCGATAACTCAATTCAAAGAACTTTATTTTTCCATTAGGAACTTCCTTTGTGACAAAGTGTAAGTGCATTTGTATTGTTGTCTTTAATCAAAAATATGAAGTCGTAAAGGGGTTGTCTTCTGATCGAGAGGTTGGGGATTCGATCCCAGTCTATAGCTATGTGTTCAAGTGTCCTTGGGCAAGACACTAAAGTCCAGTCCCTGGTTGGACTCTTCAACAACATTGCAGTACTTTATAAAATATACATCAATTAAAAAGACTGTAATATGTACTGCATTATGTTATATACTATTCTATACAATATACTGTTATGGCACTATACTGAAGCAGTGATACAGTTTATGTCCAAATCATTTATGAGACATTACTAAAAATGAGTATTGCTTAGCTGTTGTTGTATTATTTATTGTCTGCTTTTGCAGCCACTTTGTTCACTTGAAAACAATTTTTTTTTTTTTGATTTACTATAATAATTAACTACTAGTAATGTACAATGGTCATTCTTAATAACCATAAATCATTGTGTAACTGTGTTGTTAATTGTTTTCCTTACATATTGTAATTACAATAAAGTCTGTTCAGTTTATCAATTAAAAGCTTGCACCAGTGCAGCTATTAATGTCAGGGTACGGCTGTTTTCTCATGTGCCTCCATTAGGGACCCGATGACCTCCTTTACTGGTTCCTCTTTCAGCAATTTTCTGAGAACATGCCGGAACTTGTTGCTATACTGTTGTTTCACGTGCGTGTGAGTGTGTGTGTGCGAAGAAACAGCATTACTGATTAAATAAAGCCACTGTTGACTAAAAGCACAAAGCATCTGCTTTTACAGAATGTGTTTTGGTAAATTTGGTCAATAAAGATTTTTTTGTTTCTTCTTCAATGTTTTAATATTCATTTACACCAATAACAACCAAACCTTATCAAAATGGATTGTGGAATATGTCATTTAATAAATTACTTAAAAAATATAAAAATAAATTGTAAAACAACGTTTTTATCTATTAATGCTTTATATGATCAATGTTTATTTTAAAAAAAACTATAAGTATTGTTAGAAGAGCTTAAATACTGTTCTATTTAAGGGGACGGGACCCAGATAAGCAAACTGCTTCTCTCGTCTCCTTTTTCGGCATGTACAAAAACAAAAAAAAAAAAAAAAAAAAAGAAAGTGAATGTAACCATGTCAGAAATAAACTGAATAAATAAATAAAAAAAAAATAAAATAAAATAAAAAAATTTACTAAGGCAGCCAAAATGAATGAGAATGTGTCCTGATGACCTTCATATATCTGTGTCCCTGTCTGGCCCAATGGGTTTCCTGTGTGGTAAACAACAGAAGATTATAAGCACCTGCTGTAGCTGTGGGTAATTAATGAAAGACTGCTTGTTCAGCAGGACTTCACTTGATGAATTAGGATAAAAAAGTGATTGTCAGACGTTTATGTGAGCTGCTAATGGCTAAGGACACTGCACCGATTAAGGCTGTGTTCGAAATGGCACACTCTGTACTATACACTACAAACTCAATGAGTATTTACTGTCCACTCTATATACTATAAGTATTATGAGGATGATGACTAATGATGAAGTATACTTCCAAGTTTCCCAAGATGTATTTCGCACCTACGACAAAAACCTGACGCACACCGAGGCTAAATATCTGTTGATTTGCCACCTTTGTAAGTTCTGAAAGCATTTTAAGCGAGAAAGTGACTAAGTAGAATATAAACATCTGTTCATTTGATCCCTAAAACTTGCGGAAACACATTTCATTTCGACATTTCAAAAATTTTCAGAGACCCACCATTGTGCTACTGGCAAAAGCTATTAAAAAACTAATGGAAGACAACAGATGCTTTTGTTTTGAAAAGGGGATGTTTCATTTTTAGCTTGAAGTCGGTCCCAGGTCGGTTTTATATTCACAATGCATCATGGGATGGGAATATGACTAGTGTTCCCACCGTGCGTATGAAAATGTCCTGATATAGAATACATTCGGGTATTTCTCGTGTACTCAATCTTTTCATACTATCTAATGTGAACACGCTACATCCTCATTTTTATGTCAAACTTACCATGAGTTGTACGTTAGTATGCGATTTCGAACACATCCTCAGTGTTATTGAAATGGTGTAGTTGCGCTTTTTAATTTTCGCTATAGTTTCTGCCACCTGGAGGTGTTTTGTTTTTAATTTTTTTTCATATTCAGCGATGGGTTGCAGACAATGAGCCTTAACAAGCCCTCCTGAGGGTCCAATCAGACCACACAAGGACATTGCTAAATTCAAATATCACATAAAGGTTACAAAGTGCTAAAAAAAAAAAAAAAAATTAAAATGAAGGGAATACAATTCAACCGCAAGTCAATCCCACCTCTGGTAAAAAACGCTCATCCAGTTAAGAGGCAACACTGATTGTGAATCCATTTCACCTGCTGATGTGCAAACGGAACAGACAACGGGTGGTAATGAGAGGCGACAGACCGTTTATCTGTCCTCATCCTTTCTGGTTGACTTTTGGTCACTTTAGCATTTTTTTTTCACCTCATCCAGGATGTTATCAATGCACACTTTTTTGGAGCAATGCGTCATAAAAGACTTGATGTCAAAATACCCATTGTATTGAGCTTAATCTGCATCATTCCTTGAGGTGCTACTATAGATATGATTATTGGCAGACTTGATAAAGAAAAGTAGGAGTGTGGACATTTTGTTATAACTGTAATGTTAGACAGAATTTGAAGTCAATATTGGATTGTTGTGAAAGGCCAGAAGCACGTGTGTCATCTTCATGACCCGTTTGTTTCACACACGTAAACCTTTCTTTAGAGGTAGATTTTCTTTTGACAGGAAGTTCTTCCTCTATTCAGGAAGTAGCAGCCACGGGTAAAAAATAGAAAGTGTCTATTTGTACGGTTGCCGTTCGGACACCCCCCGGTGCTATTGGTACTGTTGCATCTGGTGGTGTGGATGGTGATGGCAAAAAAGGTGGTGTAGAATAATTTTCATCACTGTATATGGAATTACCTTGCTCCAGAAATAGTTGGAGAAAAAGACAACCTATCAATCAGTGAAACAGGGAGCTTGTTGTTTGACCCCCAAGTTTAAATATATACCAATGGTACACTTCTCAGTAATTTGCTGTGAAGACATACATGCATCCAAACAGTTAACATTTGGATATTTTCTAACATGGAATATAATTTCTATTTTAGATTCACATTTTCATTTTCTTAGAAATTTGAAGCTTTCTTGATCAAAAATAAGATTTCAGTAATCTAAACAAAAAAGACAAAAAAGTTTTCTTTTTACAGAAACAATGGACAAATTGTTAATATAAATGCACCAGCTAAAACAACTTGATCAATTTCAGCCTCAAGAAACGATGAAGAGAGGAACTGCAAGTGGAGCGGAAGCCATTTCTTTAAGTTAGAAAATGCAGGAAACAAGTACTAGTGAAGTAATCCTGCTTGAAATCTGAAAGGTCGATAAAAGAAACATCAGGCTTTAAAAAGGAAAATAAGGATGACTTTCAGCTTTTAAAGCCACAATACTCAAAAATGAGCAGCATAGCACTCAATACATTTTGGAGGAACTTTAGGAAAAATATAGGAGAATATGATAGCCCAAAAATAAAGCCACAGGAATGAAAACACAGTCTTTAAGTTAGTGAAGACGTGAGGGACAAAAGTGATTAAACTATCCAAAAGAAACATCCAAATAAGCAGCTACGGTCAAAGATTCAGATGTTTTGATACTTTAGTATACATATACAACTAGCGTTTATAAATATACATAGTGAAATATGAGCTTGCACTTCTTGTCCTCTTGAGTGGAAGACTGAGAAAAGACAAGTCTTTAAATAATGTTTGGCAGATAAACACACTCCACACGCCTGAAATAGCTTCAGAGGCAAAGCACATGAAAAGAGCAGAGTTTTTGTTGTTGTGTTGTTTTTTTTTTTTTTTACAAGGTTTGATCATAACTGTTTCCTTTTGTATTGACTCTGCCAATGGCTTCTCCATTGTGTTAATATTTGATTTGTTGAATGTTTTTTCCTTTTTTAACTGGTTAAAATTCACACCAATTATTTTGAGGCTTAATATGAGCCCAGTAAATCACTCCCAACATTTGTTGCGGTCCATTAATTACATGGAGTGGAGGTGAATTTCAAAGTAAAGCAGGAAACAGGGTGAGTTTTAATGGCAGGTGGAGAAAAAAAGTATATTCAACAATATTCTTGCACTTTATTTTAAGCAGCTTGTTGGTTTACACTTACTAGGCTACTCATTGCAAAACATAAAAGGAGCAAAAAAATTGAAACAACAGCCCATCTTATAGGGAATTGACCAATTCACTGTATACAACCAAAGGAATAGATTTAGAACTAGTTAAACACACACACTTTTGTTATTGTTTTCAGCCAAAAATAACTGGACAATACAGTATTACACATGGCTATTTAAGCGGCTGTTACGATTCTGAGTCTGGCAAACGTTGCTTCAGGATGTGTGTTTATCACAGCAGCAGCAGCATAGTTTGTCAGCTGTTTCATCTGTTTCAAACACTCACCAGAGCTGCTACATCACTTTCTTGTCATCCTCACCCTTTCCTGACCACAGGAATATTCAATTTATGGTGACAGTCCACTGTTTTGTCCAACCGCTGCGTCGCATTGGGTCTCAAACACTTCAGATCATGTCAAAGGCGAAACGAGGCAGTGTAACAGTTACTAAAAATGGAACTGATTGTGAGCGCTCAGTGCGTTTTGGATAATCTACAGTAAATACTGAACGTAAATACATTATCTGTGGGTAAAGGGACTAGTGGTTAAGGGAGAAGGCTTGTAATTGTGGGCTCACTGGTTCAAATATTACCTGGTCCATTACTGTGGGGTGTTGATCAGTCCCTTATATTAACCCTAACTGCTCTCTGTGCACTACTCCGTGGCTGCCCACTGCTCCTCAGGCAGGGGTTAAATGCAGAGAACACATTTAGTGTATGTAACTTTACATATATGACAAAGTATGTATATTCTATATTAAACCACAGTGTCTGTTTTACCTGTGGGGTACTTTGAGAGGGAGGAAGGGAGGAGCTCACATTCTTATAGGGTAGGAGGAGCCAGGATTGTCAGGAGGAGTTTCCACGTTGTGACGTCCTAACTTGAGAAAATATCCAAATCGCTCTTTTGGAGCTGACTTTATACAAAATGTGTAATAACAAGGCAGGAAGGAAACAGAACTTTTTCAACTTTGACCCTTTGAATGAGGCTAAAGGAATCACTATAGCAAAACCATTATAAAGTGATTTTTTCAGAATACTGCCCCTTTAAATTCAAACAATGGCAGAGCATTTCAAAACTGTTTTAAATATGTTTTTTAAATCCATCTATGTAAAAAATACATACATACATGAAATGGTGCAGGAGTCTGACAGCTTGAAGTGTCTTTTAAATAAGATGTAACAATAGATCAAGTTTAAAAAAAAGATGATTTAAGAATAAGGAGGGTAACAAAACAAGTTAGATTAAAAGGGAAGTGATATGACATCGTCAGGTTCTCCAAAACCAAGAATAATCAGACCAACCTACAAATCAAATTAGTTCAACGCTGACGTACTTTAACAGGCCACAATAAGGAGGAAAACGGTCGAGAGACACAAAATAGCTGAGAACCCACTCTTGTTTCAAGCAAATTTAGAAATGTTCTCCACACGAGTTCAGAGTAATAGCAGTAAGACCCACATGAAATATTCAGTGTATAAATGTTGCATTATTCACAGCAAAGATGATGAAATCTCAAGAATTTTATAATTTTTGCCATGATAAATGGGGAAAAATTGCTTCTCAGAAACTGAGCCAAAATGATCTACATAAGGAACACTATATGCACAACACATAGTGACATAGTTCAGGCAAACAAATAAAATGGAGTCTCCGGAGCTTTTTACACTTAAATGGGAAATTTGAAGCTAACATTACTTTTTAAAAGTAACGTTGACAACACTGCTAGTAAACAACCGACTGACTGATGACATAATAAAAAGGATTACATATGTTTCTTATTACACCTTTCAGTGTTTACTATTTTAAGGCTAATACATTTCTTTAATCCTGCAGTGACCTACTTGTACACCTAATTAGCATGCTGGGCTAAAACTTCAGCTTGAGGCCACATATTGATGCATTGCTGGGCACTCGCAGCTTAACTATTCTCAATTATTTCTGCTATAAATTCAACACACCACAAGCCTTTAGCACAGTGATTCGTTTTAATCCAGTTTCTATTGAACCCCAGGGGTTCGCTAAGTCAGTTTCAGGTGTTCGACAGTGGTCAAGACACACAGAAAAAATATATTTCCATGATAAATTAGTTTATTAAAAGATAAATTATGATCACAATGTTACATTTAAATTTTAAACTCTAATTTATATAAAACATGTCCTAATAAAATATATACCTATTGAAGAATTTTTTGTTTGTTTTTCCAATTACAAAGGGTTTGGTGAATGTAAGCTTGCAAATAAATTCAAAGGCACACCATCAACTGAAAATGTATCTTGAATAGAAATTAAACAAATACAAAAAAAAAAAAGATGTTTCACATTTCTTCATTCTAAAAAAACAACAAAAAATCTGTTACAATTTTACACATTTCTTGTTTCAAATAAAAAGTGCAATTAACAATATGCAGTCATTCTTATCAAAGTGTCTCGAATACAAACATGTTTTTTTTTTTTTTTATATCTTTCATATTTTGCATGCATGTCGAGGGTGGATAAAATTAAGTTTCAAAAATAAATAAATATTAGAACTACAGTTGAACTTTATTTTGTTAAATATTGTTTTGTTTTATATCATGGATCTAAAGAGCAGCGAAGTAGCTATGTAGCGCTTAAGGCAAGCAAATATCACATGGTGTTTTTTTATTGTGTGTTTTATCCAGATTTTTATGAATATCACAAGTTAAGGTAGCTTTATTTGCACACATCCACTGTGGTGAGGGTCTCCTCTCCCCACTGGCCTGCAGCTGTGGTCGGGAGCTGCTGTGAAGCTCACGGCAGCACAATAGCAAAATAATGAATTTGTTTTCAAAAATGTCAGCAAGCTTTGTCGGAGTTTAGCTATGTAGCCTAGCTTAGGAAACCAGTAGGGCTTTGTTTGTTGTAGCTTGAGTTATTTTGGCTTAAGTGCATCTAGTGTTAGAGTCATACTGTTGAAACCCCTATTCAAAAACACACAAAGCATACCCAAACCTACACATGCACATGCATGCATGGAAAGACTGTGGAATGATGGAAGAGTGATGGTATTTCAATAATGACAAAGCCAAATCACAGTAATTACAGATGACACTGACAGTGATCCATTGGCCAGCTGAGGAAAACCAGCATCCTGTCAGCCAGCTTAATGGGATCCTCCACTGTTTTTACAAATGTGGCCTAAAATCTTTGAAATGTCCTTATTATAAGATCTTTGCCTAGTAAAACACATTATTTTTGCACCATATTTGTTTTATAAACTTTTAAAAATGGGACTACTTTATCATTTATATCCTGTAATTCGCCATCTTAAAATCACGTGATTGAAAACGTCACACACACCCATTCGCCTGTAAATATCTCATTGTTTCCTATTGGAGTGAAGCACTCAGTCTGCTTTTTGGATCACTTAGCAGCTTTTGTTGGTCAAAATGCCAATTTGTGCTGCTTTTGATTGCTCAAAATAATCAGGAAAAGTTAAAGATGTCAATGAAACCTTCTTTGGTTTACCGAAAGAGGATAAAAACAGTAATATATGACAGTTGCAACTCTGCAATTTGGTAGTAGACAATGAAGCAGAGAAGAAGAGCTCTCCTTCTCTGCTTTCGGTAAACCAAAGAGGGTTACATCAACATCTTAGATCTTCTAATAAGGACATTTCAAAGATTTTAGGCTACATTTGTTTAAAAAAAGTGAAGGATCCCTTTAAGGCTCATGGTTTACAAATGCTATCCATACTAAACCAATAGCTAAAGCCATAAGCTATATTTAATGCATTATTATAGGTACATAGAATGCTGATTGTTTACTACATTTGGTAATGCAATTGTAGGACTACCTTAATTTTGCATTCTATATTTTTGCTAAATTTGACAAAAATTACAACTTTTTAAAATAGTTTCTTATCTCTCTTTGTATCAATTTTGCAACTTTGATTTGAAAGAATTCTCCGTGTTTCTTAGAGGTCAATTTCTATTTTAACCTGAACTCAATGTTTATTAAGTTTGTGATGATGTCAGATTGATACCCAACATAATGATAGCAAGTACAGTAGTAAGTAGGACTTTTTCTAAATACAAAGGGAGTTAAAAAAAAAAAAAATATATATATATATATATAAATAGCGCTGTATTTGAAGTACATACAGAAAGTTTCATCTTTATTCAAGTCAACTCAATCTATATTCAAGTCAAGATGCACAAAACCCATAGGCCCATGTGAAAAACTGCTCCAGTTCTTTGTAAAGCACGCATGCCTGCAAACATTTGTGATCCCTTTCTCTTTAAACATGTATGTATGCACGCACACACGCACACACACTCTTTCGGAAGATATTTCAACACAAGGTCATGCCACTCATGATAAGATCTCACCTTGTGGCACAAAGCCAAATGGACTTTGGTTTGTGTGCACACATGCTAGCAGAGAGCCGGCGCTCTGGAGGTCTTTGCCAGTTGTACTTACCCAAAGAGCCTAATGATGACACACTAAACGAGGGAACGAAATGGACAACACTTGCCAAAAATGCCTTGTTTGAGGACCCAGATAGTGATAATTACTGTCATTAGCAAGGAGAACGTTTGAAAAAAAGATTAGGAGTCGTTGTCTGGTGCTAAATTAAAGTGTGTGAACTATTAGTTTGTTGGCTACCATTTCAGGGGTTTGGCCAGTAATCCAAAGCGCTCCGACCCCACCAAAGACAACCGCCATGTAATTCTCCCTCTCGACTATTAAAGAATAAACATCTAAAAAAAAAATATATGACTGTGACATGTCATTATTTGTGGAATTTATTTATGAGCCTGAAAATATGTACTTTAAAATACCAACCACTTCAACAGTTTTGTCATAAATCCTACCGTTTTGTACAACACTGATTTCCACAAACTGGGACTGTATCGAGATAGCTGTGACGTTAGGTTTTAGGTCAGAGCACAGTCAGAAACAGCTGAAAGTCACACTGTTTTTTCTGCCTTTTGGAAGGATTTAATCACAATTAGTCACTAGTCTGACTATGTCTCATGCACAATGTTAAAAAACTCTATTATAGATTTGTGAGTAGAATGATAGAGTCGAATGAGTCAAGTCAAAAATAATGTGTAACAAATCAGAACTGAGCCGTTTGTGATTTTATTCTTTTATTATGTATTAATTTCATATTATGACTATATTTCTTTCTTTTCTTATTACATAATAACACATTCTTATACCTTGGGATTCTTGGCAGGAATGCTTATGTGTAAAGACTAAACTCTGACACTCATCCTATGCTTTGAAAAAGCTGTTTGACATCTGCATCGTGCGTTTATACATAAATCAATATGACTTGTCATTTCTGAAAAATCTGTGTTCACAAGCTTATAGGTTTTGTAAGAATATTTTGGTGAAGTACAATATCATATCAAATGAAACTTTATTTATATAATGCTTTTCGTATATAAAATATAATTCAAAATGCTTTACAATATTAAAACACACACAGATACAGGCTGGTACAAAGGATCTGAGAGGAACTTGGACAACACAAAGTTAATTCAACTCTTGGTGTTCATGAAGGATGACAGATTATAATCTTAGTTTAGAGTCACATGAAAAAGAAAATAATCACATGTGGATGGCTATGATTCTCATCTCTTTTAACAAGACACTGAACCCTTTTATGCCAATGCTTTTTGGCTATCAAAAATAAACAAATTTTGTTGCAGCGCATTAATCATATCCTGTTTTGTTTTGGGTTTTGAGTAGGTTTTTTTTTTTGGCGTTTGTAGTTCTTTAGCAGTTTGAAGTTAGTTGTCCTGTAATGTAATAATAACAAACTGTGCATCCCAAAGCTTAGAATAAACTGCAAAAACATGTACAATATGAATTTACATGTATTTTTTTTTCCCCCAATATGGTGCAGATTACTTAGGAAAAAGAACAACAAACTAATAAAACAAGTAACTTGACAAATGTAATAGAATTACAAATACTGACATTTTACAACTAAAAACACAAAATTTACATACTTAGACTAAAATGTGAAAAGTGGGACTAGGATCAATAAAACTTCATTAATTTATACCTAAAATATATGTATTCAACAGAAAAAAGTGTTTTTAGGGTGTACTTATACTTTAATAACCATACAGTAGGTCAAAATGTATGGATGCCTTTTTTGGGGGTGAAAACTGCAATGAAATGTGCAATCCAGACCTGATTAAACTTGGTAATTAATGAACATAATTCAGTCAAATTTAATAAACATCAGGAAATTATGAACCGAGACACAAATTGAACAAATTATGACGGATAGGGATTTTTGGATTTTTGAAACTGATCCAGAATGGGTATATTGATCCAGATCCCCTCCAAAATGTAATGGGGTTTTCCATGGCATAAGGTCGACCTTTGGTTAAGGTTTTGTCAAAATTCATTCAAAGTACTTTTAACGTGATTCTGCTAATAAACAAACTAACAAATAATTAGAAATACAAATGTGTGTGCGTGTATGTGTGAAATCAGGAGCATTGAAAGCCACTCATTGGCTTCAACAAGAGTTGAAACCCACAGGAAAGTGAGAGTATCACAGCCTTAAGGTCACAGTGAGTGTAATCAGTGACCTGGAGGCAGGGAATTTGTTACTCACTAAGTAAGTAAGTAAAGGGTGGGTGTGTGGGTGTGTGTGTGTGCGTGTGTGTATAGTTGTGGTAAAGGCCTGACCTAAGGTTAGATTGAGGGTTAGGAGGGCAATGGAAAGGCCGTGTTTCCTGAGAACTGTAATTAAAACCAATGTCCTGTGAAGTAGCCGTAGCCCGACTGTTAATGGGACTGCCACTTCATAGCAATAGAGACCACGTACTGCTGGAGTAACTGGGATTCTGGTGTGTACATTACAGAGTTATGTGAACATGCCGGACAGATAAGATACAATCCACATCCTCTCCCAACAACAATTACAGCACAGCATCCATCAGGGATAAAAGAGCAGCAAGTTTGCCCAGGTGGATTTTCTAAGGAACCCCTGATAAGTTAATTAGTGAAGGAAAGCATGTGGCAGAGGGTCCAACTTCAACTTTAGACAGGCTGTTTACGCCCACTGAGGTGTGACATTTAAAAGCCAGGAAGTCATTGCAACACATTGAAAATTTAATGCAAGACACGCATCTTTCTTTTTGACATTTAAATTGTTTTTCCTCTTTTTTTAAAGGCTATTTTAACTCATTCTCATGTAGCTATGCGTCAGAGGTACACACCAAGAACAGTCTACTCCTCCTCTCTGATTTAGCAAGTGGTGACCTGGTGATTTGCTGTGCTTCTTTTTGCCCTTTAATATTTATTCTCTGTATTTTACACATTCTGGGAATCTGTGAGCAGTGGTAGAGACAGCTGTGACACAAAAACCCATCTGGCCATCAATCAGATCATTTTAGGCAGTTATATCAGAAATTCAATATTTCAATTACTTGTATTGTTTCAGCTGTAGAATTTGGGCATTAAGTCAGAGTGAGCATGTTGCTCACGAGCTGTGGATTCACCACATTTATTATTGGTTGATAGATCATGTCTAGTTTTTTTTCTTTTGTGTATAAAACCTTTTTTTTTTTTTTTTTTTTTAACTCAAATAATAGTTTTATTTGTTATTTTGATATTGTTTGAACAAAGCAATGTTTACTCTGTGTTATGTCACAATGATTTTCCAACGGCAGGAATTCTGTCACAAAAAAACCTGAAAAACAGACGAAGTGTAGTTTTTGTATCAAAAAAATACAAAAATGTTATTGTTATCACAATTGTGTGGGAAAAATGGCACAAGTGATAATTGTTTTTCTTTGTTAACTCTGCCATAAACACCAGTGTTTATTAATTTTTTGTTTATGCATTAAATTGTTAAGCATTACGTCAAATGTACTCAACAGATTTTGACAAAATTTCAACCAAATGTAGACCTTATGCCATGGGAGATTCCATTAAATTTTGGAGGATCCAGATTATTATACTGATTCTGAATCAAAACCATACGTTTTGACCTACTGTATCATTATTAATGGGAATAGAAATGAAAACAAACCTTGGTTAAAAAAAAACATTTATTATTTCATGATCATAGTGAAAACAAACTGAGTGAACGAGGTAGAGACAGGCCTTTCTGGGTTCAACATCAAGGACTGACTGAAAAGTGCAGTTCTATTATCTGCCCTTTGAATGCCCATTTGTTTTCTTTTGCTAAACTGGAAAATAACAAAGATGGAAAATTGCATGAAAGCTAAGCTGCTTTCATTTGAGCCACTGTATTATGATAATCTGCTGTGTTAGTTCTTCTTTGACACAAGTGCAGGGAAAAAATAAGGATGGTGATTTAGCTGTAACACGAGTGTTACTAGATGTATTATAGTGCAAAAAATAAGTATATTAACATTATATACAAGCCTTTGAGATGCAATGAGTACAGCGTTTTCGTGTGCAAGACTTTTCCCTTGATTCCTTGCTAAAGCCTCTCTGACTGAGGACATCCAATGAAACGGAAGCTTGAGCAGCACTTACAGCATGTTCATGCCTGAAACTCAAAATGCTGCAGTCATCCACACAATTCATCCAGACAACTACCATTTTAAAAGAACAACTCACTGAATCTCTCCACATTACCAATAACCTTCGCAAAAAAAAAAAAAAAACAAATCTCCTCACATGGGCGACTCTTCTATTGCACTATTTACAATGCTGAAAATAAATGACCCCAGTCGAGTGAGGCCTCTACTTACTAAATCACTAAAAACAGCCACTGCCTCCTGACAACATGTTCAATTTTCCAGCTGCCTCACCTCATTTTTATTCTTGGTGTAATGTCCAGTGTCACGCAGCAGTGGTTTCAAGCACGAGCAGAATGGAAATGATAGGAAAGGGGAGAGGGGAGAGGTGAGGGGAGAGCAGAGGGCTGCCAGGGTTTAAGGCACCATGCATCTTTTCTATCTGACGGACTCTGCTGGTTACCGAGTCAATGGTTCACTGGGCCATGAAAGAGCCGATTTGTTCTCCTCCTGCAGAAGACCTTTGGTCTGAGAAAGCATGCGCACCCCAGTAGTATTTCTAAAAAATAAACCCATTTTAACATTAGCATTAGTCTTACAGGGAAATGTTTGAATGTTGATTATCTGTGACCATTTAGCTTGAAAGAACACATTACAGAAACTAGGGAAATGTTTCTCTTATGATTTCGTTATGATAAGTAATTCAGGGGATGTGTTGGGTGACCCGTTGACCTGTTGATAAATGAGAAACATGAGGTGGTTGGTGAAGTGGAGCAGAGCGTGTAGATTTAGAAATCATTTATCGGTTGCAAGATAACCAAAGCAACACGTGTACGTTTTTGGAAAGTGCTAATAAGACTCGGAAACTATAGATTCCATATGATAATGTCTGGATCAGGAGTAGTGTTCACTTTGTCGAGTAAATCACAAACAAAAACTTTTCATCAACGATTCTTTATTCGGTGACGAGTTTAGGAAGTACTGACAACAGAAATAAAAACATTTTATTTCATTTTTAACAAATTCATTATCGTAACTCAAGTGGTAGGTCATTTGTTCAAATATACAGAAAATTAAAAAGAACTCGTAAAGAACACGATGATGTATTTCTTAGACATTTTTATTATACAAGAGTGGCCCAGTTTTAGTTTAAATTACTTAACTCATAGCTATGCTTACAATGGAGTCTTTACCACAGTGACAAACATAATGGCCACGGTGACATGATGTTTTTTGATTTGGAATTAGTTATTTCGAATTAAATTATTATTATATATAGTGTTCTGCTTCGTCTTTACATGGAAATAGTAGTTCCAAATTGAGGTTTACATGGATAATAGGTTTATTCAGCTTAAACGTGTATCACGTCTATCGGAAAAACACAAAACAAACCTTTTATTTTTGGCTACAACATAGAAGATCAGGTAGGAGGAGCCAGGATTGTCAGGAGAAGGAGTTACCATGTTGTGACATCACAACGTGAGAAAAATCCAACTCGCCCATTTGGAGCTGACTTTTGACAAAACATGGAATAACAAGGGAGGGAGGAAACATAACTTTTTCAACTTTGGCCCTCTGAATGAGGCTAAAGGAATGTGTATCACTGTAGCAAAACCATTATAAAGTGCATTTTTCATAATGCTGCCTTTTCAACTTAAACAAAGCAAAAAGACTAAAATGTGATTTTAACTACAATAAATCCACTCTTTGATGAATGACTAAGAAAACTATATTAAAAATTCTTGGCAAAATTAATACTTTTATTGGAAGTGATCTGGCAACCAAGTTCTCAAAAATAGTTTTCTGCAAGACTTAATGTAAGATTGAGTTTTCACTTTTGTTTTGAAACCAAGAAAACAGTCAAAGTTATAAACAAGTGAATTTCATTTCAGCCAAGTTAATGTTTAACCAAATTACGATAAACTGTATTTAAAGCTAAAGTTTACCTTTGACTAAAGTATATGTCCGTTCAAATGAATCTATATTTTGAATATATATGATGTACTGTAGCGTTATCTTTGGGTAATGAAGCCCAAAGAGATAACGGAATCATTCAACATATCTTCATTTTGTCAGGGAGACACAATCACTCCATCAAATTGATTATTTTGTCAGACCAGACGGTTGTTAACAGGCCAATCAATAGTCAGAGCGAATTCTAATCTTAGCCAAAGCGCGCGCACACATTAACCGCTGCCACCATTCATCCTGTTCGGTTGCGAGTTTAGGAAGTGTGACCAAGTGCATTTACACTCAGATCTATACATCTGTGCATCATTTTGATCTTAAACGGGTCAGCCTGTGTGTGGGAGTGAACATCAACACACACATATGAACACAGCAGCCTGGTGCAAAGAATGTGTTGCCATGTTCTGTATTTTTCTAACCTCCATAATTAGAAAACACCAGTAATTTACATGCTTATATTCATCTGATTAGAAATCAACAACTTAATCATTTAAATTGAAGAAAATAACTGAACCGGTTTGTTTGTTTATTTCAAAACTAGTCCTGAAGTCCTGCATCTTTATAATAATTTGTTCAGCCATCAGCTTTCAGGCCAGATTCTATTATTCATCATTAGTGTTGTTATTATTGGAGGACTTAAAGCATAATTAAATATTAAACGCAGAATAAATTACCTGGTTCAGAAAATATAATATTTAAAGTGTTTGCTTTCATTCAAAAAGGAAAACACTAGCGGGTAAAAACAATTAGAAAAAACATTTCGTTTTTGACTAAACAATTTGGAGGTTATTTTAGTTAGTTCAAATACTTTGTCCTTTGAATAAAAGAATATCTCAGAGTTTTAGAAAATAATTTGTAAAATACACACAGGGGTCCTCAACCACCGGGCTGCATCGTCCATCAGATAAATAATTATGTTCTATTTATATCTGTGATTGTATGAACATCACTCACGCACATTAACAAAGTGTAAAGTGAGCGCCCCCAAGTGAGACAACCATCATCCCATACAAGTGGCAATTCCCTTGTGAATTACCTGTATAGTGAACATACGCTCCTTCCACTACATTATTGTCGTAATGCTACATTCACGCATAAACACCACTCAACCATTTTTTGCTTTAAACGTACATTTGTAAGTGAATTTTAAAAATGTGGTTAAATTGAAAGCAGAAACGTGCAGATCATTATTTCAATGGAAGCTGTTTGCTTTGGTCCCGTGTGTGAGAGAGAGAGGCTGCCTGCGGCTGTGCTGGTGGGACTATTGCCAGACAGTTTACAGTCTGGAATTTGATGGGACCGCGTAATGTTTTTCCATGCACTCTTCTCTTCTCTTTGATACATTATGAACGAAACATCGTCTGTCAAACTGGCAAAACAGACGTGTCATATCAGATGCGTGTGCACTGCAACACTGCGTGTACACCTAAACGTGCAGAGAAAACATCATCATCTCATTTCACATTCAATCGTGCTGTATTCTCCACCATGTAGACAAATGTTATCACAAAAATGTGGATCCAAGCAACTCTTTCAACTTTTTTAGAGCGAGAGAAAGCCCCCATAGACCCTAAAGTATCACTACATTTATGTATCTAAATATTCTGCCCATGCAAGTATGTATACTGTATATACATACACATGTAAGTGTATGTATATACAGTACGTACTTGTATAACCAGACGCACATGCGTGTATATGGATATATGTAAAATTCTGTACATAACCTTTTATATCACAAGTCATATTGTTTTGCACATCACAAATGTTGCTATTTTTAATATATATTGCTTTTCTGTGTACATCGTTCTATGTCACACTTGCTTTGCTAATGTAAACTTGTTTCTCGTGCCAATAAAGCTGTTTTGAATTGAATTGAGAGACAGAAGAGGCTGTGTTCGAAATCGCATACGAAACACGACACACGAAATGAGTATATACTGTCTACTACTACTGTATATACCATTAGTATGGTTAGGATGATGAACGTTCCCACTGAAGAATACTTCCTTAAGATGCTTTTCAAACCTACAACAACAAAAACCGGAAGCACCCTGAGGATAATAATTTCTGTTGATTCGCCACAAAAACATTTTAAGTGAGAAAGAATATCGACATGTGCTCATTTGATCCAGAAAACTCATAGAAACACATTTCATGTCGACATTTCTGAGATTTTCAGAGACCCGCCATTGTGCTACTGACCAAACTTCCGGTTGACTTCAAAACAAGAGCCATATTTACAAAAGCGTTAAACTATTGGAGGACAAGAAGAGATGCTTTTATTTTGAAGTGACGATGAATGACTTATCTTGAAGCTGGTGTCACGTACAGAGTTTGTAACCGTATCCCAGTACGTGACTGCTGCATTACAAACTCAGTACGTAACACGTGCTGCATTACAAACTCAGTACGTACTGAGTTTGTAACCGTATCCCAGTACGTGACTGCTGCATTACAAACTCGGTACGTAACACGTGCTGCATTACACACTCAGTACGTAACACGTACTGAGTTTGTAATGCAGCAGTCACGTACTGGGATTATACACATGCTGGAATTGCCATGTGCACATTGTCATACTGAGATTACAATGATATCTTAGTTGAATATTTTTTTAAATATTTCAGCAAGTTTCTCAACAAGTGCATTTTATGCCAAAAATGTACTTTGAACATTTGTTTTGAAGTTGAATGAACAATCTCAGCACAGAGGAAGTAAAAAAATTAATTTTCCGGTAGTGCGCATGCTCAGATACAATCTCAGTACGTGACACTGGTCCCAGGACAATTTTACGTTCCGTTCGCAATGCATCATGGGGCGGTTGAGTATGACGAGAGTGCCACTCCGCATACTTCAAAAATGTTGCAATATAGTATAAATCCGGGTATTTCCTATGTATTCAACCTTTCCAAATGATCTAATTAGAACACACTACATACTCATTTTGACATCAGACTTGGTATGAGTAGTTCGTTGGTATGACATTTTGACCAAAGCCTGAGAAGAAGAAAAAAAGTCAACTGCAACAAACATCCAAAGTTAAATTTGATTGGTTCACACAAAGCCACAAATAATGACAGATGCACATATGTACATACTGTAGGGTCAATAATAACCAATCAATCACACACACACACACACACACACTCTTACTGTAACAGCTTACTGTCAGACGGTCTTTTACAGACACATGCACACAGAAACCCAGTGGGAGAACCGAAGAGGGATCACAGCAACCCACCAGCCTTTCTCCTCCCTCCCTCCCTCCCTCCCTCTCAGCCCTGAGGTCTTCCATTTCCTCACTTTCCCACAGACGTCTCCTCCAATGATACACTATTGATTTATTGTCGGCCACAAAACAGAGAGACGGAGCGAAAGATGACGAAAAGGGGACAGAATGTTATTGAGCCAAAGAGATACACACAGAAAGAGATATCATTCATTTCACTGAGTAGCGATGATGCTCAACAGCACAACTTGGTTTTATTTATGGGTTGATAGAGACATATAAAGACAATTTGAGTTGAAATTGCTTAATAATACAGGGCGAGTAAAAACAAAATTGACAAAAGTCAATAAATGTTGCATAGTAAGATGTAATATGTAATGCTCCAACCAAGGTTTGTAATGCTCTTTTACAATTAATATAAACATTAAAAAAAAGACGTGAAATCAAGGCTGCATAATATGAAGCCTAAGGCAACAAAAAGGGAAACTAAATTATGTGCATGAGGTTTTTTGTTTGTTTGTTTGTTTGTTTAGTTTCTTTTAAAGATGTTTGTTGTACAAATTATTGCATGCATATGCATCAGGGTCATCCACCCACCCTGTCAGTTAAAAAAAAAAAAAGCCAATTCTATTTTATTTCTTTAAAGGCTAATTCAACAATGCATATTTCCTGTGTTTGTGAAAAAATATTTATTTTCATCAGGTCTAGCAAATGTTTAATGTTAGAGTAAAACGCCATTAATTGAAAAAACAGAAAGTCTTTAAAGGACATGTTGAATATGTTAGTTAAGACTGACTTACATCTGCATGACACAACTGAGTAAAGTTAAAAGTACTTTATTTTGACACATTTTGCTGAAGTGTAATCCCTTACACAGGGCTATCCAACCTTTTTTGGCTCACGAGCTACTTCTACCACGGACAGCTCACTTCATAAAGACCCAGGTTAAAGAATCACATCTTTGCACTGAATCAGAACAGAGAAATGTCTTGTCTGCATTAACCTAAATATTGTGAGTTCTCTGAGAGGCTGCTGGTCATATAACGGAGAAGTAAAACCAGTAAAACTCACAAAAAGCCGGATTAAACAATGGAAAACACTTAGGAATCAAACGATCCAGTAAGGAGGAAACAGTGATGGTGACGGACTACTATGGCTTATTAAAGAGCATGTGAGTGTGCGGGGAATGAAAAAACATTTAGCTGTGCCAGTCAGTAGCACACAGAGCATTTCACTATGTGTATTAGTGCTGGGCGATATGACGATACATATCGGGGACGATAGAAAAGTGTCTATCGAGCTATTTCTCTTCTATCGTTTTTAACCTAATTTTATCCAATATTTAAACACATTCAATTAAATGAGCTACGACAAATATATTAGTATTGTCACTATGCAATGCATAGTCTAAGTTTATATAAGTGATAAACAAGAATAAAAAACAACTTTTTCGCAAAGAAGCTCCACCTTGCGGTTTAAGTTATTTGACGTCACGCCACGAGTTTGCGACATGCTTTACGATATTAAACTCATGAGTGGAGTGCTGAAAGATGGACATGCAACAGGATGAAGTTGAATGCCCGGAGTCGCAACAAACAGAGCCCAAGAAGAAGTACTTTTACCAAAAAGAGGGGGTACGTCAGAATCGGATGGCTACAATGCTTTGGTGACCGTGTACAGCTAGCCCTTGGTAAGTGTAAAGGTGCGTTCACACCAAACGTGAGTGTAGCGACTGCAGTCCCAACACTATGCTAAATATAACAATCTAAAAATGGCCTAATGTAATATTACAATGGGAATATTATACTAACAACAATAATATGAGTGAATTAATTAGTTTGATTATACTGTGTTGAGTTTGATCAGCCTGTGTACAAAACTATAGATTATTATTGAACAAGGTATACTCGCCTTCATTTTATTTATTTATTTATTTTTTTTACCTGTTATGGCAAAAAGTGAATTGTGATACTAGCTGCCCACAGATCTAGTTGTATTATCATAATTTAATTATTACCTTGGGGTCATGACCCCATGTGCGGTCACCTGGATTTCAAATGGGGTCTCCTGAAAAGTCTAATTCATAACAATAAAAAAAATACTGATTAAAAATTTATTTTAATTATTATTCTTGTTTAAATTATAACACCACACACACACACACACACACACAAAACAATCTTAAACAACTGCATTCTTTCACTTTCTGAAATATAAATCTAGTTTAAGCTTTATTGTGGTATATCGTGTAATAGATCGTTATCGTGATATAAAATAGTCCATATTGTGATGGTTGTCTGACGATGATACTGTATCTGGTCAGGCTGGTGTGTCTGTGAGCAGCTTTGTGTCTTTCTTCCACTGATTGTTAGAGATTGTAAATAAACAAGAGTGCACTACGTCCCCTCAAACTGAGTCAGAAGCTGAATTGCTTGGTTTAATTTCTGTTAAACGTGACTGTGCCGTTCTAATTTATTTATGAAAACTTATGGCCCACGAGCGAGACTGACACAAAATGCCTCCGTGATCGACACCCTAACAGAACCAAGCAACACCTAAACATTAATGATGCTATCCAGAGTTTCTGGGAAAATGTCTCGATGTCCCGCCCTCAACAGCTCTACTTCCTCCCCTGCCTCTGCCAATCTACCAGAAGCTACGCCTCTACGTTTGTGCATGCTCATTGCAAAACATAAAGTCGCATAGCTACAAAAACTACACATTTACTGTTAGAGTGCCATAACTTTTGATTGAAACATTATCTGTCCATGAGAAATGTCGCCAAATCCTTTCAAAAGTCCCTCCACCTTTGAAAAGCAGCTCTGAGATAAATTCTGTTACAGTCACAAAGACGTTTATCCACAAGCTTTGCACCTTCTCAGAAACTCAGGATATCAGCTTTAATGACAGGGCACTGAATCGTTTGACAAGATATCGCAAGATTTAATCGTCACAAAATATATTGTTGATGATGATAGAGGTGATATCACAATATTTTGAAATATCTCGATACCATAAGGGGTTGATACAAGCCTTTCTCAAATGAGTGTCTTTCCAGGAGGAACTCAAAGGTCTCAATAGCAGCCAGAAAATGTAGACATGCTAATATTGTTGAAAAAGAACGTCCATATCCTAATCTGGGCTGTGTTGATTGTTTTAGTTTGATATTTAGAAAAACGTGTTATGCAATATCAGAATATTTTTTTGAAGAATGTCATGATGACGTGATGAATGACATGAATTGTCAGTCTGTTTTGTTCAAGTGGCACTTTTTGCACTTTAAATAGGAAAAGATGGTCTTATTTATGTTATTCTTTATTTTATATTTTACATTGAACTTGAGTTGAGTATATGCAAGTATGCTCAGCGTTAGTCAAACATTTTTTGTTATCATCTCATCTGGTGACCTTTCGTGGTAATGATTCGTTCTAATACGACAAATGGGAAATATATATATTTTTCTTTGTTCTCTTCCCATTTTTTGTGCTTTAGGTGGGAAATAGAATAAAATAAAGTCCTTTTCCTTTCTGATACATTGGTGCACACGTGGATCCACTTGAAAATCCTCCTCACCTCTGACCATTCCATCAATGGGTGCTAAATGGAAAAGACTGCAGCCAGCGTGAGATGTGCATTTAAACTGTTGTTTGCTTTTTTCCTTTTCAAAGGTGAGTGTCCAATAACAACACCACGTCTTCATACCCGGAACGCAGCTCATCTGTCTCTCTGGATCCAACACAAAATTCCGGCCACTTTTTTTTGCTTCTTGTTACTATGGCAACCACTCTGAACAGCAGCTTTTCAAAAGGAGAACGGCCCGCATGGCCATATTATTTACCTCGTGGCTGAGGCTGTAATCCCTGTCACCTTCCTGCTGCGATGCAGTCTGTACCTCTGGAAACAACAATTCAACCCCTGCATGCAACACACACACACACACACATACATGCACACACTTCATCGCCCTCAGGGAACAGCAGGGTGACAGTTACCATGGCAATATCAATAGTTATCTTTTTTTGCCTGCACGTCAACAGGTGAGCTACGTAATGTAAATTTGTCACGTTGTTTTTGATAGATGAAGAACTGAAGGAGCACATTTACTCCCAAAAAAGATGATTTAAAGGCAAGTATGTTTTCCAGAAATGAAGAGCATCAAAATCAAGTCTTGCAATAAATAATATGATATAAAAAAAAGGTAATTCAGAAATCTCAAACACATGCACAGCAATTTTGGATGCATGCATGCACCCCGACAAACACTAAACACGACGTGGGTTGTCGAGGTTGCTTTCATTAAACAGAAAATACAGATCCACCGCATTTCGTGCATACACACAAAATCAACCTCTCTCCTGCTGTGCACACTCACGAATCAGTCAAATCCATAATTGGCTGTCCATTATGCCAGAGTTCATTTGCATGGTTCCAGCTGAAGTGTTTACCAGATGTCTGTGGGTGTCGCTAACATGATTAGGCTGCCGTTTCGCTAATTTATTGGCATGATCCTCTGGGTGCTCGTCCATCATCAGTTGGATTTAAGTAATGTTGTGAAACTGATGGTTCTTCACTGGAGAAGAAAAAAAAAAGATGTTTGTAATGGTGACAGTGTTGGTTACTTGAGTGTATAAACATTGCGGTTTCTTTATTTTAATATGAATTAGTTCATCTTTACATCTGTTGTCCACCTCAACAGTAAAGATTCTCAAGAATAATGAAGATATGGCTTTCAACTTTAATTTATTTATTTACATCCAAATTAGATCATTCTAAAGGAATTACAATATGTGTGTTTGTCCTCCAATTTGGTAAGGATCAAAAGCAATGGGTAAATGTGATTAAGTATGTGTGTGTTATTTCTAAGGAGCACTGTAGTCAGAACATAACGTTAAGTGTTAAGTTTTTACTCTAGTATTTTCCAACTTTCACCATGAAATCCATAAAGCTGCCAGTATTAGTGAATCAAGACATAGCTGTAGGCAGTGAAATTCAAAAGCAAGCCTTCAATGGGAATTAAAAAAAAAAAAGAAAAGTTATTTGGAAAAATCAACCCAGAAACAGATTGAATTCTGATCATCTACTTCAATCAGGAATCTTCCAGAATATTTTTTTTCCTATTTCATTATATTCGTTTTTGTTAAACCTGTCTCGATGAAGCAAAACTAAATGAGAAGTCACTTGAATGAAACTTAACACATACATTAAGGCCAGACCACACTATCTTTGTTTATTCAAAAATAAAGATGAGTTTTAAAATGCAGTTTCTAACCACTTACTGTAATTCATCCTTTTGGCTTTTGCACCCTCGTCTGGTAATTAATTAATTCTATGTAATTTATCCCTGATTAAGGCCCCTCTATACATCTTACCATTTTAAATTATATATATATATATATATATAAAAAAAACATATTTCTCTCATGCAAACAAAACCATTTGAGGCATTTCTCTCGAATAGTATGTTTGCGTTGGAAAAATCTTTTATTTTGTGAACAAAGAAGCTTGGAGCTTATATCAGATAAAACGCTGTCGTTGAGATAGTGATTGATGTGTGAATGCAGTATAAGATCAAAAATATTTGTGAGATGTTGTGACACTTGCTCCCAAAGACAAACACAAACACGAATGAGCGCACGGCAACTAAAATACCACCCCATATTACACACTTGAGCTTGTGTTATATACACAAAGACAGGTTGTAATGTGGATGTTTAGGGGCATACGAGAAGTTGTGATGGACCAAAACAGGAAGTAAAATAAGTAAAAAAAAATATAAAATACATAGAAAGCTGGCAACATTCCTTAAAAATGATTTTTGACGAACATTGAAATAGAATGTGAGGTGTTTTGCCTATCAGAAAATGCAATCACCAGATGTAAATGTCACCAGTAATTCAACTCGAGGGAATTTGAAGAGGGACATTCAAATCTTGGGCTTTCATTCCAATATGAGGGGCTAAGCTGAATCCTGCCAGTCCTGCATGGCAACGATAGGGACGTGGCTTCAAATGCCAAGCAAATGTCACAGATATTACAAAAACACATACATATTTCTGATGAGAAATGGCTGCTGGTTATAGAATGTAAATATGTTTTGGCTTCACTGAGTAATTTTTGAGATTGCAATTTCACTCACACATAATAGCAAAAAGCCTTTTCACAAACTCTCTCTGGTTCAGTTCTCGTGCATGAGGTCAAAGGTCAAGAGTAATAAACTTGCCATAGCTGACGGTGTAAACAGCAAGTCTGACAGGAATTTAGATGATTGTTTTTTGAAAAAGAAAATTGCGTAGAATTGGTCTCCAAGGCAGAGATGGAGACTTAGCTGCTAACGCTAATGCTGCACACGGGCTAAAAATGCAGGCTTTTCGTGACTTTTTAAACAGTGACCAATCAGCTAAACAGTGCTGTTTCACTAATCGGCCTGTCCATCTTGTGCACATTTGTAAAATAATAGCTTAATAAAAATAATCATGGCCCTGGTTAACGAATGGTGGACCTTTTCAAAGCAAGAACTCATACTGTCCTTTTCACACTCGGAAATCATGCTTTACCATCAATAATTACAATTCATTTTATATATAAACGTGCTTTTCAAAAACTATATAAATACTTTACAGTTGTTAAAACAACTACAAAATTCAAAAGAAAAAAAAAACTACCAACGATAAAGGTAAATTCAGAAAATGCAGGAGTAGGAAGCAGAGGAGGTTGGTTGCTTTAATACTGCTTCTCCCATCGGTTTTACAAAAGTGCTTGGATATGTGCATCATTCCCAGGTAGAGTCCAAATTCCACCAGCTGGAGACCCAGGTAGTTGGTGTTTTTGTCAACCAGGGGTCACCTGCGTGGAAGTGCTTCCATTCTGCTGCTGAGCTGCATCCATTGGTTTTTAAAAGTGCTCGGATCGGCCGTAAGTGACATCAGTGAAAAACCCTGGTCACCTCATAGAGTCCAAATATTTGTAATACACTATTAAAACACTAAAGATCTCTGGAATAATATTACATAGACGCTGTTAGGTTGGAAATATCAACAGAGTTGATAGAGTGAATGAGCTTGTTTACGTTTTTATACCTCTCGACCTTTGACCCTCCCAGGTCTAGCATGCGCAGTTCCAGAGTGTGAAAAGGCTTATACATCTGCGGATAGGAGAGGAATCAGTCCTCTCATAAAGACATTCCAGACCTTTTTAAGGGGAGTGGTGGCCTAGTGGTACATCCTAGAGACCCCTATACAAATAGAAAATATTGCCGTGATCGCCCAGCCAATAGGCTTCAACTTCCTGTACCCGAGACTGTCAATCAAAGTGAATGCGGAACTCTGCATGGAAACAAAGCTGCGCGTCACAACAGCAAACAGGTAAATATGATTTTGGCTCTTACCTCAGAAATGTCCATCGCCAAAAGAATAACTATGACCCATAGACCTATATCAATGCGACCCAATGCGACCTTGCTATGTTCCACGATGCGCATGCACAAACGTAGAGGCGTGGCTTCTGGTAGATTGGCAGAGACAGTGGAGGAAGTGGAGCTGTTGAAGGCGGGACATCGAGATGGTCTCTCAGAAACTCCAGATTTCAGCTTTGAGGAAGCGGGCTTGTAATCGGAGGGTCGCCGGTTTCGATCTCACCCGAGCCAACACTTTGGGATGTGAGCAAGTCCCTGAAACCACCACGGCTGCCCACTGCTCCTTAGGGATGGGTCAAATGCAGAGAACAAATTTCATATATGTGTAAATATATATGATGATAAATAAAGGTGAAAGTCACTGATTTAATTTAAAATTGCTGTGATAAGAAATCTCTCCATTTGAAGCATTTCTCCCATCTGTTCAGGTGTCATGGATCTCTGAGGCATAAGGTGCATGCAGTGTAGCAGGAATGTCTCTGGTCCAGTAGCCATATTCTGAGAGTTAAAAGGTCGATATCATTGCTATGAAAGATGGCATTCATTTTGAAACAGCAAGGTCAAAAACATTTTCTCTAGTTGCAATTTTGGGACCTTGTTTCTGATCTTATGCTTAGTGAAAAAGGCCAGATGCACAAACATGAGCTCCAGAGCTTTCATTCAAACTCACAACTCCAGTCGCTAACAATACCCAGCATAGTCTCTAAATTGATATAGTATGACTTTGTGACACCGAACCATAAATTAGCCTTGTTGTTGAAGAGCAGCAGCCCCTTTGAAATGTGTTCCTTTGAAGGTTAGTTTTGTGGCTAAGAGGTATTTCTGTGACCTGAGAGTTCAAACTCCTCAACAGCAAACATGTCCATCAAATTCTTCAAACGGTACAATCCTCACAGAAACATTGCTGTGTACATTTAAAGCCTGACGTGAAATTAATCATGTGAAGTCGTGTAGGAAAGCATTATTGGGGTGGGGGTTGGTGGGGGGCACCGGCTGACGACCCTGCAGCTGGCGTTATGGTATACCAATGGAGGTGCAACAGACCAAGATACAAACACAGGGTGCAACGTCGTACTTAATCTCAATGTGCTTTATACAAAATATTAAAAGGAACTTCTATGTTAAAAATCAGCGACGATGATTTAAAAGCAGGACGGTTAAATGTTGTATTTTCTCTATATGGTACTGGCCTGGCCCAGCTCAACTCTAAACACTTTCTCTGCATTCCCATTTCCCTACAGCCTCTATAGCAATGTTTCTAAACTGGGGGTACGTGTACCCCTAAGGATACGCGATGGCACTACAGGGGGTACTTCAGAGAGAGAGTGGGGAAATTAACAAATTAAATCATTAAAAAATATAGGGTTTTATTATGTTTTTTTTTTAATTCAAATATTCAAATCCTGGACAGGACGCCAGTCCATCCAGGGCAACATACAGAAAAAAACACACACTATCATTTACAATTACGGGCAATTCAGAGACTCCAATCAACCTGACAGTCATGTTTTTTGATTGTGGGAGGAAGCCGGAGTACCCAGAGGAAACCCATGCAGCACGGAGAGAACATGCAAACTCCACACAGAAAGGACCCAGGTGTCCACCCGGGGGCATGAACCCAAGACCTTCTAGCTGTGAGGCTAACCTCTCAGCCACAGTGCACCCCAAAATAAAATTATTGATGATAGAAATGATCTTAGAACATGAACTGAAAATGCAAAGGTCAGTCTTGGTCCCACATCAGGCGGGAGATGACCGGAAAATATAAAAACTATTGAAATAAATCTATTCAGGAGGCACCAAATACTTTTTCCTTCTACTAATTTACAAAATGAGATTATTTAAAATGTGTGTTATCACTCACTCATCCTTTATAATGTATAGTTGTTTTTACATAGTATTCTGAGCTAAAAACTGTAGTCACCGTTGGACAAAGGGGGTACTTAGATTCAGAAATAAGACAAAGGGGGACTTCAGCCTAAAAACTTAATGCTCAGCTCTATAGAAAAGGGGTGGGCAACTCCAGTCCTCAGGGACATCTTCCTGAGACTTCTAGATGCTTCCCAGCTCCAACACACCTGGTTGATACCAACGTGTTATCATGCTTCTGCAGAGCTTGATGACAACAAGCCATTCATTTGATTCAGGTGTGTTGGAAAAGGAGAAAGGAACGAAGAAAATCCATCAACTGTAGCAGCTGTAAACCTGTAATAACTTCGACCAATGGAAAAAAACAAGCTGTTTTTTAACCAATCCCTGTTTCCCTGCTCGTTTTCTATCCCTCGCATGCACGAGCTCACACTGAAAGTTTTTCAGCATTTATAAAGGTAAGTTTATTGTATACTGCTGAATGAGACGACAAAGTTTCTACACAATACAAACGATGAGCTGAGCTCCTCCTCTGCAGCAGCGGTGAGCATGCATGTGAATGAGACGGAGCACAGAGGGGAGGGGCGAGGGGGGTAAAGGCGGAGCCGCTGGGGAAGTAACATTCAAAATCATGCTAGCTTTCAAAAATCACCTACCCTACCTTTAAAGACAGCGGTGTGGGAACATTTTGCTTTCATTGTCGAGTCTAACAACAGCGAAGAGAAAACGGTTAACAATAAAATGACATTGTTTGACTCGTATCGCCTATTTAAATGGAAACACTTCCAACACTTTGTCTGGAGCAGAGTGATTAACAGCTAACACCGTCATCCAAAAAGCAACAATTCCTCCCAGTGCCTTCATTCAGACACACCCCAACTTGTTCAGAGAAACACTAAAAAATAAAGGCGGCAGGGGTTCATCGTCAGTGATTTGCAGCCGTTTTTGGTGGTTGGAGATGTGGGCTTCCATCATCTTTTAAATACGCTGGATACATGTTTCAAAATAAATGGCCAGTTTAAGTGTACTAAAGTACAGGTTTATTTATTGAAAGTTTTGTTTATTATCAATTTCATTTTTGAGTGAATATTTCCCCTAGTTGTTATGTGGGCTGTTTTATAAAGTTTTGTTTATACTGTATCATACAATACACTATGTTTGTTTTGCTTCAAAGTAAAACAAAAATGTTTAAAATGAAAAAAGTAGCTCTGTTTTTTTAATCCCTTAAAAAAGCACTTAAAACACTTAACAGTGTGTGACAGGTGTTAGGTAGGTGCTCTAATCAAGACTGCTGCAAATGGTGACCTGCAGGAAGAACACAGGTTGTTCAGCCATTGGTATGAGGACAGTGGAATAGGGCAGGTGCACACCTTATTCCACATGAGCATGCAGAAGGTGCAGGAAAAGCTGGTAGGAAATTCTGTCTGGTGTGTATATGGTATGTTGTGTTAATGTCTAGCACATGACATTTACCATCTTTATTATTTCAGATGTGCTTCCCTGCTTGAGTTGAATACAGCTGGTTGTTGGTAGACTACCGACGGACCAGGTATTTTAAAGTTTGTTTGTAGTTCATCTTTTATTGATATGTTTTAATGTTTTTTGTATTAAAGTGTTTTTATGGTTATTAATGTTTTCTTTGCAGAGCATCAGGGTCCATACTCTGCTCTTGCTGAGAATAATGTTTGTTTTGTTTATTAGTTAGGCTTTGTTTCCTTTGTTCTAGTCCGTCCTGACACGTGAGCCGGTCAAGGGCAAATAGCTGGGTTTTGCCCGTGGGGCGGGGCTAGTTCCTATTTTCTTCTGTTTCTTCATTTTTTGTTTTGCGTTTTATTTGAACTTGTGCTCCCCCCTTGTCACCAATACCCTGTAAGCTCTCAGTCAGGCATTCAGGTGAGGCCTTAAGGGTGTAAGTGTACCGTGCATATTCATGTGTGTAAACTCTTTGGATATATAGGAATATTTGAATTGCAGTGTGTAATTGCTGTGACACCATATCCCCCCCAATCCTGTTGTCATAATTGAGAGTTGAACTGGGAGTCTGGTATGGTGAGGCTTATTGATCTTCATGAACTGGTTTTAATAATAAAGATTCTATTTCCCTACCTATTTGACTGTTTCTTTTGTATTGCTAAATCCTTAAGCGGGTGTAACAACTGGAAACACTTTAATGGCCTGGGCCATCAGAACCGAACCGTGACCAAAAAACCAAGGTACGTATTGAACCGTAAGCTGACTGTATTGTTGCATCCCTACAGTCTACAGTTATCTTCTTCCTTCCACTCTACACATGGTTGATGGCATTCTTCTTCTCCGTATCCCACAGCAACAAGTCAGGATGAAGAAGAACCTGCTCAAGTTCCAAAGGACCAGGAGGAACAAGAACAGCTTTTACATAACCAAGAGCCTGACTCCATTCTGGTAGCAGATACTAAATCAGAAGCAGACAATGAGCAGATCATCATTCTTCAGCTGAAGATATTAAATAGGAACACATCAGACAAGAGAAAACACTCATTGATCAGGAAGAACAACAACCTGCTCAAATCCAAGTGAATGAATTTTCCACCTTTCAGGAACAGAAGCAACTTTTACCAAAACAGAAAACTGTTCTGCTAACTGCTAATGAGAAGCAAAGTTAGCCCTGTCAATCAGAAACAGACAGTGAGACATTCCTACATAAAGATTTTTCTCCTCAAGATCACCAACAGGAACACCAGGAACCAGGATCTGGGAAACACACGGAGCAGGAGTCCAACAACAGATTTAACCCTGACACGAGGACCAAAAGCTTCATACTTAAGATTTTTCTGTTGGGCTAGTTTTCAAAGTAAAACATCTGTATTTTGTTTAGAGCTAAAATCATGCAACCTTACTATCAAGCAACCTCGTTGCATAACCCATCATACTGCTCACACTGCTTCACACCATTTACACTGATATCATTACGTACGACCAGTGCAAGACAAAACCTTGTCTGTAGTGATAGCATTTCCGAGAATGGAAGATGCCGCAAGACATTTAATGTTAACCTAACCTGGACTGATCATTGGTTCGCAGCTCAACTAGTCTGGATGGACACTTGGATGGACTATCCTTCTATCCTATCCTGTTTGTCCTTCTGTCCACTAACCCCAACCAGTCAAAGCGGATGGCTGTCACCTCTGAACCTGGTTCTACTGGAGATTTCTTCCTATAAAAAATAGGGAGTTTTTTCTTCCCACTGTCGCTAAATGCTTGTTCATGTGGATCTTGTTGGATTCTTTCTTTCTTACTACGGACTCTATTTTTTTTTTTGTTAAGCAATTTGAGATGACTGTTGTAAGTTGTGCTATGTAAATGAAGTTGAATTGAATTACTATATAGTGAATTAAAAGTAATTGACTATTTGAACCCTATTTAACATGTTTTCTATGATTTTGGGATGTTCAATAGCCACTGAATAATCCAAATAGGGAAGGACGATGAAACAGAAATGAAATGTAAAAGGGTAAACAAACAGATTATCTGAGTCCTTACCTATAGTACCTGCAGCCAGGTACCAGATACTACAGCTTTTTTACCTTCAAACCAGCTGCTCAACACACAACCAAATAGATATTGAAATGTGACAGAAACATTGGATGAGCGTTATAACCAAATGTCCAAGTGGAACATGCTCTTGCTGATAAAGCGAACATGCTGCTGTGTTCATCCACACCAACAACCACTCACAGCATGAAACATTTCACTTGTAATCATATTACACGCTACATAATCCCAGCATCCCTCACTGGGATGCCATGCCACTCACCCACTCTGACTTGGACATGTGTTGGCTATCAGCACTGACTGACAGAAACAGTGACAGACTCTTGAAAGAGGAACCCTCGAGTTGAGAAGCTTAAACAGACAGTCGAGAGCAGGCGGTTAACAGACGGTGGTTGCGTTTCAACTCTTATGTCAGTGTGTGTTTAAAACAATAGGCCTGAAGCCAGATTACACACACAAACACGCGTACTCGGTGTACATGAAGGCATTTACAGGTTTCATACAAAATCGTGTTAAATATCCGTACTCAACCCTCCTGTTGATCAATGTCATAACTCTAATTAATAACAAGCAGTAAAAACTCCTTCCCAGTAATGTTGAAGTTATTAATTTCTTTGAAAAAAAAATTACGAGAGAAAAACAAAAACACACAAAAAAACATGTAGCAATATTTGTTATACAACAAGGAAATTCGATTCTCCACTATATATGGGCAGAGGTGTAAATAGTACTGATATATCCTACTCAAGTAGAAGTACTGTAACTTGATTGAAATTGTACTCAAGTACAAGTAAGTGATACATAAAATACTCAAGTACAAGTAAAAAGCGGTTCAATTAAATAGTGCTCACAGTAAAGGTTACTAGTTACTTTCAACCCCCACATTTATTTTGGTAATACATCTTGTCACTGTTCCCTTGCATACAGTAAACATCTCATATATAAACTTAACAAGGAAGAGGCTAAATCTTGCACATCTGGAACGTAATTAATTTTCCACTAAAGCATCTGCATAAAATAAAAGGTACAATTTTTTTTAGAAATATAACACCAGATAATTAAATTAAAAATGAAAAACGTATCAGGCTCTAAGTATAGCTACATTTATTAACTCTAAAACTGAGAATGCTGTTTTGGCGTCGTGCATTACGTTTAATCTGATTGGTTGGCTGTGATGTGGTGCATTTGATTGTTGTCAGGTCATTTCATTATTTGGAGTTTCACAATGTCCATTGATCATTTTAAAACAAAAAATAATAAATTACTCATTAACGATTGGGTGTAGAAATGTAATGAATTACTTTCATACTTCTTTTAAAACGTACTTAAATACAAGTAAAATTACTGATTTAGAAATATACTCAAAAAGTACAAGTACACATAAAAGCAACTTAATTACAGTAATGTGAGTACTTATAATCTGTTACTTTCACCTCTGTATATGGGACCATATGCATAAAACTATAAATATGTATGTTACATTTCCAGTTTTATCACATCCACTTCTCCTTATCACGTGCAAAACTGTGTGTGCCAAGAAAAAAAGGTTGTGACACCATTATATATTTATATATTTCTCATACTAGTAAATTTGTTCTGAATAAACACACACAAATGGAGAAAAACATACTATGGTTAAAGGAAAAGTCTATCATTAGAGACGAAAAAGCTTTTTGTTGAAACAAAACTACACAAAGCTTTGTGTTAATTGATTTTCTTATGTCTGAGATTTTGCTTATGTTTTACAACATCTGTGGAACAGGACAATGGATAGTTAGATACTACCAAATAAGAGCAATTACTGTATGTCAGTACCCATAATATCTGCATTAAGTCAACTGCTTCAGTGCTTTCCCAAACCACGATGTTTGCTAACCTCAAGTAAAACACGCCGGCTGATGTCCAGGTGCTGTTCAGTAAGGTTCCACTTCAATCAGTGTTTACCGCAGACCCCCCCCCCCCCCCCCGGAAAAAATACCTAGATTGTGCAAAAGAGAGGCCACATGATTATGGGCCGCCAATTGTAAAATTGCGCGTGCTAAAATAAACAAACTTTTTGCAACATTTATCTACAAACCATGTTTACAAAACATTTACAACTTTTGACCAGATTCACAGCAATATTTGTAAAATTTGTCAAGTTTTTTTTCTTGCAAAAATATAATGTCAATGTTAAACGTTAAATCTAAATGTTAAATTTAAATGAAAAATGTTAGATGTAAATGTTAAATCTAAATGTTAAATCTAAATGCAAATGTTAGATCTAAATGTTAAATGCCTAATCTAAACGGTGAATTTGCATATTAGCTTAATATTTAATTTCACTCCTGACATTTAGATTTAACATTAACATTAACATTTACATTTAATTGTAACATAATTTAACATTGAAATTATATTTTATGAGGAAAAAACTCACAAATTTTACAAATATTGCTGTAAATCTGGTCATAAACATCAAAAATTCACATACGTCTTTTAAACGCGGTTTGTTGCTAAATGCTGCCGTTTATTACAGCAACTTTACAGTCGGCACCCCATACATGATAACATACAAAATACATTAATTTATTTATTTGCGGTAAACTGCCAGTTAAAGCAGTCAACATAAAAAACTTTGAATGACTTTCATTTTTTAACTTTATTCACAACAAAAGTCCTGTGCATTATGTAGTAGCAACAGTAAACATAGAAAACATCTATGAAACTTGAAATAATTTAAATAACTGGAATTCTTTTTAGATCCAAATATTTCACCCAGTTATTCAAGAAAACCATTTCTCGCTTCCATATTTAATCATGTTGGCATCTCCACACACATATGTACACTCTGATGATATATATGATACACACAAATTAGGGAAGTAAACAAGATGAGAGATACATCAAGGACCATTATAAACCAAACAGCAAATTAGTTGTAACTGTGTAGTTGATGAACCTTTTCTTCACCTGATTAAAATCCAATTGAAGGATTTTTGGATCAATAGGGTAAAGGAAACCCTACAAAATCAAAAAGAGGAGTCTGATTATTCCAATGTAATGATACTTGGCATGATCAGCAATTGTTTGAAGACGTGCCCATCTGCATGTCTTAGTTTAATGCTCGCTAAACATAATTAAGAACATAAAGCCCACTTTGAGCTCGATATGCACTCTGCACTGTGTAGTAATTAGAAAAAGAATTGGGTCTTAATGACGCTGTTTTGTTGTGAATCTATTGTGGACGAGCACATTTAAATAGAACAAAAATAATGAATCCGACGACAAAGACAATGAACCATCTTGTAAGATTTGCAGGTTAATAACGATATCAGAAAAAAAATAAAAGTACAGCCATACGCGGAATTACAGTCTGCAATAATGTGATACTTACTAGATCTCTAATGGGAAATTTTCCTTTCTATTGCTGCCGACCTCTTCTGGGAATGAGCTCTTTTCATCCTAATCCACCGCAGATTCTCTGCAAACCAGCTGCTTATAACGGATAATGAGTGCTTACATTTTATGTCACCCAAGACGCTCAATGAGTCACTGCTGATACAATGTCCTGGTGAGTATTCCTATTCCTTGTGTTCAGTGTCTGACCCACTTGGCAAGTAAATAGTATAACATCGATTTAATTCATCTCTATTTTTATGTAATAATTAGGAAGGACTTTTTTGAATGACTTACTTCAAGTTTAGGGAGCGTCTAACTGAGAACAGGCAAAGTAGGACTTATTGGAAAGCTTAGCCTTCTCTTTGTACCAAATAATGAAAGAAAAATAGTCTGTTTCTTTCTGTAGGTATGGGTCAAACAACCTTGAGATGAAGACTACAGAACCTTCTGAGAGAAAAATTCATCTTCATAAACAGTATACTGTATCTTTATGAGAATAGTTTGATTGTATACTTCTCTGTCTGATGCTAATGACTTAAAGGTCCAGTATTATGCAATTTTTATGCAAAAGTATAGTATTTGAGGTTTGTTCTCCCAAACTCGCCTGTTTTTCAGAATTTTAGCCCTCTGAAAAGTCAGTTTAATGACACTTCTAAAAACAGGCTGTCTTGGGGACTTCATGCATATGCATGAGTGGGCGTGTCTATAGAAGCTGACTCCACGCAACAGCTTTATTACCATAGTGATTTTCTTTTGCTATGCACACACACTTGTTATTGTTTTCGGCCAAAAAACTGCACATTACAGTAAAACACATGGCTATTTAAGTGGTTATTGTGGTTGTGAGTCCGACAAAAGCTGCTCCACGATATGTGTTTATCACATCAGCAGCAGCAGCGGAGTTTGTCAGCAGTTTCAAACACTCACCGGAGCTGCTGCATCGCTTTCTTGTCATCCTCTCCTCTACTGATTACATGAATAGTCCATTCAAGATGATAGTCCACAGTTTTGTCCAACCGCTGCATCGCATTGCGTCAAACATTTCAGCTCATGTCAAAGGTGATACGAGGCAATATAACGGCTACTAAAATTGGAACAGATTGTAACTGCTCCTCAGGGAGGGGTTAAATGCAGAGATTGTTGGTTGTATGTAGCTTTACATATATGACAATAAAGTATATTGTATGTTTTACATTAAACCGCAGTGTTTGTTTTACCTGTGAGTCACTTTGAGAGGAAGGAGCTCACATTGTTATATAGGGTATGAGAAGCCAGGACATTTAGGAGGAGGAGTGTCCGTGACGTGATGTGTCAAGGAGAGAAAAATCCAACTCGCCCGTTTGGAGCTGAATTCTTAACAAAATGTGGAATAACAAGGGAGGGAGGAAACAGAAATGTTTCAACTTTGGCCCTCTGAACGAGGCTAAAAGGATGTATATCACTGTAACAAAACCATTGTAAAGTGATTTTTCACAATACTGCCCCTTTAAAAGAGTGATCAGCAGACACCTCCGAGGAGGAGTGGCATTTGACAGTCGAAACATGTCAGGAGATCAAAGAAAATTTCCCAAAAAAAGTTGTCTGAACAAATGACAATGTCTTAAATATGCACCTACAGTATACATCATTAGGTTTTACAGTTGTTTAAAAAAAAAAAAAAAAAAGAAAGAAAAACTTTTTTCTTTGTTTATTTACTTTTCTACATTATTAAATGTTGGAGCAGCAGACAGAAGTCCGCCAGCCTCCAATTGAACTTCTTCAACTGTCATTTTGTGCTTCTGTGCACTCACCTCTCCACATTGAACAAGCAAAATGTTCATTTCAATAGGGCGGTCTCAACCACGTCTATACGCGCAGCTATTAGTGCAGCAATGTTAGTGAATTCCCTATAGCAGGGGAGGAAACAACAGCACCAAAGGATTTAGGGATGCACCTGGTTTACCACCATTTATTTCAGATCTTAATGAATCCGCCCCTAAGAGTCTAATGAAACTGGTACCATTAAACCCTTTAATTTCCACTCACAGAACAAAGACACCGATTATAAGTATTAACATTCCTGGATTGACAGCAAGATGTGGATGTCCATGATTTCTGACTTCTCCTTACTTTCTTTCTGACTCCTAAGATGAACATTTCATTTCATTAGTGTGTTCCATGCTTTCCCACCCTCAGTAAGCTTGCATTAAATGCTATATTGACGTATTCCTTAAAATCAATAAGCTACAGCCAAAGTTTGGCGTTGTTCTACAATTGCTACAGAGAAAATATTCCCTGGTTGAGTACTAGGAAAAAAGAAACCACAAATGAACAAAGTGAGAGCGAGAACAAGGCTTTCATTTATCAGTGTAAGAATGCAAGTGACAGAACATCACAGCATGTAGGCCTTTCCGTCTAGCTATATATAGCAGCACGGAAGGATTCCCTTCATCTCTGGTTGATGCCAAATGTCCTCACTCTGCAGGTGTCCCTATCTGTGGCTAATATTATCCATGTATAGAGTAAGGATCAACCAATGAGAAAGCCTCCCTTTGGTCCCTGAGGACCATCTGTCTTAGAACACAGCATGGGCCGATGGCATCGTGAGCTGCCAGTGCTCACACCTCCTCTGATGCAGCTGCACAATTTTTTTTTTTTTATCAACTCACCTTTTTTTTTAAATTATTCATTTCAGTTTTATTTATATAGCACCGAAAAGCAAACAATGAGAAAACCAAATGCATGTCAGGCTAATTAGAAAACAACTAGCGTTACCCAATATGCAAGCAAAGGGTTGGAGTCAATTACATTTACCAATTACAATTATGTTTTCAAATAACCAATTTCAGTTATAACTCAAATACAAGTTTTTCCAATTAGAATTAAAATTACAATTATTTTCCCCAGAAAGTCAATTACAATTACATTCTATAATAATAATCCCAATTACTGAGCCTTTAATAAATTAACCCATAAAATGTAACCTTCTGCTTGTGTTAGCTTTCTGTTAGCATCTCTTATGATAACTCGTTACCATGTTAGGCTTAATCAATAAAAATGTTGGCATTAGTATTTTTGGTGTGGGTGTCTGAGCCTTTTTTCTGTCTGTATACCCCTTGATTTAAAACATTTTTAAATTGTAAAATTAATATTTGTTTACTACAAATGTGTAAGCCATAAAACTGTAACATGGTTCCCCAAGTATGTTTTTATATAATTTCCAAGCCAATAACATTTACAATAGTAAATTATCTGAACTCAACTACAATTACAAAAAAACAGATGTCTCATTTACAGTTACAAATATAATTACACCATAACTGTATTTAATCAACCTTGGGGTCAACCAACCCTGGTAACAACTCACTTTTAACAGAAAGAATCATCCAGCAGAGCCACACCATCAAATGAATTTAATTAATATATGATTTTTTGAGCGTGCAATGCACAGTTTGTCATTATGAATAAACAAAATAATAGCCTTCGCAAATCAAAACATCAAAGGGCTATGTAATAATATCTATTTAAATGCCTTTAAGAAATACAAAGCAGAAGACAGTCACAGCCATAGCCAACCAAGACAAATGCCTTGTTGTCGATTACAGCCATGCTAATTCGCAGAGCAAATCTCCATATGCCTGGACAAACCTAATTAACACCCTTCACTTATTAACACACCCAACATTGATCTTTTCTACGCTAATTAGATGGCTTTCATACAAAGGATGTTTCTTGGCCTTAAACACATCACAGAACGTCGCAGGGTCTTTGTCGTCCACCACCCCCACCCCTCCCCATACATGCTCATCCATGGATCACTCACATTTATGCGAGTCAATGCCAAGCTATTAATCACTGAGTGATTAGCTACGCATCAGTTATTAAAGATGCTTAACCATACTTTTTGATTACAGTGAAGGCAAACTGTGGGAGTGTGATTTGATGAACATTTTATAAATATCAGGTTTTTACCACCTTTCCCACCTAGAAAATGACAACCTTAATTATTACTACTTCTTTGATTCCAGTTATAATGTAATAAATTCAGTGAAACTGTTTATTACTGTTTTTTTAGTGTATATACATATATATATATATACATATATATATACATATATATATATGTATATATATATCCAGATATATATATCCAGATATTGGATATATATATATCCAATATCTGTTTCAGAAAAAAAAATCCTAATTTCCTTTTTTAGGCAGTCAAATCAAAATGGTACAGTGATAGCCCAGATGTCCTCAGATGCATAAACAATTTCAACAAATTCACTCTTACGCTCCCATACGAGAAAATACGAACAAAAAAACATTATCCTCAGGTAACGACAGCGTTGCTCTCCTCTTTTTATTATTATTTTATTTTGAAAAGGATGTTTCTAATGCTTGATAATAATAAGCAGCAGCAGCAAATGCATAGTTTGGTGTAAAAGTGAATTTATAAGTAACCTGTAAAACAATTAGCCAACAAATACCTTGATTCGAAAATAATAGTATTTTTCTGTCTCGAAGCTTCATTTATTCATTCATTTAAAAAAAACTTTTAAAATTATTTTTCTTTTTTTCCCCTTTAATATCTTTTGGATTTGCATTTGTCATCTTGACACAAGTAGTGGAATCTTTTCGTGACAAATATCCATGTTTTTTAAAGGAAACAAATTGGTTGGTATTACTAAGTAATTGCTCTTTTCTCATTTGAAATTGGGCATTAAAGGGGCAGTATTATTAAAAAATCACTTTATAATGGTTTTGCTACAGTTATATACATCCCTTTAGCCTCATTCAGAGGGCAAAAGTTGAAAAAGTTCTGTTTCCTCCCTCCCTTGTTATTCCACATTGTAAAAATCAGCTCCAAACGGGCAAGTTGGATTTTTCTCGAGTTGTGACGTCACCTAGTGGAAACTCCTCCTCCTGACAATCCTGGCTCCTCCTACCCTATAAGAATGTGAGCTCCTCCATTTCAAACTACCTCACAGCTTAACCAAACACTGTGGTTAAATATAGAATATACATTATACTTTGTCATACATGTAAAGCTACATACATGCAATGTGTTCTCTGCATTTAACCCCTCCGTGAGGAGCAGTGGGCAGCCACGGTGTAGCACCCGGAGCAGTTCCATTTTTAGTATCTGTTGTATCGCCTCATATCACCTTTGTGTCACAAACACGTCAGATCAAGTCAATGCGACGCAGCAGTTGAACAAAACAAATGATTATCACCTTAAATGCACTATTCCTGTAGTTAATAGAGATGAGGAGGAGAAGACAGTGACTTGGCAGCTTAACACTCCGGTGAATGTTTGAAGCAGCTGAATGACTCCGCTGCTGCTGCTGTGATAAACACAGCCTGAAGCGCTGAGACGGACTCACAATCACAATAGCCGCTTACATAGCCATGTGTTTTATTGTAATGTGCAGTTTTTTGGCTGAAAACAATAACAACAGTGTGTGGATAGCAAAAGAAAATCGCTTTGGTGATCACTGATCTCCCTCACAAGAGCGAGGCATGAAGTCTGCGTTTATAGACACACCCACTCATGAATATGCATAAGTAGGCCACAAAACAGCCTGTTTTTAGAGTTGCTCAGGAAGTGACTTTTCAGAGGGTTAAAACTCTGAAAAACAGGCGAGTTTGGGAAAATAAATCTCAAATACTGTACTATGTTGTTGGGGTTCTTAGAACAAATGGAGATGGGTGAAAAATAGCATAATATTGGACCTTTAATTAAGTAAAAATTAATTGATGTAATAACCGATAGAATACTTGACTACCAAAATATTCAATAACTGCAGGCCTACATTTTTATTTCACTTTAGTGTCTATAGTTAAAAAGACCATCTATGATAATGTAACGCCAGAGATTTGCTTCATATAATTTTGGCATTTGCTTAATTTGAATCTGTGCAGCCTTTAGTACATATTATTAACCTCAGAGTATCATTACATTGCTCCTGGTACTGGACAATAAAACCATGCACTGCAAACGAGAAGCTTAAACTCTTCTTTACTGTTAGAATGAAAAATAGCTTTAAGGAGTTCTTGAGTGAAACCTTAATTAACCCTTTGATTTCACTAACTGCTCAGGTAGACGTGCTGATGACCCACAGTGTGCTTTTAATGGGTAATGTCTCAAAGGTGTAACAGTGCCGAACAGAGCAAAGATAAATAAGATAACGCCTGCAAGGCATCTGAAGAATAAAAACAACTGTGACAACTCACGTATTCACAGTTTTAGCTTTGACTTTACACAGTTGTCATTAAATGCTGCAGTAATTTCAGACTTTCCTGAGTGTTTGGGGATAAAAGTTCAGCCAGACACTGTAATGTCATCATGAGATTAGTTCATAAAAAGCAGGCAGAGAATTTGTTCCTGCGGGTGGGCGTTCAGCGCTATTGTCAGACAGAGTGTATATATATATATATATATATATATATAGAGAGAGAGAGAGAGAGAGGAAAGTATATGTTGTTTTATGATGAAAAGTTTTATAACCTTCATAATGTCACTGCATTAACAGGCTATCCTAATGTTCTAATTGTATATACTGTAGCAGAGGTTTGCAGTGACAAAGAAAGTCAAAGAGAAGATGCTGTTTTATTTTGAAGGAAAGAGAGTTTTCGTAGTATCAAACCACTGATAATTTATGTATGATTTGTCAATTAATTTAAATTTTGGATTCCCTTGCCAAGGTACCATGATCATTCACACTTTAAAGACTTGTAAGAAATTTCCATCCCCATTTATATTATACAGTAGGTCCAAATGTATAGTATGGGCACCCCCATTTGTTTTTGTTGTAAATAGCAATGAAATGTGCATTCTGGAGCCTACCTGGATGAAAATTGGTGAAATAATTGAGGAACAAACCAAACATAGCAAAGTCCCATTTCATACAAATCGGTCAATTACAAACTGAGATACAAACTGTAAAAATTGTGCCAAATTATGAGAAATAGAGATTTTTAAATTTCTTAAATTAATCCAGAATCAGTATATTGATGCAGATCACCTCCAAAATGTTATGGAATCTTCCATGGTGTAAGGTCTATCATTGGTTTATATTTTGTCAAAATCTTTTACTTTTGATGCAATCCTCCTGAAAATATTACCTTGGCGAAAATAAAATAAAATAAAATTTCACAGCTATTTTTGTGATAATCAGTGGGATTATGATACATTTTTCATGACTAAATGCACCTTGTTTTCATGTAACAGTTTATTGAAACTGAAGATTTTATAAATTTGGGTCACAGTTTGTTTTAGAAAGTGTCTATTTGTACAGCTGCTGTACGGAAAACCCCCGGTGCTATTGGTACGGTTACCAAAGTAGAAGTATGTAATGTCTTAGAGTTATTGTTAGGTTTACGTAACCTTACCTGCAAGATGGATTCTCCTGGTGTTCACAAACACCAGAATCCATCTTGTGCTTTTCCCGCCTTTGCCTTTCAAATCCGTATTCATTGAAGGTTCAACCAATATATTAAACAATGGATTAATAACTACTGTACAATGTCTAATATTGAGCATGCTGTTTTGTGTTGCATTCATTTTACCCATTGATTACATTATATAAAAATCACAGTTAGATATCACAGCATATAACAATATCACAGTTATCAGAGTGTAGTGTAGATAAAATAGTATTGTTTTTTTTGAGATAATTGTGTCTTTCAACAAATTAATTTGTAGATATTTAACTGACCATTGCTGATAATGTTATATATTTTAATGATATTGACTGAACTGTAACACTTATTTATTGACTGAAGCCAAAAGCCCACAAAAGGTCAGAGTTAAGTTTGAAGTCTCGGTAGTGGAGGCCCAACACCCTCAGAATAATCACAAAAGGACAAGGGTTATAGTAAAAGACGGCTTTTCCAACACAGGGGCTCTTCATAAGAGCTTTTTAATGAAACCTGGGCCAGTGGACATGAAAAGAATGTGCAATGAAAAGCTTTGCTAGATTAAATGACACTTGTGAGTCCATTAAATACTGGCAATAGCCTGGTGCTATTTCTCTTGATCAGAGCACTCAAAGCAGGCGAGGTTCAGAAGCGATCATGGGAGTTAATTATGTTCAAAAGAGAGCCACAGTTTCATCATACAGGACTGTGGGGAGGATTAATGGGCGTCACAGAAAAAAAAATCCAATATGAGAGTGATTAGCATTCCCCAGGGAGAGTCGAAGATTCAGTGCTTGTCTTGATAACCAGAACATATCAATGTGTTGGGACTTGACCTAAAACATGTCATTTCGGCAAAGAATATAAACTATTTAAATCGACTTATATTAGATATTCTAAAGACAATTCTCATCCCCTAAGATTCGCCATAGAAACATGTCTCGAAAACTTCATCCAGCAGCCAGATCAGCTCTTTAGAGTTGTAATTATTTATTTACCATTGCACACATCAGGCATTGCTGACAGCAACAGGGTATCCATTCTACCCCTTCTGCTGGCTCTTGAAGCTTTCCATCTCTCCACCCCATCTAAAAGCTCCAGGCTCATTTTATTTCAATTAATTTGCATAAATGTGTGTGTGTGTGAATGGCTTCCCTAACACTCCAACACCCCACCATGGGCACCCATGACAATCTAGTATGCAAATGTTAATTAGAAATTGATGTATTGCAGGAGGGTTTAAAGCAATGGCATCCCAGGGGGGCGAACCTTCACCATAAAGTGGAGTAATCTTCACAAACACTACAGTTTCTGGAGCACAATGTGTCTGAAAATGCACCTCCAAGACAAACCAGTCTGCCATATACTGTACGACAAGCAACTGTTCAGATAAACAGAGGAGGATACACGCGTAATGGATTTGTTGTTGTTCCAATGATGTTTTGTATCAGAAACGTATGGGAAGAGGTCCCGAAGGATTAAATTCTATGTTCTTATACAAAAATGACACGTTGAGTTCATTATTGGTTAGGCCAAATTAGATATTTTGCTGTCCATAGACCAGTTAATGTTCATTATAAGTAAGGTTATCTAATTTGTAATATTAGCTGACAAATTCTGACCTTCAGGTGTCTAAATACATCCTGGACTTAACCTCAGTCCAACACAAATAGAAAAATATTTTTATTCACACATCCATTGCTTTAAGACAGGGGTGTCAAACTCATTTTAGTTCAGGGGCCAATTACGGAGCAGTTTGATCACAAATGGGCCACAGATTTCATGCTGGAAAACAAGTCATTTCAACATTATTGCACTTCTACGTAATTAAAAAAAAAAAATTAAATATGTAATAAACCGACCATATCCAAGCAATAAGTGATATCAATCCCAACAGGATCTTCACTTTAACTTTTTTTTGTGACCAATTTATATTTAGTTAAGGGCAGTATTTTATATTGTGTCATAATTTCAAGAAAATTGAAGGATTTTGTAAGAATGAGGTTTTTTTCTAACAGTTAAACATTAAAAAATGACTGCACTCATGCGATATAAGCACCAGGTAAACTGTTGAGTTTCCGTTACACAATGATTCTTGTTTTCGCTGTCATTTTAACTTTCTTCTCTGGGCCGAATTGGATGCTCCAAAGGCCTGGATTTGGCCCCCAGGCCTTGAGTTTGACACGTGCTTTAAGACATGGAACTGATACAATACCAAATGCAAGTGTACTAGTGCTTTGCAGGTATTTCACTGAGGGTTTTCTTTTTTTTTGTGTATTTCTTGCTTTCTATTGTAGCAGGTTTATACATGCACACAAATTACATGCACACAAATTACATTTATGGGATTTTTTATTTATTTATTTATTTTTATTTATTTCATCATGTAGGGAAATGTACCAATTTACACAATTATAACCCCCAACTGATTTAACAAACAAAAATTTTGTGTAAAATAGGGACTCCCTGGTCAGAAAATCAATATCTTAAAATTGTGCAGAGCACTTGCATTATATAGAACCCCTGCATTGTGAAAAGTCCGATTGTTTTGTGCGTGGTCTGAACAGTAAAGGTCAGACTAAATTATATATAAATATGTAGTAAAACAGTCTAGGAATCATTGTTGCAACAAAAAAAAAACCCTCAACTCAAAGCTAAGCATAAAAATTAAACGCTAAATAATTAAGGTGATACATTTTGAGGATTTGTTAGAGGCTATTGGTGTAAGAATGTTTATTAAAAGAAATGTTCACGAATAGAATTAATCAAAAATGTATGCTTAATATAACAAAATAAATGTTGAAAAGATGGTAAAGGGGGGGAAATGCCTTATATTTTATTCTATGCTTTCCCTAAAAATAGATTGAATATGTAGCATTAAATGTCTGGGGGTGCATTTAAAAAACATGAAAACCCCCTTAGCACAAAATGTAGATTTCATGCATAGAATGTATTATGTGCACAAAATTCCCCCTGGGGTGCCAAGTATCACTTTTAATGACATTTAATGAGTTTTTTTGGAAGGGAATTAGAAATGAATGGGTAATAATTACAATGTAATTAGCATTTGATTTCCATATTAATCTGTAAGTCTTAGAATGCATGCAACGGTCTTTGATAGTTAATAGTTTATATGGAGCACAGAGCATACGCTAACGAACCTTATTGTTCTAATCTAGACACTGGAGAGGTGAATAATAAGTGTTGTGATGTGCATCTGGCATAAATGTGCCTTGGCTTATTCATCTGATTTTTCAGCGTCATTTCCCTTCAGTCCTTTTTGTTTCAGCATGTTTTTCAGTTGAAGCTAAATTAGCTTCTAATACACCAAATTTGCACTAAATTTCACATAATTTCAATAAGGCTTGTAAATTCTAGACAGGGCAAATATTAAACAGTTTCAAATTCCTTCTTCCTGGAGAAATGTTTAAATACTATTAGCCAAATATTAAGTAGAACATCTGCCATTGGTGTCTGATGATTTACAATCAGTGTCTATCTGCTTGCTGCAGTGCCAGTTTGACATTAGTACAAGAAGAAAAAACAATTAATTGCATGTGATACAGCAAAGAATCAAAGTGCAAGGCGGCTTTGTGGGCACCCGATGATGCACATCTTGCAGCCAGCTTGAAGGGTCACAGACGTCTCCATGGTTACTTTTGGCACTCACTTGCAGTTTCTGATTGCCGGGAAATAGCAGCTTCAATAATACTTGACATTTCCAGTGCTGGGGAGCCCTATATAACTACTATAAAATAGAGATTTGTCTCACAACTAAAATAATCATTAGTCTGTCCTCTGTTTGTTCTTTGTCATATGTTTCTAAGACTGAAAAAAGCTTTGAGTGTTAAACCATTAAGTGACATCTTTCAAAGTAAATGTCACTCCAGTGGTTTCTCTACAAGTAATAATACATTGTACTGGATCTGCTCTTTTGCAAAATGTTCCTCGTCAGAATCACTACAACATCCTCTCTGTCCAAGGGCGGACTGGGACAAAAATTCAGCCCTGGCATTTTGTGTCCAGACCAGTCCACTACATCATCAGCGATACAATGTAGAAGCAGTTTTACAGTCAGTAATGCTCAACATGTGGCTCTTTATGGTGTGATTTTAATTATTATTCCCACACAAAAACCTGAAAAGGGGGGAACTTTTTAATCTATCTTCTTTGTCCCATTTCACAACTTTCTTTGTCTCATTTTCAAAAATTTCTCACTTTTTTCAGATTGTAGCTTCCTTTTCCCAATAAATATCCCCTTTTTCCTATTTTTTGTCCATTTTTACAAGTTCTTTTTGACAGATCAATTTTTTGTTTTTTCTTTAATTTTTTTGGCCACTTTTCATCCAAATATACTATAAATACCCTTTTTCACTATTGTGTGCCACATTCTGACTATTTAAGCTACTCTTTGCCATTACATACCTCCTGGTTCCTCTTTATTTGCCCATTTTTTGGCAAATCTTGAGTGCCATTTTGTCACTTTACATTCTAACCCTAACACTTATTTGTCATTTTACATTGGCCCATTTTTGGCCACCTGTCACCATGTCTGTATCCACTCGCACCGACCCACTTTGGGTCGACGGCCCACCGGGACAATTCCAAATGGCCAGTCCACGCCTGTCTCTGTCTCATCTGCATCTGCATCTCATTCAAATGAATCAAAACAATACAAAAACAGAAGTTTCAGATGCTGCTCCTCATCTTAAAGGCTTAGGATTCCATTATGTATGTTGCATGGGGTTATATTGAGTCTTAAATTAACCAGTGGGAAACACACACGTCCTACTTTCAACAAGGAGCCCGTAAGTAACTCAGCTATAATTTATTAGCAGTGGGAGAACACCAGTGAAATGAAAACCAATACACACAGACAAAATTCATTATTTTCATTTAAAGAGATCTGAACCTGGTGGGGTGCAAACACATAACCTTCTAGCTGAGAGGCGCCATTGCTACTCTCTGCTCAACCGAGTTGCGAAGACATTTTCAGCTAAATTTAACCGTATAACAATTACTCTGACTGACATGACCTGATGCCTCGACATATGCCACAATTCTTCCTCTTTCACCTGTCTTGCTTATCCATCTCCTACTGCCTCATTATCAATAAACCTCAGCTGCACAGACAGGCTGAAGTGTCAGGCTGAGAAAATTGTCAATTACATGTCACAGCTGTCTTTAACTAAGCCCAGACACCGATGGTTTACCTAAACCTAACGCAAATGTATGGCTGTTTGCATAAGGACGATGTCACATACATCCTACTAAGAAACATGTGCCATAGCGTTGTTTAAATCTAAATATTTAAATTTCAAATAGACAATTTCCAAATGTATTTTGAAAGTGTATGGGTTGAGATTTGTGCCTCTAAAAACTGAATAGTTAGTATTGAATTTAATAGTAACAACTTGAAATTGAATTTACTGTTTTAAAACTGAATTAGTAAGTTGAATCTGTATTTTTTTTTTTTTTCCCGTTGAAAAAAAATGTATATTAGTACATTTCAAAAATTCAATGTATTTCTGCTCCTCATATTTAGATTCACTGCACGCAATTCAATTTCACTACACGGAGACACACTTCCGGCCAGCGAGGTTGATCAATCAATCACTGATTCATGGAACTCCTGTTTACGCCTATAAAAACTCCTTTACGACCCGTTGAGGGTGTGACCATAGATATCAATAATGAATATTTATTCATTCATTATACATATCTATATAGCCCTGAAAAAACTACTAAATTCACATGAAAGTTCAGATTTTGCTAATATTTTTTTAGTTTTTCATTTGAAGTGTCTGTTCATGTTCCCTTGTGTATGTATGCATATACTGTATCTGTATGTAGATATGTTTATGTGGATATACTGTTTTCTTCCTCAGCCAAAGCCCATAAAGACACTTTTACTGAAATCACCCCAGATTTATCAGTTTTGGTTTACAGACTAACATTTTTTGCTATTCAACTCTGCTCCAATATATATATATATATACAGTATGTTGTATGCCCTACTCATATGGGATGGGAGCCCTGATGCTCCTTTTTTTTTTTATTTTCCTTTAATGTACCCCCTTTGTTTTTTGTTCTTTGCTTTTGAAGAAGTTAGAAGTTGAGTTTATTATCCTCATTGAGAGGTTAAATTTTTGAAAATGTTCAATAGAATTTTTTTAAATTAATTATATATATATATATATGGTCACACCCTCAATGGGCCATAAAGGAGTTTTTTAGATGTAAACAGGAGTTTCATGAATCAGTGATTGATTGCTCAACCTCACGGACAGGAAGTGTCTCTCCGTATAATACATTTTTGAATTCTTACATTCTTACTATCAAAATTTTCAAATTTAATACAAACTATTAAAATTTAGTTTCTGGTGGCACAAATCTCATAAAAATGGCCCACTCTGCAAAAGAGTCAAACATTACCGAACAATATCTGAGAGGTGTGCCAACAAGACTGAGATCTGTAAAAACAGCTTCACATTCTACATCACTCTGTGCTGCTACAACATGTGCCAAGGTTTGCTCTGACAGACCTTCTTTGTGGCTTCTTCTCTGTAAATGTCATCATGCTTTCGACATCACTGTGAAAATGTCACCTCCCTATCCTGTTCATTAGCTCAGCAGCTCTCATCTCCATTATACACCATTTCCCATTATGTGGATCACACACCCAGGGCAAGACACTTTTCTATCTGCAAAGTGTGATTGTGAGACTGAAAGGAAGACTGTTCAGCCATGATCACGTTATTAAAGACTTTCCAACATTTCCCATGCAGCACTGCTGCAGAGATTGTGTGTATACAGACTAAAACAGGATGTATAGATTTGGCACTTCCTTTGAAGAGAAAGTTTTTAAGGTGGTGGAATGAAAAATTTAAACTCCAAACAAATGAATTTAACATGAGAGTAGAAAGTATTTCTATCATATCGGGGAGGCCTGTTTTTTCAACTTATCCCAGTACATGCTGGAGAGAATTCTGTAAAACTTTGACCAATCCCTGCTATTCGGTCCGAATGGAAAGAACCAATCAGATGCCTTCATCTCTTGTCCTACCCAAGCCCCACCTTTTGAGTGCATACTCAACACATGACACATAACCTGAAATATCTTGCACAAATGGGGCTTCTGAAGCAGAGGTTGCAGGCCAGTATTAATTTGTCTCGGGGGGATTTGTTATTAGTATATCAGATGTGCATTCAAGCTTGTAGGGGCGTGGTTTAGGACGGAGCCCCAATGGGATAATAATAACGTAACCTTTATTCATCAACACAGTGAAATTCTTCTCTGCATTTTTACCCAATTTTCAGCAGGGGCCCGGGGGGACTTGCTCAACAGCCCACAGTGATGGCCCGGGTGAGATTCAAACTGGTGACCCTCCGATTATAAGCCCGCTTTCTTAACCACTAGGCCACTACTCACTTATAGGATGGAGCTTAGAGGAGATCTTGTTATCTTAAATCTTGCTAGCTTGCAAATTGCAAACTGCACCTTTAACATTATGTATTAGTGATTGTCTATATCTGGAAAAAAACAAAAAGCAACATGTTTGTATGAATCAATCCTACAAAGTGTAAGTATCTTACATTTTACATTTATACTGTACATAAGAACCTAATAGGTTTTAGAAGAATGACTGCTTCAGACCTTTCAAACATTTAACAATCAAATTCAATAGTTGGTCCAGATGCTCCCACTGTAAGGCTGTTGTAAGGCTGCTATAAATGAACTCATTGTGAGACACATTTTAAAAACCAAAGTAAGTAGAATCACAGCACACAGAGGGGAACTATCAAATAAGGAAGCTATTACACACAAGATGACAGACAAAGAGGAAGAGTACAGAAGAAGTGTGAGAATTGAACCAAAGAAGACGACAGATTTTCAAAAGAAACTATTTGCATACGCTTTTATTTGTAATGAAAAAGGTCACATAAATTACATTTAATTTTTCCTCCTTTAGGATTAAATGTATTATTGCAACCGATGAACCAAATTTAAAGTGACCATCAGTGAAAAATAAAAAGGCTTCTTTGTGACATGTTGAAGGAGAAAGCTTGAGAGGAAGCAAACAAGTAATATTGTACCAATCAGCATCAAGTTGCAAACGCGTGGAAGACTCTTGAGCTTTTTAATTGGTTTGTATTGCAAGTGCTACTATGGCAACTGTTGTGATTGACAACTCAGACTCCACAGAGATCACGTTTCTAAGCGAAATGCGCTTTCAGGGTCTTTTCTGTCAGTGGCAACAGACCAGACGTCCATTTCTCAATAAACTGGACAAACGGGACTGAGGTTGTGAAAAACCAGCACATGTCAATGGTTTGGGGGAAATCAACCAGGACACGGGACGTAACTCTGAAAAACCGGGATTGTCCCGGGTTAATCGGGACGTCTGGTCAATCTATACAAAGTCAAAAACATTAGAACCAAAAGTGAAAGACGTACCAGTAATCCATGGCATGTTGCTTCACTTTGTTGCATGATTTCAGATGAGATATGGTTGATGGGTCCTTAAAGAGGAACAATTGAAAGATTTCCACTGCTCCAGAATGCTTTCCAGGCTTTGAGTTGCTTGTTAAGAATATTTAATTTTCTTAAAAGGTGGTGAACATCAGGTAAATTGAATTAGCAGATATTTGAAAAATGGCCCCTTGGGGACAGGAGTACCCCCTGAAGCGCTGGACATGATTCAACCCACACAGCAGAGATCTAATAGCATTTAACAAGTAGCTGTAGTTATAAAGACCTCGTAGATATTGATGGATATCACAAGGGAAAAACATCTTCCAAATGAAAGCAGTTGTTAATATTCATGAGCTCAGTAGAGCCATCCAATACCAGCAGATATTCAGCTGTTGGTGCTTTCCTCCATCAGTAGTAGAACCATTATCGCATGTCTGCTGCTTTCTCTTTGTCAGTCTGGACCCAGGGTAATATTTGTTAATGAGTTACGCTGCTGCTGCCATGGTAACCGGCCGATCACCACAGAGTGTGAAGCAGGAGTGGCACCCTTGACACCAATCCATAAATACAAGCCACCCCGGCTTCGGAACCACAATGCATAATGCAGTGGAATAACCCTCACCCGCCCCACTCATTCAGCTGTCTTCTGCTGTTTCCCGTCTTCCATCTCTCACCTTTTCTTCCATCCCTCTGCCCCCCCCCCACCCTAATTCATTCCCTCTGATTTAATCACATCATCTGAGAGACCCGCATCACCCACTGCAAGCCACCTCATCCAAAATCAGGAAGAAGGCAAAATGAAAGAAGGATAATGAGAAAAATATTTTCTGAAGGGAAACGAAAAGGAAGAAAGCAGCACTTTGTCACAATGACACGATGGTTTGGATCCAATTCAAGGTCGAAAATTAAAACTTGCTTCGGCACAGCCAATAGAAGGGAACTCTAGGGGCATATTTAGTTTAGAAGAAAGGCTTATGATATTGCCAATCCATTAAACATGTAATAACCCAATTTATTGACCAATTGGCTTTGAATTGCTTTGAATCATCAGTTTTTTAAAGCTTCATTAGGCTTCATGGTACTTGTATTTTGATGCATGCAAAAGAGCTGCTACAAATGTCCTCAATGTATACTACCATTCTTTGAATGAACAAACATAACTTAAAAAAGAGGCCATGAGTAAATACAAATATCAAGGTTGGGGTCAGTTATAATTTTAATTGCATAATTGATAATTACAATTATGGCATAATTATAACTGTAATTTCAAAAATCTGTTGCTGTTGTAATTACTTCTAATTACTAATTCTAGAAAAAATGTCAATTGTAACTTGACACAAAACTGGAGAACCATGTTACAGTTCTATGTGGAGTTCTACAAATATGTTGTAAACAGTCATTAAAATATGTTTCCCACATTTTACCATTAAAAAAAATTAAATCTAGGACTATACTGACACAAAAAAGGCTCAGATGCCCACGGCAAAAATATAAACACCTATGTTTTTCATTGATTAGGAAGCTTAACAAGGTAACCAATCGATAGAAAATAAATTGGAAGATAATCATTGGTTTTTAGTGTATTTTACAGCTGATCTAGGACCCGTTATCATAAGAGATGCTAACAGAAAGCTAACACAAGAGGAAGGTTAACTTTTATTATGTAATTTATTTTAGGCGCAGTGATTGTGATTAATTGTAATTTAACTTTAATAATTGTGAACGTAATTGTAATTGACTTTCTGAAGATAAAAAATAATTGCAATTTAATTGTAATTGGAAAAAATGCTGGTCACTGTAATTGGAATTGAATTGTTATTGAACATGGGTAATTGAAAACGTAATTGTAAGTGAAAAATGTAATTGACCCCAACCTTGGCAAATATACTCACTGAATGTGATTCAGCACAGAATTATGTCCATCTGAGAGAGCCTCCTTAATAATATATCTATGTTTTTTATCATATGGTTAAAATAAAAAATAAACAACATTGCATTCATCATTTCTTTGAAACCGTGCTCCTTGTTTGGTGCACCAATGCTCTTAAGTATCATCAGCAGACAGCTGCAGGTTTCTTTGTCAGGTCATCAGTTCACTGACAGAGCGCATCTATCTAATTACACAAAGGTTGCCCTGATGCCCTTCTTGCTACGGTGTGACCAGATGACACCGCTCTCACTCCCATCTGTCCCAGCTTCCTGACGGCTTGCAAACCAGAAGCAGCACAGATTGTGACACTTATGTGACTTCACAGGCACAGCGGGCTATGATGCTCTCCAGAGTCACAGCGGTCCCCAATCCCATGTGACCCCTTCTGGATGCAAGATTTTTGACCAACTGCATGAATGCTCAGCTCGGTATCTCGCTTTCTCTTAGAAATACGCAACAACATTTTATATGTTTTTCCGCCAAGAAAATACATCACACGTGTATCTGAAGGGGAAGTCATGGCTTTGCACAAGGGTGGAATTAGTCTCTACTTGTGTGTGTGTGAAGTATTTCAAAGAGAAACACTCCAAACCATACATGAGTTCCTTTCATACATTAATTTAGCAGTGTATAATTAAAGCTTGTTTGTGTTTTTCTCTACAGATTTCTTAATTTTTTTGTTTTGTACTTCACGAGGCAAAGTAAAATGCCTTATTTTACATCATACCATGTATTTCCATTTCGTCACTATAGGATAGGAAGTCAAAATGGCATTTATTTTTTCCACTCCTAACTAGGCTTGTTCCCAGAGTCCACTGGGATAAACTGCAGTAACCAGTGCAACTTTGTACTATTGGATAAGTCGGTTTCAGAAAAGAAAGGAAAAAACAGCAAAAATTAAAATGAATAGTTATTGACATTGATGTAATGTAACTTAGGATTTCTCTAAAGTTTTTCATCTAATAAGCAGTTTGTGGTGGAAACAATCTGGGGGTTTAATGTAGCGTTTAATGTAGTGTACATTTGTTTTCATTCCTTATTTGTGACGCAAAACTGGAAACGTTCGATATAGTAAATTATTTATTTATTTTTTGCCCCCCCCCCCGTCAAGAATCTCAAACTCCGCCTATGAATAAAATTTAACTTTACGAGTTTACTTCTCTATTGATTTCAAGCCATACTGCGCTCTGCGTGCTGAAAGACGGCAGTATTTTTTCACCACAGGAATGTGTAATTATGTTTCATGTTATGCTCTGTGGAACCCTTTACATGACCATTCTGTTCATTAGGAGTCTCCGGTGACACTATAATGTGCAGCCATTATTACAGGCACCATAAAACACAAGTTGGTGATAAATTATTAAGTACATTTCTATTAAATATTGTTTTAGAGATTGGGTTAATGGAGGGAGGTAATGGTTTGTTTGAACAAATGAAGGGATTAGACAGGACTATTTCAATCATTCACCCTGTTTTTATTATAACCGCAAACATTTTTACATTTGTTTTTTTTTGTTTTTTACAAAATTTTAAGTTTTATATTAAGTATAGATTGATCTCATCTCATGTTAATTGCTTAGTAATAAATCTCCTCTTTACCAGATATCCCCAGTTATCTGGATCAGTGATCCTGATCATGTTACCATGTTCATTTACACTTTAAAGGCTTATAGGGAAATTTCTATCATTATTAACGATACAGTAGGTCCAAAAGTATGGGCATGCCCAATGTTTTGAAAAAAAGCGAGCAATTTATTTGGTTACTAAATTACTCATTAGAGTAATTTAGTAACCAAATAAATTGAACTCACTGAAATTTCATGAAGATTGGTCAATTACAAATTGAGATATGAATTTTTTTTTTTAGATTTCACCAATATTGAGAAAGAGGAATTTTGTTATTTTTAAACTCATCCAGAATCAGCGTATTGATCCAAATCCCCTCCAAAAATTTTATGAATTCTTATATGGCATAAGGTCCTTCTTTGGTTTAAATTTGTATTCTGATGTAATATTGCTAACAGACAAAAAAACAAACATTGATGGAATATTACCTTCTTGACAGAGGTCAAAAATCAGATATCAGGATAGAAGTTCAGATCAAGTTGATAAATGATCATTCCCAAATCCAATTCTGTAGGAATTCAGCTCGACAAAGTTGCATATCAATCTTAAAATTATTATCTTATTACAGCCTGGTTCACAATAATCAAGCTCTTATTTTAAAGGAGAAATGTTCACCCTGTTGAAAATGTAAAATTTTGTTTTTACTAGCCAGTTCTTAGCCTATTAACCAAATAGCCCTGTCAACAAACAGGCTACTCACCATTACAATATGCATCTTGTGTGTTCAGGTTTTTTTTTTTTGTTTGTTTGTTTTTGTCTTGATAAGACAACAAATCTGTTTGTTTTACTCACTAATCTTCAACTAAGCAATCTTCTCAACCAGCAACTAGTATAGTTTACCTATATTCTCGCTGTTAAGTAATTACTGAAGTATGTTACACTGGTAGCAAGTAAAAATTATCTCTGACATTACCAGTAAAGCAAATCACTTTATGATGCTTTTTACACACTGACATTACATTATTGTGTTGGTCTTAGAGAGGAAATTAGGTTTAATTTCAGAGCAAAACTATTGTGCTTTTTTAGCCAAATAAACAAAAGAGATCAGCCACAATGTCACTGTTGATAATAATATAGGTTAACACATAACGCGACCAACATATTCAGATTGAGAAATGTAATAGTGATGACTAAAAGTATTACATGACGTCAAACACAAATCAACACTCTACAGCACATCAGTGAGAGACACGGACCGTTCTGCATCTGATCTACTCAGTCCACTATCTCTCAACTTACATAACCTCTCTTGTCCTGGGGGGGGCTACCAGTGCTGCTCGAGATTGCATCAGCACACAGGTCAAAGGAGCGTGATGACTAATTCATGGGGCCGTTTGCAGGGAACCCTCGCTGAGAGCCATTAGTCGACGTCAGCCGTTGCTCGTGCAGTCATGGGAGTTAGTGGGCGTTGTGTGTTGGAATTGGGCTTCTAGAGTCACAAGGACAGCAGGGGTCATATTGGAATTTCTTTAAATAATTAATATTTTTGAATGATTTCAATGCTTTGGTAGATTTTGTTGATGTGATCCCAGATTCAAAATGGTCTGTGTGTCCACAATATAATCCTCAATATTACATTAAATAGGATATTATTGTGTGTATTACATATGGTATTATTTAATGAAATTGTTTTTTTCTTCTAACAATCCATCGAAACATCCAAAACAACAATTTGTTTGGGAGCGAGTAAGCAGAAGTTTAATCTAAATATCAATTTTCTCTCCTCCACACTGCTCTACAAAGACTTTTAAAGAAAGTGACCAAACTAAACCTCTGGTATTATATATGACATTTGATAGAGCTAAAATTTACAACAGGCACTATTTAACATTGAAACCTCGAGATCTGACACTAGAGCTGGGCAGTATACCGGTTCATACCGAATACTATATTTTTGTTATGATATGAAATGTTTATTGTCCGCCGTACCAGTGTATTTGATTACACAACTTTCAGACCGGACCCTTTAACGTTGCACTTCTAGGTAGGAAGGTAAACAGTAGGGCTCTGTTGTTAGTTGCGGTGTAAATCATACGTGTAAATGGATAAGAAAGACACAATTAAAAGGTCTGAAGCTATGTGAGCATGTGCCTGTGTGCGCATGCCTCTGCTACAGAAGAACAACGCTCACAGACACGGAGGCACGGTTAGCTTAGCGTGTCGGCAGTAATACACAAAAAAAAAAAGAGAGCAAAGGATCGCAATTTCTAATTCCCATAAGAAACCACCACACCACTGAGTATGCAGCATTTAAAGCTTGAAATCAAGCTAATTCTGAAGCTAAGCTAGCGCGGTAAAGAGCCATTGGGCTGCTGTTGCAAACTTGTATTACTACTAGTGTGGAATTATTCTACAATATTCGCTCATTATGACAGTAAAATAGACCATCCTAAGTCAATCTACTGCAGTAATTCATCTTTCAACCCATAAAAAATGCTGTGAACATTTGATTATGCATGAAAAAAAAAAATAACGTCATATACCGTGAAATTGTTAGAATTTTGAAAAATACCGTGATATACATTTTTGGTCATACCGCCCAGCCCTACCTGACACTTCTCGTGTCCTGACAGGAAACGGTCTCGTTTCGGAGGACAAAGAGCGTTACCCTGGCTTTATCAGAGAGTATATTTATAAGATTGTGGAAAATCTACTGAATGAAGCAGAGCACAAAACCCTTTGTTCAGAACTGGTTCATAAAAGAACAAAAGAGGAAGTTTTCCAGAGATGAATGTAGAATAGAAAAGCAGCAGGGTATGTGGGGTGCAGCTTTCAACAACTTCCAAATCTAAAGTAAGCTTGGCTAATCGTGCACAAAATGTAAACAAACGATTTCTCCTTGTCTTTATGTTGAAAGTACTTGGGAGGCCCAAGTATGCGGTGATGTCAGACACCAGCCATTGGATAAGATGATCACCAGTTAAATCAGAAGACAACAGTACGAGCAGTTGATAACCGTTCAGAAGAAGAGTTTACGGTACTTGCCCGTTGTTGTGACCAGCGGTTGTCAGCAGTGTGCTCACACACTATTTGCTGATTTACCTTTGTAAGTTGTATTGAATCAACAAAAAACATGCAGACTTTACATTTCTGACTAATCACACAGCAGTTTCTTTGTTCTACTCAGGTAATTTTAAAGAAAACAAGCTGCAAAAACAATAGGAGTTTTTGCTGACGTATAAGAGAAAATCTGTCTTCAAGAAATATGCAGAGAGGCCTCAACTAAACAAAAACCTGTCCCATTAGAACAGAGGAAGGCGGATATAAAGGAAGTGAGAAATTCTTTCTTTTCTTCTTTCGTTCTTTCTAAGTACAGTAATTAAAGTTGTCAGTAGGTGGATTTGTGAAAGGAAGGATTAGGGTTCTGGTGCAGGATCTCAAACTGTGCTGACAATATGGTCAAACCACAAAGCCGGAGGCCACTGGGACCTCAGCTAGTGGATGATAGATCCATCAATATGACAGCTTCAAGCAGCACTGATTGCTCTCCAGAGCAACTTGCGTTAGTCTGAAGGCGCAGCAATGCACAAAAATCTCAATATTCCGAAACTTGTATCGACTTCGCTTACATGCAGACCAATAACCAGTCAATAAAAACCTCAGACAGACTGGAAAAAAGTCTTCATTGAGTCTCTTGAAAGCTTATAAATTACTTTTAATGAGCAGAGACTGTTTGTGGGAAAATTCAATTGAATTTTTTTGCAATAGAAATTGTCACTCTTAATAGTCATTATCTGAAGTGGATTTGTCAGAGTTGTGTTACGTGGTCAGGCAGGAAATCAAAGTAATATTCCTCAAGCAGGAGCGTGTGATGCCGTGAACCAGAGTGGTAGGAAAGAGTGCAATGTTCTAATATAATGGTGAGAGAAAGCGACGCGATATAGTCAGACATTTCCTGGTGGACAGCAGTAAAATAAAGCAGGTCTATGCTGAATAATGGCTGGTAACAATCACAAACTAACATACAAGGGCTTGAAAAATTGAGCCCTACACCCTACAACACAGTTATGATGAAAATGAGGAAAAACAATGACAGCCAGGAAACTTCTGTCTGCTACAAAACAATATGTCAATAAATGATGAACTTGAAATAACAAATCTTTTAGCTAAGAATCCTTTAAGATTTTCTACACCGCAAGATTCTGATTCAAAAATCATTTGTCAATAACAGTTGACATTTTATTATTTCTTAGACCCTCTAAAGCAGGGCACACAATTTTCTAAACATGAAAAGATTTTTTTTTTTACTTGAACAGACCCCACACATGAAGATCAAATTTTTTTTTTTAAAAATCAGGCATAGAGCATTGTGTGTGTGCTCCGATAATCTCAAAACAGCACAGCACATATAGAACCATTCTGTCTCACCACTGATCTTCCTCCAAGACAGAAATCTTGAGTGATCACAAAAGATCTACCGCTGCATTCCAAGCAACTCGGAACTCATAGTTTTCCGACCTCCTACTTGAATGTGAGTTGGAACTAGCCTGGAATCCATCCTGATCTCCTTCTATTATTCAATGTTTAATACAGACCATAGTCTAGAAGTGCTCACAAGGCATTTCAGTAGTGGGTGGCTGAGCAACCAATCAAATGAAGAACGGATGTGACGAGAATAGCGCAACAAGTGTAGATCTTTTACCCTAAACGGAGTCGGCAGAGGAAAATGGCCTGTAGTACGGTACAGACTTCCGGTTTTAAATCTTCTTATTGTGGTTTCAACAATCTATCCAGGTCTTTTAAAACAGAACAGAGCACAGCTCAGAGCGTCTTCTCCAATGCTGGTACCATGTTTGTTTTGACACCGCTTGGTGCAGGTGATATGACGTTATTTCTGTACGGCTCTGATTGGCTAGGTTTCTTTTGAACCGAGGAAGTGAGCATTACCACACCCACTTTCTTACAAAAAGTAAAGAAGTGGGTGTGGCTTATTGCCAGGCTAACTTGGAACGCCACCTGAATTCGTTGTTCCAACTTAGTAAAGTCGCAAAAAAAATCTAATATTATAGGGATCAGTACGTTTGAGATATCTCGATGTGCCGCTGCTGAACTCTGTTGAACTCAGATATCTGAATTTTTCACTCGGAAATCGCATCATTAAATGTTTTCAGTCAGCTTGCTTCTTGATTGCCTACATTTTGTTCCATGTCACAAATCACAGATCATGAGTCGTTGGCTTTCCCCACCCACAAGGAGTTTTAGTCATAAATATTTAACAAGTTCAAGATTTAACAATTGTTGGTCCTGACTGGTTTCGGAATCAATCATTGGGACAGGATAATCTTATCGGATAAACTTTTAAAACATATAATAATTCGGCATTTGCCGTCCTTTGTCGGGAAAAGGAGAAATTTGGACAAAAACAGCCCAATTGTCTTTTTGCATGTACCCCACTGAAGTCTTTTCCTTAATCAATTGTACTCATGTTTGGTGTGTGGGAACCCTAAGCTTGAATGTTCCCAATCCTGTTTTATGCTCAAACTGAAGGTCTCACTTCCTGCTGCATCATGTGATAACATCGTCACCGGCAGTATGAAGGCTCTCCTATCAAAAGGCTGCCTTGAAGCTTTGTCGAAAATTTAAGAAAACAAACCACAACAAGGTTTTTGAAAAGCTTTTCAAGGCTGTGCGTGAGACACAATAGTCCGTCTGAAAAGGAAGGCAGAAGACCAGCAAACAAGCATTCAGACTCCATGGGGACAATGACCTCTATGCTTCCTTCCTTAGGGTGCTTTAAAACACTCTTGAGAATCACACAAACCACTGAAAGAGGAAGCAGGGGAAATAAAAGTGGCATGCATGCTGGTCTGAAGGTGATAAGATAACTTTTAGAATTGACTCCATTCCCACACTGGCCCTAAAAGTACTACTGCTAGGGAAGCATTATACTACTTTTGTCATAAGCTTAAAATAGTAAGCAGCTGTGATTAATTTGTGGGTGAAAAAAAATCCATTATCACCTTCATATTTGAATTCAGAAGTGTGGAAGTGTACAACATTATTTCAACAAACCTTTTTTAATTTTTCTATCAATAAAATCTACAGCAAAATGAGTCTACAGAAGAATGAGCGACATTTGCAATCTAGTCCTATGTTTAGAATTCAATTACATGATACAGTGGACATCTGACTCACATTTGTGGAAGGTTGGGGGGTGGGGGATAAGGTGAAAAAAGCATGAATAACATAATTCAACCCAACACGGTTGTATGCTTTCTTCCAGTGACAAAAAACCAATCCATGATGAAAGCAATTATTTCTGATTCACTGAATCAGATTTTTGGGTCAAAAATGATCATTTCTCAACTGCTTTTAAATCTTAAACAATCTTTAAATCTCCAACAACAAAATGCTGAACATCCTGCTAAAATCCAGGCATCGACATTTATTACATTCACACCAGGAATGTCCTTTTTTTCTGTGTACTGTATTTCCTTTCACACACAGCTCTCACATACTAAATGGGTTTTTCATCGTGGAAAAAGAAGAGAGGCACATAAATTTTCACCAGCGAGGTGCCGTTCCATCGGCACAGCCTGAGCAGCCTCATTTTCCCGGGTACATCACACAGTCTGCTGATGGAGAAAGATGATGCACTCGCACCCCACTAACAGGTTCACGCAAGCCCAGATGCTTAAGCCACCTTGGGCTAATTCAATTCCAGTGCCTTTCCAGAGTAATAGAGTGTACCCACTCCTCTTTGCAGTTGTGGCGCATGGAAAAAGTGGGTCGACGAAGTGGGTCCACCACAACACTGATAAAGTAAAATAGTCATTTTTTTTAAATCCTTGAAGAACACAGTCTGAAAATGTTGAATAAAATATAATGTTGCATTAACCATGCTGTTTTTGGGATGTCCCTCATCCAAACAGATTGAATTAATTTTTTTTAAACCATGAACAAAACTGAAATTTTTTTGATTTTCTCTTTTGCATTTTATGATCATTTGTCTGTTGTTTTTCATTGTGTTTTTGCAACTGCTCTTTATCCTTTTGGCTGTCTTCTTTGGAAGGATCAAAAAAGTTTCACAGATTCTTTGTAATTCACATTGCTAAATATATGTAAAGGAACAAGACGAAAGTTTTGAAACTCTATATTTAGAAAAAAAATCACGCCCTACTTTACAGACATGCTGCTTATAGCCGACTAGAGCCTCATGCATCCTAATTTTGTGCAGCCCTTAAAGTAAATGCACAAATTGAGTCCTAAACACACAAAATGACAACAGAAACTTACAAAATGAAAGAAAAAAATACAAACTGACAAGAAAAATACACAAAATAAAAATATACGATGAACAAAATGACAACAGAAGCTTACAAATGAAAGGAACATTTTCAAAGTGACAAGAAAAATACACAAAATAAGAGTACAATGTACAAAATGACAACAGAAATACACAAATGAGAGATAAATATAGAAAATGACAAATAAACCCCACAACAATGACTCCAAAAACACAAAATGGCAACAAAAATACACAAAATATTATTTTACATACTCTATTATAGCCCGACTGATTGATCGATGTTGGTGATAACGAAAATCGGCCTGATTAATATGATGCGCAGATTAATACATTGGGCTCTGCTCCAAAAGCACAAAAAATGACTCAAACACAAAAATTAAAGTAAAACAAAGACAGCATAATAAGAGAAAAATATATTAATAATTGTTTCCTGTATTATTGCTCAGATCAGCCATTATTCTAAATGCAGAGATGAATGTTGATAATGATAAGTCAGAAAATCTTATTTTTGTGACCCCCACCTTGATAAAAGTTGACCATCTCTGGCTTGAAGGGCGTATCTAGTTTGACATGTTCTGCAGTTAAAATGTTTTGCTTTCAAAAAATTCTACAAAATATTTCATCTTTGATGACTGTTTATACATGCCATTGATACTGCATTTGGTGGAAACAGCAAACTAAGATTGCACAAATGCAATCTCCAAAACAACTTAAGCCACGTGCTCATAAGTTGATGTTCAGTCTCTGTGAAGTTAATAGTTTCTGCTTCTCTCATACACATGGAATGAGCTGCGGTGCATATCTACTGAGTGTGTCTGGCTACTCGTCAAAGCCACATACCAACACAACATTCATCATCACGCACGAAAGAGCCTTAGCAACCTGCCATGGAATTGCTTTTCACAATAAACCCAGCAGTGATATTACAGAACCTGGGCCAAAATAACACGTGAAAGGGATCTAAAATTGATCTTAACCAGAACCTGATAGCAGGATCTTAAGATACATATTGATGACAGTAATAATGCATATACTGTGCTTCCTTGGCACACTCAGTGCAGATATTCACACTTATGACAGAAATGGTGAAACTTTAATTTCCTGATTACAGGCTTTGGTACAGTATAAAAGTGCATTACCACGGCGTTTCAGAAACTCTGATATGATAAGGCTCCATTTTTTGGCATTCTTCTCACATTTGATTTTGAAGAGACTAACTGAACATATCTGAGGGGAATTTTTCTCATGCAGCTATTGTGTAAGACTGATGAGAACTGGTTAACTTGTTTGAAAACCACATATTGAGGGTTTTGGAGAATAATGCGTGTCGAATTTTCCTTTATTAATACAAGGTGTCCAGCAGCGAGTTAGACGAGGGCCAAGTTATTAAACTCAGTGGTGTGTTCATTCAGTCAGCAGCTAATATATGTTACAATAATGGCTGAAAATTCCCTTTAAGCTGTTTAATAGTATTCGCGGAAGATTTGAATGCCTTTGTGAAATTGGACTCAAAGCGTTAATTTGAAATATCATAATGAAATGAAATACTAAAGAGGCTTATTTTATGTCATACCTAAGAAATCCTATCAAATTTCATGACGAAAATTAGACTCATGAAAATTGTTTGTTCAAGACATTTAAAAAAAAATCTATTAGACATGATCCATTTGCATGCACAAATGGAATGTGAATTTTAATGATGCCACCATGCATTTTGGGCTTCTTCTTTACTCATTTATGCCTTGCGTTACAACCAGAGGCATTGTCAAATCTTCAGATTGCCTGACTTGTTGCAAATATTAATACAGTTATTTTGTTATAGATTAGCTTCAATACATTACTCGGTATTATATTTTGATACGCGTTTGCTGGTGTGCCTTTTGGGAATTCTTTATAACATGTTTTATGCCCCAAAAAATTGGAAAAACACTGCTTTGAGGTACAGATTAATAAATATCAAACCAACAACTGAAGCATTTGTCTTTTATAACCACTTAGCCGAACACAATTCTCCCTGAAGTATCTTCAGTAGTGCATAGAGCATCATTCCCTGATGAATGTAATCCAATCATCCCTCTGTGAAAATAGTCTAATAAATCTAAAAAAAATGGAACAATCTACTTGTTTTCTCCCTCAATTTGGTTCCTTATATTGGTTATTTGTAAGATAAGAGATATTAATGACAGTTACATTAAGTATTGCATTGTGTTGATATTATAAATTTGTCTAACACAGAATGTCCATTGATTATATGACATTTTTAGATATAATTACACTGTGGCAGACATTCACTAACTACATTCTAGATACTGTATTGTAGTATTATGATCATGATTATCCTGGATTGTTAAAAATGGACGGAAATTACAAAATCCACTTCCTCAACATGGATTATAGTGAATACTCTAATTTTAAGCATGATATTTTTCAGTAAAATCAAATGGAAATTTCCATATGACACTGAATATACCCTCACAAGCATGTTTTGAGAATGTATGATGCACTTACACGCAATTTGTTTTGTCAAGACAATGGAAATATTTAATCTCGTTCAAAATCTGTCCACATGTGACAAAATATAACAGACGATGGGCAACCGTGGATCACTGGTAGAGTGGGTTGTCCATTAACCCAAGGGTTGGGAGTTCGAATCTCGCTCTACCAAAGTCATTGTCGTTGCGTCTTTGGGCAAGGCACTTTACCCACATTGCCTCGGATGAATGGGCATTAATTGTTCATGAATCTTGGCGGTAGTCAGAGCGATCGTAGGCAAAACGGGGCAGCCACTCCTCTGTCAGTATGCTCCGGGCCAGCTGTGGCTACAATGTAGCTTACCACCACCGGTATGACTGATGTGACTGACGAATATTGGTTACTGTAACATGCTTTATGTCTCCTTGAAAAAAAGTGCTATATAAATCCAAGCCATTGTTATTATTATTATTATTATTATTATTATTATTATTATATCATTAGACTTCTCCTTCAGCAATGGAAATAGCTATATGACCTAACTCATGGGTCTTGCAGTTTGTCTAGTTGTTGAATGACTACTCAACACATAAAGCAGCCTTTTTGAAGAATAGTAGCATAGCAACGATTAGGATCACTGCAGTAAAAGCATTAAATGTCATGTGTCTGCCTTCCTATTGATCTCAAAGTAGAATTTGACGAGAAAACAACTCAAACAACCTCTAGGTTAATGTGTACACATTCCAACCTGCTGAATATGAGTCAATACATCACTATCGACTGTACAGCACTCAAACAAATGTTTTCAAGGCAATCCTTGATGTAGAAACGGCATGTACAGCTTTCAATGCAACGATATGTTATACTGTACCTAAACAACATGAAAAACCAGGCGTCAACAGCAAGTGTGTTTTTGTTTAAAAAAGAAGAAAAAAAATCTATTAAATGTATTTAATGGGTACAACACAAGTTAAGATGAGACATAATATTGTTTAATAATAATGTTTTCATGGAAAAACAGACAGAGTCCTGACTGTTTTAAAAAGTAGGCATCTATTTAGCAAGAATTGGATTATGAAACAAAGATGAGTTGTTTCAAGCTAGTCTCACCATAGTGCAGATGATGCCATTTGTATTACCTTAATGACCAATGTCCCTCTTGGCTCAGCACCCACGCAGGCTTTGGTCCAACACTTACCAATTACAGCTCAGCATTTTGTCCTTACTCTCCTCAGGTGTTCTTTTATTGTACAAAATCAGCTGAGAAAGCTGCCAAACCTGCACCACACGCAACCACCTCACATCAGGTCAGTTCAAGCAGAAATGGGGTTTGTCACCTGGCCAATGCTTTTGACTGCGCTCCTGCCATATGGTTAACAGCAAGACGCCATATCTAAAAGATGTCACAAAGTCTAGAGAGTAATAAAAGCGTGTCTTACCGAAGCATGGCATGTTTTTGCTCAAAGAGGGGAACTTAAATGCAGAGGTGAAAGTGATGGATTACAAATACTGAAGTTACTGTAATTATGTATGTTTTTTTTAAAGAAGTAAATTCATTTGTTACATTTCTACACCCAACCAAGTAAATTATTATTTTTGTTTTAAAATGATCAACAGACATTGTGTAACTACAAAAAAAAAATGAAATGACCAGAAAACAAAAGCATCACATCATTGCTGACCAATCAGATTAAACGCCATACACGGCGCCAAAATAACATTCAGTGGAGATTATTTTACCACTTTCTTGAGTTCAGGTTGGGGTTTCTATCTAATGGTATTATGTAGTCCATAAATGTAGCTATACTTAGAGCCTGAGATTTTTTTTTGTTAATTGAATTAATTGGTGTAATTTTTTTTTTTTTTAAAAAGAATGGAACATTTTGATAAACCTTTTATGTTATACAGATGCCTTTGTGGAAAATAATTTAGTTTCCAATTGTGCAACATTTGGTCTTTTCTTTTTTTAAGTTTATACATGAGATGTTTACTGTATGCAAGGGAACCGTGGCAAGATTTATTACCAAAAATAAATGTGGGGAGTGAAAGTAATTAGTAACTTTTACTTTCCATACCGTTTAATTGTGCAACCTTTTACTTGTACTTGAGTATTTTATGTATGACTTACTGTACTTGTACATAGGGATGCAAATCGTTAGGATTTTTGTCGGTACCCTTATCAGTAAAACTTTATGTAATTTGGTGTAATAAAAGATGTGAAAATATTTGTATTTATTTTTATTACCATTTGTATTACCACAAGAGGAGGTAACACATACAATGCAACATGACTGACGTCAGAGAAGACTCTTCTCAACACCTGCCTTTTCAAAATTTAGTAAGTCAACTATTTTTGTAATACACAGTTTTTCTAAACAAAGTCGCAGCACACCATGCATACAGTGATGCTGATAAAAACAGAAGCTAAAGTGCTTTTTAGAAATGACAATAAGGATAAACACATCTCTTGGCTTCAACCCAATAAGCTACAAATAAACATATATGTAAACAGAAAAATGTAGAGGAGGTGCTTCTCTTCTTGTATTTGGCCAGGGTCATGGTCAGTAGGGATAGGAGGAAGACTTCTGTAAACTGATATTTTTTTTCTCAAATTGATGGTGGTGGTGTCCGAGTGCAGATGCTGGTTTCAGATGCTGAGATACGAAGCCATAACGTATTTTCGTGGTCAAGTTTTTTGCTTTTTGCTGCAACACAGCGTAAATCCACAAAAAGATGTCTGACTTACATCATCTTCTTCATTATCATTGTCCTGAGCCTCAACCACAGTCATCATCACATCTGGCTGTAGATCCCTCACAATTAACCTTGTAATGGCCCTGTGATATTCCTCTTTTGTCTGCCATCATGTTCATTTGCCCTCGTTTGGTGACGGTAAATGGGGTTAGCGGACCCGTCGGGGCTACTGCTCAGTTCACGATCGCGTAAGGATTAACGTTATTTACATTTAGAGACGTCACATAATATCAGCAGAGTTAATAACTACTCTATAGACTCAAACATGTGTACTTCTACCATCACTTTCCATTGGCGCATTGTGAGAGACAGAGCTGGGAGGTTGCATTGTAGACGCAGCGCTAACGTTAGCCAGCATGTTTTAGATGTTTCCCTCTTCCAACACACCTGATTGAAACGTCCAGGGTCGTTATCAGGCTTCTGCAGAGCTTGATGATAAGTTCATCATTTGAATCAGGTGTGTTGGAGGAGGGAAACTTCTAAAACATGCTGGATAGTGGCCCTTGAGGACCAGGATTGGGGACCCCTGCCCTACATCATCACCTGCTGTCATAATTACGTTATGGAATAAAAATACCGATAGCGGTATCATTTGTTCAGAATCTTAGCGGTACTCCTGTACCAACCTAATTAGGAACCGGCACCAAAAAATACCGGTTCTAGGTATGCATCCCTACTTGTACTTGTACTTACGAACAATTTCATTCAAGTAACAGCACTTCTACTTCAGTAGGATATATCAGTACTCTTTACACCTCTGCTCAAATGTTTCTTATAGAAATATTTCTTCTTAAAACCAAACAACTGGACTTCACACATGTAGATCTAAATTGTGCCACATTGTGAACACATGCACGCATCCACTTGTTACTTAAATGTTTGCACAGGCTTTGATTAGACAGAACTGTCTCCCTTGCTACAGCATCAAACAGCTCATTTAAAACACCAGAAAGTCCACGCATCGCTTCTCATCTGCTTCATCCTTACTGCTCCTTCTCTCTCTCTCTCTCTAGGACACTAACACACACACAGCGCTGCACTCGTTAATCTACCTTGGCTCTATTTAAGAACAAATACCCAACAGAACAAAGCAGAGAACACTTGATCCAGATGAGATAGCTTTATGAAGTGTTTGAGTGCACTGAATGCGAGTAGATGTGTAGAAACAAAATAGGATCAAAAGAAGTGTGGCGCGAGCACACACACACACACACACACACACAAAGTCTTCTCGTGTTTTCCCTGAGAGTTTCTCTTCATCTATCCCCCGAGACGCTCCACTCTGTAATCCTTCAGTCGACATGTTCATTAGCCACCGTGCGTGTGTTTGTGCGTGTGATGTATGTGATTCACCCGCAATGCTCGCTTGGGAATCAACATTAAGCAGCGCATCAGTTCCCCATATGCTGTGACCAGAAAGAAAAGCGTCAATTAGCAGACGTTTTGATTCCATCATGAAGTGCAGACAGGCGGTACAGGTACGATGACTGGGATCTAATTATTTACCTTGAGTCAGTCTCAGCCGTTATCATAGTCTAGTTCTATATTTAGACTCACGCATAAATACATACTAGTATTAAATGATCTTAATAAAATATTAAATGATAAATGAAGTTGATAGTTGATATTTTCCTTTACATTTTTTATTAATAACTTAATAATTTATTTATTAATAACTCTTTTCCTCGCAATTGGACTGACACCAAATTCTAGCAGCATCTATGTACACAATACATATTTACATGTATGAATGTATACAGAAAGTATCAAGAAAAAACATTAAGATTGTGGATTCTTCCATCTTGTTTATGATGTGATGATAATGCTTGGACCTTCCTTCCTTGCAATAGATCTGATGGTTCATGACATGTTCAAATGGGCCTTTTGTTGTGGTGCAGACTGCCAAATGAAGCTGGGTTTCCATTACAGATTTTCACAGTTTTATTCTAAAAGAGGACAAAGTATAATTGTGCTTTGAAGGTAGCTTTGGAGCCTCGTAACTCCCATGAAATCTCACGAGACTTCACTGTAGGAAGATGGACGCTCAAAAACTCCTTTGTTGTTTCACGTCTAATGTGGCACTAATTATTTTTAAGTATAATATTAAGAAATGTCTCGGTCTCCTCTTCTGTTTACACGTAACGCGCCATGTTTTCTTGGAGAAAACTGGTCGTGTGACCAGGTACGTCACGTTCTGTGACGTGTATTTGTGGAGAGAAGAAAGTGTTTCCATAGCGCTTTTGCGAAACATTTCATTATCAAAACGTCTGAAAGCAGAAAAAACCAATTGCACCACTTTTTATTGCACGATTTAGATTTTTGTGCAATAGAAGATCAATAATCAGCAATAATCAAAAATCGGTAAAAGACTTCAATAATCGAATCAAATTGGGAAAATGGGCTGATTAACCACACTTAATGGTGAACGTTTCTCAGTTGAGTTGCCTCCAATATATCTACAGTAGGTGGAGAAATTAAACAAACCATATGTCGTGATCTACAATAGCATTTACGTTGTTACAAAACAATTTTCTTTATCTCGACAAAAAGGCATGAAATAACAGGGTTTTAGTCATAAAATGACAGTGTATAATGTGCCATTATCAACCATCACAATTCAGCTATGAAACATTGTATTGGTACATCAATAAGATAGGGGAACCTTTCCATGGGAATAATGAAAGACTTGAATTGTAATCAGCTGTTGCCATGGTAGCACATGTTTGTTCACATACACGTCCACATGCAACTAAATGTAGTCATAATAGATGCAATCACAATACTACTAGGTTACAGAGTACATTCTGCCTTGCTGATGAAGGAGCAAAATCACTTTAGTGGTTGGCCCTTAATGTTTTGCATTGAAACACACAAATGACATGAAGTATCAAAATAATTACAGTACGCTAATGCACCAGGTCAAATTAGATCCATTCTGTCACTCAGCAAGATATTTTGTGTTAGTCACTATTTCATGCCGTAAAACCTATTATAAGGTTAATGAAATTATGAAATATTGTTTTCATTTTTACGCAATGAAAATTGTTTTTTGCTCACACTACTATATTAGATGCCATTTTTAATTTCATAAAAGTCAGACTATAAACTAAAATGGGTCTGGTCCTTCTAGACCCTGACACTGGTAATACAGTGTCTCTTTTTCCAACATGACAAATCACCAAACAGTGTCCCAACCATATACACAGTGGTTCTCGTAATGGTTCTAACCAATTTATTGTGCGATATTTACCAGTAATTGACCCAGCTGTCTGTTTATCTCTAATTTACACACCTTTAACAATATATTAGGAGCAAAAATGAGGAAAATGCACGAGGTTAGGGTCAGGTTCTGTGTCATAGAGCTATTTTTGTTTCAGGGAGTTCAAAGATTTTTGGGCAGGTGACTGTCAGTCTTTATCTATTTATTCATTAGTAAATGATAACTTGAGACTCTAAATAATTGTTTATTAATGAACATCCAGGTACCATGTATACCATTACATAGCTGTTCCTTAATGCTTATTCAATCCATAGAAACACCTTTAGTAAATGATTACAAGAGACATTAATGTTTTACTAATATATTAAGTAATGTATTAATTATTACTAAGTTATGGATACATAAGAATAACTAATTGCATTATGTAAGATTAACTAATGCTTAATAATGTATTATTTAACTCTGAGCAGTAGCCATTAGTTAACTGCTTATTAATGCTTTTACTAATGTTAATTAATGTTAAGTAATATATTATAATGGTTATTTAAAATTATTTAACTGTTAATGAATGCTTAAAAATGCATTAAATAACGTTAATTAAGGGACCCTTATTGTAAAGTGTTACCATCTATTTTTAGTTAAATCATGTCCAAATAGTTTTCTGAAGGTTTTTATTGTTTTTCCATCTCCACTAAAGTCAAAATAATGACATCTAACGTCACTGAGGCCCTGTACTAGTTCAATAATTAAAGCCAAACTTGTTTTGAGCTACAAATCATTAGTCAGTGGTTTCTATTTAACAAATTCACACAATTTATCATCAAATTTCATACAAAAAAAAGTTTTAATCAGACTGTAGTTTCTGCTGTGAAAAGGTCAAAACGTCAGGATTTAGTGCATCATGAAATAAAACGTTTTGTTTTTTTTTAATCCTCTTGTAAACATTTGGCTAGAATGACAACCCACTGTATTTGCTTTTATTTTGAAGGAATAAGAGAAGTTTTCTGCTGTGTAAATGTAAAAGGAAGATTCTATTGCTTCGTCTTATTTGGATGTTAAAAGCCGATGAGTTTTTAAGAGGAAACCAGCTGATATCAGGGGAACATTGGCCTTTTAAGTATTTTGACAACAGGGTTTGAAAAGTCATTACAACCTGCAGGCAGCCATCATTTATTGCGTCAGGGTGAGTTATTTTTAGTGTCGCTTCTACTTGGTTTTTTTAGCTGTAATTCAGCACATCTGATCATTGAAAAACAATGATCGTATGACAGTTGAAGAAACAATGCAACTATTGAGTATTAAATAGAAAATAGAAAAAATAGTTGCCATGGTAACAAAACAAATAAAGAAAACCAAAAAGTTGTCCGCTATGCTTTTGTACTCTATGAAAGAAGTTCAGACATCATTAGTAAGACCATGTTTAGTATGACTGACTAGTTAAAATCAATTATGCTATAATAAATAAAGTGATAATCTAATAATGTCTATCAAAGTACAATTATTTTAATTGATTGCGTCAAATTTTATATTTATATATATATATATATATATTTTTTTTTTTTTTTTTTTTTTTTTTTTTAAATCTTACCAATGATGAGAGATAGGGATTTTTGAATTTTTCTAAAGTGATGCAGAATCAGTATTTTCATCCAGATCCCTTCCAAAAATGTACTGTAATGGAACCTTCCATGACATAAAACTTTTAAGATAAGCAAAGATTACTTTTTGGAGTAGCTGAAGTACTTTCACTACAAATCACTGCAGCTTTGAATACATTTTTAATCAAAATCAAAGCCTCACATTTCTTGAAAACTTTTGCCTGCTGAAGAGAAACCTAATTGTGCAAGTTAATTTTAAAGTCATTTGGTTGGAAAAACTTAAGAATTTGTTTTAACAGTTGTGTGCTAAATAGGCCTTCTATGCTAGTACGGACTTGGGTGCATTTGAGAATTATATGTTGTATCCATTTAAATTTACAACACTTTTGTCCTCCCTTGCTTTCTTTATTAATCATTGGGTGCAAAGAAAGGCACAGGATGCCAGTCCATCGCTGTGCCAACATATGACCCATAACACCCATTTAGTCCATTTATTTTTACATTTTTTCCTTGTGGGGGGAAGCTTTCCAATCCAAATGCTGCTAGTTTTGTACTATAGTGTGTTTATTTTACCTTTTAGATGTGAGTAGCCTTCTAGGGTATAGCTTGTCTTCCCACATTGTGTATAAATTACATTGAGTAAATATATGTTCAGTGGGCTGCTCGTGCTGGACTATCTCCTGATAAATAATAACAAATAAACCTCAGAAAACATACGCTCTACGGGATTGAGGTCAAGTCACTTAACACAGCTGCCGAACATTCTTTAGATTTGGCTTTAAGGCCTTTAGAAAGTATCCCTCAGTGTTGCCCTAATTTCTCTGGACGGTGGAATAAAAGGGCTTTTCGTCTTACTTTGTTCATCCCCAGCTAACCAAATGCTAATATGGGGAAGGGTACTCAGTGCCTGCAGAGAACATTATAGTTTTTAATCCATTGTTGAACATTGAAGATCCCCTCTGTATCTTTATGATGCAAATATGGCCAGTATGTTATCAATCCTATGATAATGATCACATCAAGGTAATTTCAGTCAAGATCTAAGACAGGAAAAAAAACAAAAAAAAAACAAGAAATGTATGTTTTGCAGAGAGATGATCCACCTTTTTTCACCTCCGATACGATACCAATTTCTGTTTTTTCTTATCGGCCGATATTGATCAAGAAAACAGTGCTGAATCACCAAACAAATGGAATGTCTCATTGTGACTGGGATCATTATTTCGTTCAGATGCTGAGGCCGATTGCCACCGACTCTGCCTCAGGATGAGGGCGTTGGCCCCATGGATCACCCACTGGTCTGTCAGGCCCAAAGACACCCCTCAATACTCCTTCGGCACCTCCAGCCCCCGTCACCCACCGACCCCCAAGGCGGCGACAGCGACGTCAGCCTCAGCTCCAGGATGCTTAGCCAACTAAGGAGCATCTCCGTGTCTGGCGTCAGTGACCAGGTGGGCGTCGGCCCCGGGGTCAACAGGAACTACTTGAGTTAGTTGGCTGCAGTAGTGTGAAAAAGTTGAAAACAATTTGGACTTCTGTTCTGTGCGTAGCTTGAGCATAATGCGACTGATGATAGCTAGCATAGAGTTCTACTGATTGGCCCCTATAGAATGGGCCAACTGTCAGGATACCAGATCAAGATTTTTCTTCAATATCGGGACAGATACCGATACCAAATATTGGAACGGTGCATCCTGAGTTTCGCTTTTTTTTTAGATATAAAGTCACGTGATTCATTTGGGGAATCCTTGGCTACGTTCAGACGACAAGAAATTGCGGTCCAATATTACATTTTTTTTCCCCATATGCGACCTGTATCCGATATGTTAAAGACGGTTTAAAGAGCCAAATAAATCCGGATTTTTTTCAAATCCAACCCAGGCCACTTTCATATGTGGTTCTAAATCTAAAACGTATTTGAAATTTTGTTATGCAACTATTGAAATGCGATAAACGTCACAAGTCTAGGTGGAGTAGAAAGTGGACAGTGGAAAGAGCGTCATCATATAATCCTGTAAACTGCGTGGTCACACATTACCTTAGGACCTCTTTAGCACATGCATGGTCACATTGGTGCTCTCCTGAGGACCAACAAAGTTCTGCGCACCCCTGGGTATAAAAGTCATTTTGAATCACTTTGAGTTTTCTTCTACTCTGGTGGTAAATAAGAAAATTCCCTAACCAGGGGAAAAAAAGTCTTTTTGCTATGATATAATTTTTTTCTTCTAAACTTTCTCATTTCAAGTTAAAAAATGTCTGCTCATGATGAAGACAATTAATGGTGACTAAAAGAAGCCAGACGCAATGTTGAAGTGACTTAATCTGTTTTCTATAGCAGAGGGAAATATTGGATCTGTCAGTCAGCGTTGGGCCACAATAGGCTATTGTTTAGTAATGGGAAATGAGAGATGACTTCTCTTTAAACCGTCTCCAACATCAGCACACACACCTGCACAGATTTAGAAGAGAAGGATCTCAGTGACAGTGCAGACAACCTTTTTTAAACCCCTCGGTGTAAAGTATCTTATAATGCTGCGTTATCTTGACAGAAAATGTTTTTCATATGAGAGTGTATGATAAAAGTTAAAAAAGAAAATAGAAAAGTTTAACAAAAGTCATTTAATTAAAAACAAATGTGTTTTCCCGACCAACGACATTGTGATCCGTGATTTATATTGCGTGTTTATTAATTTTGAGGTTCATTTTCAGTCTTCTAGTTTATCTATTTTTAGGCTTGGCTACCGGACTCAAAACACCACTCACTTTGTTCTTCTTCTTCTTCTTCTTCTTCTTCTTCTTGTATACACTAGTTAAATCGCTACTCCTCTGTTATTCGTGACCGTATCAGGCTGAAATTTGGTAGGTATAATCTATATTTCTATATTTCTTTTAAACTCAAAATAATGATTTCATCACCAGTTTTGCCCTTATCTAAACACAGGAGGAATGGCATAAATGCTACTCAGCTGTTATGTGGCGCCAATTGTATAGCTGTGAATGCTAAAATAAAAAGCAACGTTGAGCAACAAACCTCACCTAAAAACGTTTTTTTTTTATTTCTCGTAAAAATATGTCAATATTAAATATAAATGTTGAATATTACATTGAGATATTTAGATTTAATATTTGAATATAGATTTAACATTTAACATTGAGATATTTAGATTTAATATTTGAATATAGATTTAACATTTAGATTTAATATTTGAATATAGATTTAACATTTAGATTTAACATTTGACATTGAGATATTTAGATTTAAGATTTACATTTAACATTTAGATTTAATATTTATTATTCAGATTCAGATTTAAGTTTTACATTTAGATGCAACATTTTGATTTAGATGCAACATTTTGATTTAGATTTAATAGTTAACATTTAGATTTAACATTTAGACTTAACATTGACATTATATTGTTATTAGAAAAAAAAATCACAAATTTCACAAATATTGCTGTAAATCTGGTCAAAATTCACATTTGTTTTTTAGATGTGGTTTGTTGCTAAATGTTGCAAAAAGTTGCTGTTTACTTTAGCATGTGCACGAGCTGTATCTCTATAATCATGCACTTGTTGATAAATGATGCAAACAAATAAAAAATATACAAGTCATTAAATGTCTTGTTTTGTCCGAGCAAATGTCAATACTTCGTTGTTTGGTCTTTAAATTGTAAAAAAAAAAAAAAATTACAAATGTAATCATCTGAGAGGCAGGAATTATTAACTCATTAATAAAGAATATTAGCATTTGTATTCAGAGTAACATGTTGCTGAGAGAAACCTCATGAATAAAAAATCATTCAAATGAAACATATGTTTTTTTTTCTTTGTCTAGTGTACAGGAACTCAGAGAGCCCTGGGGTTAATGACTTCCCATGCTGCTGTTGAACAGATATGTGGAACGAATGGTGTTGTTGCTGATACAGTCGAGGGGGAGTCACCATGTGTCCCGGCTGCTGTAGAGCCCTCCGGTCTCCATTCATCAGCAGGAACAGGGTCTGACCAGATGAAACCCTCGCACACGCACACATGCTATACAGCCTGAAGCAGTGTGTGTTTCCAGCGTTAACGCAAGACAGTGGGAGCAGATTCAAAGCTCTTTGTCAGTGAGAGAATACAAGGAAACAGAGGCAGGGATTGGTATATATTTCTTTGTTGTGTATCTATTGAAAGCAGACAAGACGGAATGAAATAACCTCATGTACAGCATATAAAATGCCTATAGTCTTGCAATAGTCAGCCATAACGCTGGCTGTTATAGTCATAACATTAGGTCCATGAACAGTGGAATTATTAATGATCAATATCATCGTTTTAACAATTAGATAAAGCGATGAGGCACAGAAAAATTGTGTTTTTCTTATTTATTTTTAAGCGTCTCTACAACTGCTGCTGTGCTGCAGCTTTCCCAGTCTGCAGTGGTCAGCAGCTATTGACATTCATCCAAGAAAGTAAAAGCTGTGAACAAGCAGCAACAGTGTTGCTGATGCACACGGAGACTGAGCAATTTAGCCAAAGGCAGAAATTCACATGGGGCACCTCCAGCCAGGCTTTTTCATATATTTATAAGGGGTTCATGTAGTGCTGGAGAACTGACAGGCTGTTGAAGACGTAGGATTGACCAACATGTTTTAACCCTAGGAATGCTGACTCACCAACACATTATCTGTAACAAAGTAACAACAGTGGTCCCCAACGAAAACATTTGGTACTGTGACGCAAAAAAAGAATACAGTTTTATAAATTACGTGCTTTATTTTCTGGGTGTTAATTTGAAAAAATTCCACTTTCTGTTTTAACGCTCATCACTACTGCACTTGATGCGGCGTGTACTAAAATGGGCTTCATGCACGCAGCTATACCCTTCAACCAGGCTGCGGACAGTGCCGCACACATACACACATTTGGCCAGTATCAAAGTGGCCTATGGCCGAGGTTCCCAAAGTGGGGTACGCAAATTGTCATGAATAGAAATTAAAAACAATGTGAAAACATTGGAAACTAGAAAATAAATAAACCAGCAGTCAGGAGCCTCCATGCATTGCCACAAATGACACATTTAGAGTCCCCTCATGCAGCAATCTCATCAAAAAAGCACAAATATGAAATTCATCCAAACATTGCAGAGTTCTGTGCATCCTCTCAATCTCACCCTTCTCAACAAAGTTGTAGTGAGTTGTATTTCACAGTTTCAGGGTGATGTATATACACACATTGTATTACTGCTATATGTTCAATGAAAAAATGTTTGGTAGATTTCTGTTTCCAAAAAAAAAAAAAAGTGATTTATCACTGAAAATGTCAGTAGACTAATGAATCATTAAACACTGGACGTGATGTTAAATTGTCTTTTGTGCCAACAAACGATAGTCACATGAGGTTTACCATTAGAAAGTGGCGTGAGAGCTACAGTATGTCTCAGATGAGGGACGGATATACATCTTGGGATGCATCATCAGTAGTGTTCCTTTGAATCAGGGGGTGTTTCGGCCTTTTTAACACTAGATACCCTCATCAAAGGTGACCAGCTACAGGGCGATCAAGCCTGGGCTTGCATCCCATAAAGTTTCCCACTCTCTTCTCTCTGCAGCTTTCGACCACTTCACACTCTAAATAACTAAAGCAAACAATGGATAATTGGTTTCATAAGGCTTAAGCTACAAATAAAAACACTGAGTGTAATTTACAATGGAATTTAGTTCAACTGCAACCTAAATGAGATTACTTCACTAGTAAGTCGCCCTTGTAAAATGTAGCTAATGTAGCAAATTATTCTCTCTTAAGTGTGATAAAAAGGCCTCTACAGCATAAAAAAATGCTGTTTCAATAAATTATAAGAAAATATAGTATTTTATTGAGCAATAATACTGTTAGTTTGTGATGAATTTGTCTAAAATATAGCCTAAAAAGGAACTAGGAGCATTTCCAGATTATTTTTTGTGCTGCTGTACCCCTAGGGTACCTCTCTTTGGGAACCACTAGTCTATGGCATATAAAAGGTTTCCCTAAAGCTAGAGGTGGACATAGTATTAACCTTTATTGTCATACTTGAGTGAAAGTACAGATAAAAGTAAAAGTAGCACAGTTAAAATAAAGTACTTGACTAAAAAATTACTTAAGCAATGAAAGTAATTAAAAATCTCAAATAATTTTCCTCATCAATGCAAATAAGAAAACACTGATGCACTGTGTACATGTTTTATATAGTACTGTAGTACAACTAAGTGATGTTTTCTTACATTGAGGTTTGCATTTAATCAAACCACATCAAACCAACCTGTTCTCTGTTGTTCACAGAATGAACAAATATCTTCAATAGGCTCAACATTACACAAATAGAGGCAAGAAGTCGGAGTTAACAAACTTGGAAGAAGAAAGAGGACCTGTACAGTACACGACACATATGTCGATGCATTGCAGATTGCTGTATAAATGCACCAATGAACTTTTTGTTATGTATTTACCACATGTACACCTTTCACAATCAAAGCGTGAAGCAATAAGCTCCCTCCAAGTATAAACTGTGCAGTGAGTGTGGAAGAGTTTGTACACACAGTGTCAGCATTGATATACTGAAGACAGCCATACTGTCCTTCATTAAACAAAGGGTGATAAACAAATAGGCAAGAGAGAGTCATTATTACCCAATAGCACACACACACACACACACACAGCGAGAGAGAGAGAGAGACTAAAGGCAGGCAGGACTGGTATTCATTACTTTGTCACATTAAAAGGCAGCACAATGGAACACAAATGACTCCACGCTCCAATAGCTTAATTGCTAATCTCTACTTTTAGGACACTGTTTATTTCATTAGCCTTGTTTGCGCTGATGCTATCTGCTTGCTAATTAACTTGTTTGGATTCAACGTCTACCCCTTCACGCAAGCCAGCAAACCAAACAAAAGCATGGACCACCATCATACAGACCTAACAAACACAAACTAAGGACCTGGTTGACAACAAGGGTCTAAAATCTACCAAATGGTCCTCTGAAAGAGGGTTCACACAAGCTAATTATGCAGTTTTGCAGCATGCCAAAGAAAAACTCTACTATAATGTTAAATGGGTACAGAGCCAAAGTGAATAAATCATTGAAAAGCATTCAAAGAGGCAGGCAATGGAAAGAAAAAATTAGCATTTGATTCTTTTTTTTTAGTTTTTGTTAATAGAACAAAAACAATATGTTTTATCAAAAAAAAAAATTGGGAAATGACTGAATTTCAGTCCCAACACTTAATTTATTCAAACATCTTTGTATCAGATCAGAAGGTAGGAAATTTAAGCAAAGCAGGGATTTAAAAGCATCTCTACATCTTTATTCGAGATGAGCAACTTTTATAACAGTGGGCCACAAAAATGTGACTGATCTGAGGGCCACATAATGAGAATTTTTGTTTGCATTTAGAAAAATGACCAATCTGAGCACTATTACAGGAGACAACAAATGGTTGCATCTATTTTTGTTGTCATTTTTTGTGTATTTATCAGTCAGTTTAGGCACTTCTTTTTCAATGTGTTAATTTTTGGTGTGACTGCGTATTTGTTTGTCGTTTTGTGATTTTTTTTGTGGTTTTATGTGTTTGTTCGTGTTGTTTTGTGTGTTTTTCTGTCATTTTGTTGCCATTATGTGTATTTTTATTGCCATTTTGTGTATTTTTCTTTCTTTTTGTGTAAATCTGTTTACATTTCATGTGTTTTTGTTGTCTTTTTGTATGTCTGAAGTCCTTATGTATTTTTGTGTTGGGGGCCACACAAAGTAAAAGTGAGGGCCGCAAGTGGCAGACAAACCACTATTTGCCCATCTCTGATTGACGCCATCAGATGCATAGCTTTATAGGACTAGACGTTTCCTAAATGCCATGAATTAGAACATTTCAATTAATCTGGAAACTCCGCACTTGGTGCAGAATTAGAAATAATCTTCACATTATTAGCGATTAATAAGTATCAGGGTGAATGCTAACGAAATGAAATAATTTCATTGAAGTGGTGTTCACAAACTTTCAAGTGATCCAAGATGCTTTTGATTTTGGATTCGGTCACTCTGGTGGCTTGAAAATAATGTTAATTTACTGTATCAAGTTCTGTTTAGTGACATTTTTTCAGTTGTCTCTTTGTTCAAGTTTATATTTGCGGGAAACCAAAAAATAAACTGGAGACACTGTAAACTTGGGTGTTTGTGTGTATATACTGTATTAGAGACAACAAATATTAGGCTGGATATGAGTGAGAGGTGAAATAGTGGCTTGGGAAAGAGTTTCATGCGTTTGTTTTATTGCAATAACTTCATTTCAGATAAAATAGCAGGATGTTTGTTTCTTTGTGAGCATTTTTCAGTTTAACGCGATGACGAAGCCTTGAAACAGAGCGTGATCAGGGTAAAAGCAGATTCTGAACTCACTAATGTAGTATCTGGCTGTTTACGTAGCCTTCTACATCCAGAGCCATGAACCCATTGAAATTCAGGACTAATGTTTGTCAAATCCTTCAGAACTGAATGCTTTGTGCACCCTGTGCTCTACCACTGTGGATAAAAATACCATGAGTCGCAACAGACAGAGAACAGATCCCTCAGTCTACTTAGAAAGGCCACATTATCCAACTGTCAATTTCGTTTTTATTGTTCAGCTAAGAAATAAAGCACGTCACCTGTACTGGATTTGTTTAGAAAACTGTCTACAAGAAAAACACAATGGGTGAGTTTTGTAAAACAGCTTTGACAGGCCCCTGGGAGCTAGGCCATAGCTGTGTGTGTGTGTGTGTGTGTGTGTGTGTGTGTGTGTGTGTGTGTGTGTGTGTGTGTGTGTGTGTGTGTGTGTGTGTGTGTGTGTGTGTGTGTGTGTGTGTGTGTGTGTGTGTGTGTGTGTGTGTGTGTGTGTGTGTGTGTGTGTGTGTGTATGACTGTTTCAGACATCCTTTTCCACACTATGCTTACAGCACACATTAGTTTAGATGCAATCATTGGCCACGTTTACATGGGAGCTTTAATCTTTAAAGAGAAATAAAAAGGTAATTCCTCTTCAAACTGACCTTGTAAAACTTAATTCGTAACGCTAATTTAATTTCGAATTAAATTTAATTCTGAATTAGGTGGCTGGTTTATTCCATTTTTAATTCTGATTAAATAATTCCTCTTTCTTGTAAACAGTGAACACTTAATTCCGCGTTAAGTTAATTCCAGTCATTTTGCGCATGTGCGACTTGGGGCAATGACGCGCTGGGTGACGACATAATCCAACATGGCGGCCCGGAATAGAGCCGACACTATTTAATAACAGCCTTAAAAGACATGGATGTAATGAAAAAAGTGGATGGACGGAAGCATAAACATGAGGACATTCACACGGACGGACGGGTGACACGAAGACCCGGAGTATCACCAAGTTTATCATTTTAACAGCTGTCCATTGAAATGATTACATGCAAGGTTTGGTTCAGGTAAAATCCAGCATCCACAAACTGTTGGTGATGAGAAATGATAAAAATAAAAGTCTTTGTATGGCAACTGCAGTGAAGCAATACACCAGGTTAACAACAATTGACCTTGTTTTCACAGTGTTAAATCATTTTCTGCTGATAGTTTCATGATTTAAGAAATAGGAAAGGAACCATTAAAAAAAAAAAAAAAATCCTTTATAAATACAGCAAACCATATTTCTTTTATAATTTTAGAAATGTGCCTAATCGGGGTTAATTGAGATCAATCTAGAATTTGAATAATAATAATAAATAAAGTATTTCAATGTGTTAAAATTGTGTGAGAAGAAAAAGAAGCAGCGTAGAGTGAAATATGTAGAACTTCTTATCAGATCATAGCTCATATCTGGGGGGTATTTTTTTTTTTTATTCCACCACTTTTCTCCAAGTAAATCAAAATTATATAGCACTTTTTGGGGGGAAATAAGAAAAAAGAAATATGAATAGCAATAAGAATATATGCAAAAAAATTGTAGATTTGAAAAAGCACCATAATAAAGTGATAAAGTCATTAGACTGTACATACCGTTCCAAAACCTCACCCCACAGACAGAAATACAGAAACTCTTGTCATACAAAATTGTTTTAATTCAGAAGTAAAAAATTCCCCTGAAGTTATAAGTGCTTTCTTTTTACCTTAACATTTATGGAATATTTCATAATTGGATTTAAAAACTGGAAATTTAGCTCACAGGTGAGGGTTAAAGTTAACGCTAACCATTGTTGTAGGATCCTTGACTCTACTCTGACTCGTTCGCTAATGCTACTTTGACTGTTGATAATATTATCATATATAGCTGCTAAATAACAACAACGATAGCCTCTAAAGTTACTCAAACAGTGGTTCCACAATCCAGAGTTTCTGATAAACATCTCGATGTCCCGCCCTCAACAGCTCCACTTCCTCCCACTGCCTCTGTAATCTACCAGAAGCCACGCCTCTACTTCACTGCACACGCATCTCGGAACATAACAAGGTCACATTGGGTTGCGTTGATATAGGTCAATGGGTCAGGTAAGAGCCATAATCATATTTACCTGTTTGCACGGCCTTGTTTCCGTGCACAGTTCCGTATTCACTTTGATTGACAGTCTCAAAAACAGGAAGTGGAAGCCTATTGGCTGAGCGCACTCTGCGATTGTTTCCATTTGTATAGGGGTCTATAGGACAAAGGAGGGACTTATATACATTAATGTATATGAATGACCACCGGCAGTAGACTATAGTAAAAGACTAGTTAGGTATTTTTTCGCATTTCAAAATAATCATACATAAACATAGATTTCTCAGAAACTCCGAGTATGAGCTTTAACAGAAAAGTTATGCAACATTACGTAAATAAATTCCGACTGCAGCTGTGTTCTGCAAGTTAAGAATATTCTCGTAAATTGGATGAAGTGCGACGTTATTTCAGGTGGAGAGGACTCGCCACTGTTTAGATCTGGCAAATTGCTAAAACCTATTGTGTTTAACTGTTCCTACTGAGTCTGTGGTTCATAACACACAAAACCTTTGATTTTTTTATTTTAGATATGTCACCTGTTTTATTTGAAGTTACATTGAGGTAAAATGAAAAAAAAATATATAATTTAGATGTATGGCTTTGTCTATTTATTGGAGTCAATTTAATGTCCTGCACCTCCACACAATTAATAGTACAAGGTATCGTTCAGGTTTTGAATGGTTGTTTTGTTGTGTCCGTCATCATCAACACATGTTCTTCATCCAGATGAGCAGATTTATCATATGAGTGCTAGGCTGGATATTAAAAAAAAGACAAAAAAAAATAATTTCTCTTTACAACTACCACACCGTGGACTATATATTGCATCTCATCTGCACATGTTCCACCAACACCCATTCTGATACATTCAAGGACAGCGTTCAAAATCAGCCAGTGATGGATAGGCTTTTACACGGGGGAGGGGCAATGACCTCAAATCAGGGTGTTTCTCCGAGACCGTTATCAATGAGCTACTTCCTGAAACATCTGTTCGACGGTTATCCATCATTAGATTGACCAAAGAAGCCTATGGACATGATGGCCTAAGATGTGGAATGTGTGGCAGGAGGCGGACACGCAACAACACCTTTTGAGGTTTTCATTGCTGTACTTTGTCATTACACGATGACAGTGATAGCGGGTGGGTTAGCGTTCTTTGACAAAGATGGTATTCTCCAGCTGTAATAAATCTGTGATTTCCTTCAATGATAAGAATGTGGTGATGAATTTCTGTAGAAATGCCTCGGGTGTGTTACAACCACGTTTATCTGATCGCTGCAGCGAATGGAGGTTGTAACTCTGCAGCAAAGGTCTGCAATAAAATAGATATAAGTTACTGCAGAAAAAAGTCACTTAAAGCATAAACCATAAAATTAAAAGATATGCGGTGTTGACGTTTTCTGGAAAATGGACAAAATTAAACAGAAACCAGAAGTGCTTTGAATTTGTTGCTAGTTTTGTAGAAATTGTTTCATTGTACTTCAGATGAGACAAATGTTTATCATTCTTTAGGTGTGACACCCTGTAGCTTTTTATTTATTCATTTATTTTGCAGTTTGCCGATAAAGCCCATGATGTTTGATATTATTACACCAGATGGTGCTTGGTATGCAACTAATGAGTCGTGCTTTACCCTGGGTCCGGTCTGAGGCTTCTGCTCCGGCTTTGGAACTTGTTTACCCCGATGCACGATGCCCATGAGGCCTCAACATTTCCCTGTTCACTTTCATACAAATTAAACACCTGCCAAAGTAGAAAGAAAATTAAAAAATGAACACAAACATCAGGCATTTTGCACTCAGCATCTTGTTACAATTGCTTTAATTTTTAGGAAAGAAGCAGGCAAACTCAAGGGCAATTCTGTGCTTTCAAGCTAAGCAAAAACCTCTACCTTCAGGTGAAGATAATGCAATGTCTGTGGAGGATAAAGGCAAGGCGTAGAGAACGGTGGCACAGAATCTGATGAAAATAAAAATTCAGAAAGGATTTTAGGGGATTTGCGACATCAAACCCAATGTTCCATTTCCAGAGTTGTGTGTACGTGCGTGTGTGCGCAAAGTGCGAGAATGAGAGATGTGTGAAGTATTGAATCTTGACCTTGCCATGCTGAATCCTATTTCCCGATAGCTGTTGCCCAGCAACATCACCTTAAAAGCAAGAAATGGTCAGGGAGAGAAAAAAAGAAGTATAAAAGCTGAAATAGGTCTCCTGCTGACGTGATACATCCACAAGCACTTTTTTTCCTTAAAGCCAAGCCCTCAACCCTCCACAAGACAGCTATCAGAGTGTATTTTATGTTCTAGCATTAATAGGACAGGTCAAACGTCAAAGGTCAAGCAATAGCAACTACCACCCTGGGTTAAGAGGATTTAGCAGCTTTAATCTATAAAAAAGTTATGGCTTTTGCTCGTATCTGACCCTGGGGAGGCAGATCAAAGATCAAAGACGTCCTTCCTGACATTGGCGCATATGGCCAGGGATGAGCTGTAATGCCTCACAGATAAACATGATGTAATATCTGTGGGAGTTTGTAGCTGTCCCTCATGGGTCCCACCTCTTCACCCTGAGTACCCCTCTTCAGTGTTGATCAAAGCAAAAAGTAAGGATTACGTATCTCGTAACTACCAGGAAAGCACTTCAAGGAAGACGGGATAGCTTGAAGAAGGTATGGAGACTGCAAAAGGTAACAAGATTGAGTACTTGGTTAAATCATACCATACATTTGTTTCACCCTGTCTGTCAAATCCTATTTTACAATAGAATACATTAAAGCATTTCCTTTCCTGCGATACTTTGGACTCTTTGACCTTTTCAAAGGAGCACCAATGTTGTTTTTTGGAAAGAAATAGAGATAAAGGAAGGACAGTTGATCGTTCTGATCATGTCGGCACATGTTGCTGTTATAAATTCTAAGCATAAAGACAGAAAACATCCAAATGCCATTGCCTGTATTTGTTCTCTGGTTCTTTCCTCCTTTTCTTTCTATTTCTTTGCTTTCCTAAAGTATCACTTCCAGCTATTAGCACCAAAATCCATACATAGTATTGATGTTCCCATCTCTGCTCTTAAATAGGAATCCTATGCATGGACGTTTTCCACTAATGTATAGGTAAAAGTTAATCATGTCTTATTAAAATAGGTATAATTTGCTTAACTTATTTTGCCTAGGTTAATTTCCATCAGAACACAAACATGCCAAGGATGAGGAATGTAAATGTGAACAGATCTAGAACATCAGAATAGTAAATGATGGACCCCCAGGTTGGAAAAAGCTGCAACATTGCCAAAACTATTGTACTGATGGAAGACCAATGCTACTGTGTGACATAAATGCAAACTTTAGAAATCAAAAGTCTTGGTTGGGAGAAAGTTCTCTAAGTGAGAAAAACGTCCTATTTATAAAACTTTAGCAAGGACGGATCAGAAAATTGCTTCAATTCACAGAAAAGTGGGCAGCCAAATTCATCTTTATTATATCTGTAACTCAAGCGTTAGAGGATAGATGAGCATGGCTTTTATTTTTGATAGATAATGAATGGAAAGAGCCATCTAATGCATGTCAAAAAAAGCTTTACTTCAAAGTGTTATAATGAAAGTAGAATTGGCTGTGAGGAAATGACAGAGCAAACACAAGTTTTTAGTAAAAAGGAGAAGCTTTCAACATAATGCCCTTCTGCACAGCCATGGGTAATGGACATTTCATTTATTTACTGCAATTTCTGTAAAAGCCACTTTTTTAGGGCATACATCTAAAAAAAATAATAAAAAAAACAGTATTCAATATCAAAATATCTTGTTACTTTTCATATATGTATTTTTCTTAAAGCAGCAGTAAAGTACTACTCATGTATTCTCTCAGATGCCATGAAATTAGCATTATGCTATTAATTGTTTATTAATTTCGAAAAATTATGTACAAGTCAAAAAGTGCCATTGAAACCCTGACACACTTTGTCTATAGATGAAGCAAAACACGTTCATTTTGAAAATGAAAGTATTTATTTCCCCCTCGACAGGGCACCAGTCCATTACAGGGCAAACACAGAGAGATAAACACTCACACTCTTCTACAAGCAAATTAGGGATTTCAATCGACCTAGCCTCTACATGTTATCAAATGGTTAAAGAAAACCCGAAGCAAACCCACACAAGCATAGGGAGAACATGCAAATCCCACACAGAAAAAAACCCAAGTGTCCGCCTGAGCAACTTGGGGTTCAGTCTCTTATTCAAGGAATAATTTGTATTTTGTAACCGTTTAGATCAAAACAACCATTCGAGTGGCAATTTAAAATCCGTTTAAATTTGTTTGCGAGTAAATCATCTTCAATTTATTGATCTGTGAGCCTGACATTATGTCTTTATCTGTTTAAACAAGTTCTGATGAAATACGGCCGGGCCCGCAGAATGCCTCCGCCCCAAATAGCACATACCACGTTCCAGAGAATTCAGTGAAATTACTCGGTTCCACCAAGTAAAACAAATTAAATTGTGTAACATAAAAACTGTAATCTACTTTGAATTGCCTTTGAAACAACTATGTTCCAATAAATTTAGAAATGACTGGAATAGGGGGTGGGCCCCAGGGCTCCCGTCCCCCCCCTTTCAAAAAGGTCTCCAAAAGGCTGTTGACATCTGCTCATAGAATATCCATGTCAAATTACAGCCTGATCTAAATAGTTGTTTGAAAAATGGGGCCTCATTTATATATTGGTATGTGCCAATGATTTGGTACCACCAACCGTCGTAATAATTGACTTACAAATAACTGAGAATTCGACTTTCAGATATTTTATTTGCCGTCCCTTGGGGCATCCCTGTGCCCCAAATCAAAAATCAGGCTCCGAGCCTCGATGCGTACACATCCATAGCTTATACCTACCAAATTTCTGCACAATCCGTTTGCGAATAACAGAGGAGTAGCGATTTTAACTCGTGTACACAACAACAACGTGAGTGGCGTTTTGAGTCCAGTAGCCTGGCCTAAAACTTAGTGTCGCTAGCAGCTTTAAGTCTTTAATTGTCCCTAATGAATATAACTTTATATTTTTTGATGAATGTCGAGTTTCATTTCGAGCTATACAAATACATTTGAATTGAGTTTAGTTTTAGTTTTTTATACCCTTCTTTCAGTTGGCAATTTGGTCAAAAGTATGCAATACTTTGGTGGAGTGCGCTGGCTCCTTGGCTTCTAGGTGCTTTTTCGGGTGTGTTTGTGGGGGGCGGTGGCTGCCTCTCGGCTTGGTGTCTTGGGGCATCTGGGGGGCTGCTCGGCCGGGGGGGGGTTGCCTGGGCTCGCTGGCCCCCGCTCTCTCTGCTATTCTGGCTGCGTCCTCGAGTCCGGGGCAGCGCTTGGGTTTACAGGGGCAGTTTCTTGCACATACATCGGTCTACGATGCACTAGCATGCCTTGGACTGTGGGATAAAACTTGTAGTGGGCTTAACTTTAGATACGTTGATCCCAAATACATGTTTCAGGTATTACCACTCACTCCTTCCCTCTGCCCACAGCCACCACCATTATAGTTAAGCCTCACATCTACAACTTCACATCTCACTTTACAGTAATCAACTCCTCCCCACCCTTCCATTTCTCTTCCTTGAATCGCTCCTCCCTGCTCTCTTCCCCCTCCACCTCCCCCCCACCCCCTCATCTAGGTGTAACACTGCCCTCTCTTTTTATATTCTCCCTTTAATAAAGTGTTTCTTACCCTTCTTTAGGGAGGGCTGGTGATGGTCACAATTATGCAATAAAATAATGCAATTTGTTTAATTGCAATAACAAAAAAATGAAAAAAAAAATAAAATGCATTGCTATCTAAAAAAAGATTGCACTTCTTGTAGTGTTGACCTTTGACAGCATGTGCAGACAAGTAAAAAAAAAAAAAAAAAAACAAAGTATGCAATACATTCAATTAAAAAAAAATGATAGAAAAATCATGCATATCTGTCTGAAAAGAAAAGAATGCACTAAATATAGCGTCAACCCAAGATTAATACAGACATGGGGGGAAAGAAAAATAAGGACGCCAACTTCTATTACATTTAATAACAAATATTGGCTATATAGGGCTGCCCTACTACAGCACTGAGTCTCATCAAATACAGTCAGGTAAAGGAGATGTAGGCGCAAAAATATAAAATTACCAAAATCTAACAATAAAATGAAATAAAATTCCCTTATTTTAAAGGCTTTATATTGAGCGAGAGCATCGCATAACAACACAATCGAATGCAACATTAAGTCTTTACAAAACGGTGTTTGTTTTTTTTTTTTTTTTTTACAATAGATTGGTAGCCCACCAGTATGGGAACAAGCTGAGTCAAGAAGAAATAAAAAAAGAAGAAAGTGTTTTATCCACCTCTCAAACAGAGGCACTAGAGGAAAAGCGAACAGTTCATGACTAATACTGCACCATCAGGTAAAGTATAAAAGTGAAGTTTTGTCAGCAGGAAGCCGTAATGACCAGTAGTGACCATGCAGAGCTCTAGTGTGACACAAAAATCAATCATATCAACAGATTTGGCCGCCGATAGAGCTCTGCAGATGTGAGGAAAGGTTAAGTGTCAGAGCTCTGCAAAACATCCAGGCGTTGACGGAGGTGTAGGTGCAGCAAGTACAGCCTTTATGTCATTACTGAAAGGTCAAAAGAATACAAGGGTTCACCATCTGGGTTTAAAAGCAACCTTTTGAACTGGATTGAGCTCGCCTTTTTACCAATGAATAAAATTATTTCTATAATGAGTGGCAGAAGTAATCTAGATCCTGATGTATGAGCATGTGATCTGTAAGGCTGGTTTACCTCAATGGGAGGTTTCTCTTTGTAGAATTTAACAGCATCATTTGATGAGGAACGATGCAGAAAAAAGAATAATCCTGATTATTTTATTCATCATTGAAATCACGATTATTCAAACTTCTATTTGTCAACCAAAAAGTGATTTATTTTTAGTGTAAAACAATGTAAACATAAATCCTACAAACATTAAACTCAAGTATGTTCACTTTTGCACAAAACAAAATATAAAAAATATATATTTGAATGCAAATAAATTCAAAGGTTTTGGATGGAGGAGCACGTATGCACATCCATTAAAAAACTCAAAGTTATTATTAGTAATTATTTTTGCTCGTGTGTGTCAAGCTTTATTTTTTGTAGATATCATTAATCGTAGAAGTTTGTTTTATTGAACAAATAATTATTATTTTTTTTAATTATTTTTTTTAAATAATTGTTTTTTTCTCCATTATATTGTTTTTGTAATCGTTGAGTGTATTAATTAAAAAAACACATTTCGATGAATTGCATAGCCTTAGAAAGATGTTGAGGTTGAGACTTGGAAGGAAATCACAGCTATTTTTTAGAGGATAAAGAAAAATAGCATTGGATGAGTCAGTAAATGGAATAATAAACCATGGCTGAATCAGAATATTATTGACTTTTAAACTTGCACATCACTCGTACCAAAGATTGTCCTTGAAAAGAAAACATCCCTCACAAAAACAAAGACCAAAAAACAGGGACTTGGTGTTTATGGCTTCATTATGATGTACTTTGGTTCAAGTCTCAAAACTTTGGCAACTCTTTGAACAACTTACTGTTTCATTCACAAAGAAAAACTATTGTTCATACAGAATATGTATATAGAAGAATTTTTGAGACACTAGGAGCTCAGCGGCTCTATTTATCGAGTCGAGCGTAAGAAAAACAAGACTTAAGAATAAACTGCAGCAGTCTGTTCTTAAAAGACATCTGAAGTATGCTTTATACAGTCCATTGGGTAGAATTCCCTCTTTTACGTATGTAACTCAGAAATTCAGTATAAGATCGTAGCTGGAGGAGAGAGAAACGTCTGGGAAAATGAATTCAAAAAAATCTATTAATCAACGGGAGGAAATTTACATTTGTTTTTACGGAATACAGTTCAGCAATAAAAGCTTACTGGCAGACTTGTGTTCTTAAAAGTCAGGAAAAAAATAACCTGCAATAATGAATAATAATAGTGTGGATGAATGATTTTATTGTCAAACAATTGGCCATAAATTGAGCAGTATTTAGGCTTGTTACTGTAAGGTGTAACCACAGATACCCTGAAGGTTTCTCTTTAAACAGACATCTGGTTAAGATGAGAATGTTTTCAGTGAGGAATACCAGAACTAGACAATACAAACGGGCTTTTTCTGAATATCATTTGAAGGTTTTTTCTCATTTCTCATTCAAAAGGAGTCATCCGTTAGAGACGGACCTGTTGGGAATTCTGAACGATGACTATTACCCACTGATAGGGAACATTCAAACTGTTGGTTAGTACGAGTGCCTCATAGAAACAATGCCTAGAGTTTGAATCCTAGAGAGGTTCTGGAGACTTTTTTATGTTTACATATTTGCTTTTGGGATTCCTCAAGATAGTATATACAGTATACAGGCATCATAAGCATGTGCGTCTCATTTATTTGTTACCTCTGCAAAAGAGGTAATATCACCAGCATTTTTTATTTGTTTTTCTGTCGAAAGTCTACATCAAAAGTACTCGACGGATTTTAACAAGATTTTAACCTACGATAGACCTTACTCCATGGAAGATTCCGAGATCCGGATCAATTTTTGGATTCTGGATCGGTTTAAATAATTTTTAAAAATCCCTATCTCACATCATTGGGGAAATTTCAAAACCTCATACTTAGATTTGTAATTGACCAATCAATATGAAATTTGACCCAATCGTGTTAGGTTGGTTCAATTACCCACCGAGTTTCATCCAGATCGAATCCAGATTGTGCATTTTATCAAAAAATAAAAAAATAATTTTTTCATACCTATTGTATCCATAGATCCAAAATAAATATATAGAACGTCTCGAGTTTTGCTTGACAAATAAGGAATGAAAGCAAGAATGAAAACAAATGTACCAATCTACCTGTTTTTATCATTATCATTTCTGTAAGATTAGTTTCTAAAGCTATTTTTTGAACCTGCCAAAATAAATCCAAAATGAAGCTTGAAATGTTCAGCAATCTAAAGTATGAGAGAGTAAAGTTTCTCAAATTAAGCAGTGTTATTATTTATGATGTTCTACATTATATATGATACAACATTTGATACATGTGCTTTAATATGGAAGATACACTTTAACATGGAGGGATCGACTTACTGTCAGTTGTGATTCACTAAGTTAGACAACAGCTGGTATAGAATAAAAGGATTAAAAGCCTTTAAACTTCCAACAACATAGATTATGGCATTAAAAGTTTCTAGCAACGTAACTCTACTTTCACTGAATGTTTACTCTACGAGCTCCCGTGGCAAACTCTGCGTACGATTGTGTCGTTATTAATAGAAAGAGAAATGTTGGTAACATTGTATTTGAAGTTTTATACATAAGGCTGTAGTCAAGTGTCGTTCACTAAATTATGACATCTTTCTCTAAATGATGACACCTTTGGAGCTATGTTGGCATTTTCTGGGTCAGGTGGAGGGATCTAGTGGGGTTTGGTAGGGTTAGGGTTAAGTTTAGGGTTCAGGGTTAGGTGTTAGGGCTTAGAGTAACAAACGACACTTAATGACAGCCTTCATGACACCTTATTCATGCTAATGACAGGTGTTATGTCATAATAATGACAGGGTAATGTCAGCCTCATGTATAAAATTTCGAGTAAGTGTTACCAAAATTTCTTCCGAGCCTTTGAAGTGTGAATGTTCCTGGTACGATGATCAGGATCACTGATACAGAGAACTGTGAATATCTGGCAAAGAGAAGATTTGGCTCTCTCTGAGTGCACTTGCTCAAATATGGGTTTTTGTTTTTAACTAACTCTTCAAAAAATTAGATTTTTTTAAATCCAAAACTACAATCTCTAATCATCAAAACAAGGAATTAGTAGCAGGGATTGGTTCCCTTTAACCTTTGGTTTGATAGAAGAAAAAAAAACAAAAGCATGCTGCTTGGACTCAGGAGAGTCTTTGGCCGAGGTCTTGATTGACTGAAATCCTTGGTTTAAGCTTTTGTTTCTGTTGGTCTGCTGTACATGATAAGCTGGATATGTGCCTTAAATGCAGACTAACCCATTCAGCCACGAGATGTGATGACCACTGGCCAAACTGGGACAGTATAATGAGGCAAAATAGACTTGTTTTGGGTAAAGTCTGGTACAGACCTGTGGGCTGGCTGGGTGAAGCTGTAAAGAGAATGACACATCCTTCAGTGTAAAAAAAAAAAAAAAAAAAAGATAGTATGATGAAGCAAGTGTATGATGAACTTTGCCAGTGTTGATGAGAAAAATCAATAGATTACAGTGAGACTTCTCGTCTGTATCATCTCTCATTAAATAAGGTTATACATAATGGATATGTTTTAATCAATAGTTTTTGATTATGGACTAAATTAGCTGTAAACTTGACAGTTTCAATTTTCTACATTCCAAAAACATACATAGGTTTTCTGAGCAGAAACATATGTTCCTTCTCTCAAAGTTAGATGAAGTACAGTTGTTTCCCGGAGACTAATCAAGAATGGATGAGGTTTAAAACTGTTCTCTCTAAATTCATTGTTTTCTGTATAAACATGACTAAAAGATTCAAACTTTGAGGCGTGAAAGCACAGGCCTTGGGCTCAGGTCGGTGACTCCTTGTTTTTCATTTGAAGGCTGTATATGCTGGCCATTCTCTAGTCCCTATTTTCTATCAAGAGGGGAAAAATGCATGTGCAAGGAAAGTGGAAGCAGAGAAAAAGAGGGCAGTACCCATATCAAGAGTGTGAGATGGGGGAAGGAAAAAAGCAGGGACAGAAGATGAAATGACTTTCATTCTCCCAGCAGTAGTGGGTCAGAGGCCACTCATTTTTTCCCTGTTTTGGTTCTTTCTCTTCGTCGCTTCCTTTCATCCCCTTCTGTGAAGCATATTGTGATTTTAAATCTCGTGAAAGATGTTTACACATGCTTCACAAGCCCTCGAGATTAGCTTGTTTTATTGAAATATATGCAAATCTGTACAATGCAATTAGAAGAAACACCTTCATGTGTGTGTGGAGGTGAAGATTTTAAAAGTCAAGTTATTCCAACAAACGTTATAAACGTTGGTGACAACCGCTAAAGGTGAAAAACATGTTTTCCGTCGTGAGGGCGATGGGGATTCTCTGTGCTTAGTTCATGTTTGTGTGCATGTGTTGCTCTCTGTGGTGCTCTGACAGTGATGAATAAGCATTATTAAACAGAAGACACGAGCCCGGTGGTATCATTAATCTTCATCCGTACTGGCACCATCACAGAACTCACTCCTCATCCACCATAACATATGCACACCCCGATGTCAGCGACACAAAGGCGGTATGACCGGTTGCCAGTGTTCCGATTGGGTTTCCGTGTGGCTCTTTAACCAAAGTGGCCCAGCTGCGAGGTCACAATGAGACGCGAGCAGTGATTAACAAACCTCTGGCATCAGATGACTGATGGGACACAGAGAGAGGATGACACCGTGTCCACTAGCTCTGAATTAATCACACTCTGCTTGGGGTAGATTCACGAGTCTATAGCAGCAAAATGAACTGGCTCTGAAAGAGAAATGTGAACTTGTACAAAGACACTGGCAACAGGTGTCGCAGTGCGGCTTCACAAATGACCAAGAAAACAATGAAGACGCTTGGTGTGGTCGCTCTAGATGCTCTGAAGTCAAATTGTTTCTCACCCCACATGGCCAATGTTGTGCTATTAATATAAATTCATCATTTCAACACAATAAAATCTCCTTTAAAAGCCATTGTAAGGAAATATTTATGAAATACATACAAACACAATAATTGGAATTTAGCTGCTTGCTCTGCTAGCCTAAAGGCAGGTATACACTGTGCAGTTTTTGACTCATTTTGAGCCAATTTTTGACTCGTGCGTCTATTTTTGGGATCGGGACGAGTCTGCTAAATCGTGTGTCGTGCATGGAATCACGAGAAGCGATTAACACCTCACGACCAGCTCCTGATCAGTGATCGTATGGTCATAAAAAAATGAAACATGTTTGCATTTCAGTCGCTCCTTGTCAGGGTATCGCACTATTGAAGCAGTGCCACGGACCGGCTTACCTTAAACTCTCACACTGCGCATGCGCGAACACCGTAGGACCGCTGTAAAATTGACGGACTATACTGCCCACTCTGTCCAGCCATCTCCTGGTCCATCACATCGCCGTCTTTTCTTTTTTAAAGCTCTCTTTGCTGAGATTTGCGAGTGTCTCTCTACTTCCGGGTTCTTCTTCTTCTGTTTTATTGGCGATGCTTCAGAGGTCTTCTTTTTCTTCTAGTTTGTACGTTGCATTTTCGGAAACAAGACCACGACGTGTCGTGTATGAACGTACAGTGTGAGAAGTCAGATCGTGTCTGAGTATTGGTCAGTTTAGTGTGAGAACATGCATCGTGAGCTTGACAGTTTGAGCTGGAGCTGAGTACAACGATCGCACAGTGTATCCCAGCCTTTAAGCTGCGTTTCAAATCGCATACTAACGTACTACACACTCAATGAGTGCATACTATCTACTATATACTATTAGTATGATTAGGATGGACCATTCCCACTTGAGTATACTTCCAAGTTTCCCAAGATGCATTGCAAACCAACAACAAAAACCTGAAGCACACTGAGGCTAAATATCTTTGAAAGTTCTGAAAACATTTGAAGTGAGAAAGTGACCAAGTAGAATATCAACATGTGTTCATTTGATCCATAAATCTTGCGGAAACACATTTCATGCCGACATTTTGGAGACCAGTCATTGTGTTACTGACAAAACTTCCGGTTAACAAAAAGGTTAAAAACTAATAAAAGACAAGAGATACTTTTGTTTTCAAAAGGGGATGTTTGTCTTTTAGCTTGAAGCTGGTCCCAGGTCGATTTTATATTGTACTGGCAATGCATCATGGGGCGGTTAAGTATGACTAGTGCGCCCAGCGTGCATTTCAAAAATGTTCTGATATAGTATACATCCAGGTATTTCTCTGGTACTCAATCTTTCCATTCTATCGAATTGAAACACACTACATACTCATTTTAACGTCAGACTTAGAACGAGTAGTAAGTTAGCATGCGGTTTTGAAGTACGTAAGCTATATTTGTATAGTGCTTCTCACACAGTAGTCACAAAGTGCTTCACAGTAGTAAAATAAAAAAAAATTTAATAAATAAGTAAAAGAGCATGTAATCAAGTAAATAGTATAAAGTATAACAACTAGACTAGAAAACACAGCCTTGGTGTAGCTAGGTTAAAAGCTAGCTATGGAGCGTTTAGTAACAAATTAATTACTCGCTTAATTTTGACAGACATTATTTTTAACATTGTTTGCGCCAACAATGTAAAGTATTTAGGATTTTTATTACAATGTTATATTGTAACAGAGTGATCTTGCTGCGTCGGTAAGTGCAGATAATAAAGCTATACCGTGTATAAATGCACAGTTGAACGGGTCCTGTCTTGTTTTTTCACAAGCTTCAACTTATATCCAACACTTATATAACACACCTCCTTTTCCGATATAACTAGGCATTACAAAATACAAGCCCCAGAAACAGAAATCCCTTAAAATATGTTATCCAGAGTATCAAATGTTTCCTTTTAAATACATACAACACAATTAGAATACCATAGACATGGAATAGACTGTAGTTACTAGAGGGGCACACAGCTATCAAGCTCTGCTCACAGGTTGACGAAGGACTCCATCTCACTCCTCCATAGGTGCACTGTATCCTGCATATTGATTTAGTTCCGTGAGAAATGAAAAGATAACGGATGTGATCTGTGCATGGATTATGAGATGTTTAGCTCATCTAGCTTTAGCGGCGTGAAAATGGTTTTCACGTTTGTCGAAAAATACTTCTGCTTCTCGTCCACCATCAACCTCTGTATTCCGGGGAATAGTCAAATGGAGAAAAAGTGGTGTATTCGCAGAACGCTGTGTTTGATTTTTATCAAGGTGTCTACATGCACCAATAACTCAATTGTCAATCGCATTATCTGGGAGTGTTTTAAGTGGACATGCTACGGATTGTCCAATTCTAGCCGAGCAAAGCTGTTTACATGCATTGAAAAATCCAGTTACTATCAGACTAAGACATTTATTTGGTTAGTTTTTTAAAGCTGCATGTAAACCCAGTGAGTGATATGCTCTGGTTGTACATGACCCCATCACCTGTTGAGCATTTTTTTCTTTATGGACTGAACACTACCAAACTAATGTTCACTTGTGTAATTAGAAATACAAGAACATTTTTCAGAATTGGTACTTTTTTGGTCTCAAATTCTGATGGATTTGAGAATTTACTAACTATAGTTTAAAAGTACATCATTAAACCAATCTTAGCATATTTCCAGGATTAAATCTTCCTGAGGACACAAACCCATTATTTCCACATCATCATTACTATGAGCACCTCCACCTCCAGATGGTCACCCAGGGTAGCACCTCCCTCCACAGGTGGTGTCACTTTCCCCTCCACTCACCTTTTCTGCCCTGTGATCACGCAACATCTGGTTCCACCTTGAAACCTATACTTGTCTCTGTCCAATAAAACGGATGCCTTGCACTGGGGGGGGTGGGGGGTGGGGTTCTGTCTGTGCTGTGGTTTTCTGCCTCCGTTCTGGATAGAGAAAACAAGAACAGGAAGCAGTGTAAAGGTTAAAGGCAAAGGAGAAAAGATATTTATGGTGTTACGTTTAATAAGAAAAAGAGCAACAGTGAATTTTCAAAAATGCATTGACTCTACAATAAATCTTCTGCACAGAGCTTCGCATGATGGTTAATGGTTAAACTTGACAAAAATAAATAAATGAAATAAAATGTTTAAAAATGTGAAAACCTATGCCAGCACTGGGAGAACATGCAAACTACCTACATAAAGATCTCATATTAACCCCAGGAGCAAAATTCACAGCACAATCATCATGTATCAATTTACGATACACCACCATAAATCACGTGTCCAACTCATCTGGCCCTTTGGAGCATCCATTTCAGCCCACAGTAAAAAAAATAAAATAAAAATAAAATAAAAAATAAAAATGAGAGAGAAAAAAGGAATTATTGTGTAAATGAAACAACAATATTTGCATGGCCTCACTTTTTTCCCAGTGCTTATATATCATGATTGAAGTCATTTTTAATGTAAAACAATAAATAAATAAAATAAAAAATCTTTCAGTTTTCCTGAAATTGTGACATATTTCCCTTTATTAAATAAAAATTGGTCCCAAAACTAAGAAAAATGGGGCTGTTATCTGTCACTTATTGCTTAGATATTGTCAGTTTCTTACATATTTTATAATTTATGTATACGTAGAAATACAAACTAGGGCACAATAATGTTATAATTACTCGTTTTCCAGAATATAATCTGTGACCCACTTGAGATCAACCTGCTCCGTGTTTGGCCCCTGAACTAAAATGAGTTTGAAAGCCCTGTCCTGAATGAATACAATCTACTTTAGATAGTGTCTAAATATTACCTGTAAATGATATGTACTGTATATGATAATATTTAAAAACTAAATTAATCTTTTAATGATAATCTAATTGGAATCACCTTCATGTCTCTTAAATATTAAATTCCAATAAATGTACTACATAATGACTGCATAATGCTGTCTTATGTCAAGTAAAGCAGAAATGCAATACAATCCCTTTGCTGTGTTGGTTATAGAGATTGAAAAACTGAAACCAAAGCAAAGGATGTTTTCTTATTTAAAAAGTAACTAAACCCCTGCTTTACCCTGACCTGCCACTAGGAGGAAAATTAAAAAAATAATGCCTTCATTATGGGCGGGGCTCCTGAAGCAGTTAAGACACGCCCAGTCTATACTATAAAATCTCCAATGAAAAATCTATGCTATGCTAACTAGCTACTCAATATACCTCTCTATTCACTCTTCTCTCAATCCAATCTACTGCAGATTGTAGAGCCCACAGGTGCTAGTTTTTTAAAAGGGGCGGGGCTAACAGTGCTCGTTTGTGACGCAAAGATGGTCATAAAATGTCACATGATCTTGTTCTCAGCCAATAGCAAAAAATCAATTGTAATAGCTGGGTTTCAACCCTTATGCTGCATTCACACCGGATGCATCACGAAATGTCCGTACGTCCAGATTTCATACAAAGTCAATGGATAGATGCGCTTCCGATTTTACGCATATCCACACATCTGCAAGAGTTGAAAATATTGAACTCCCGCGACTGTTTCGCATGACGAAAGCAAATCAGTCGTTGTTGTGTGACCACCTGGAGATTTATGACACAGCCTTTATAACCGGGACCGGACTAGGAAGGATTTGGCGTGGAGGAGAATCAGCGAGGAGGTGGTAGTAGCAGATAAAAGTTCGCTGTAGTTTTCATCTCTGAAAGTCGGCACTGAGCTAGAATAGCATTAGTCGCTAATAACCCCAGCTTTTTTCACTGGTGGTTTATGTTTATGAGAGGAGAAAAAAGAGCGCAGCTCCTCGCTTCAGCAGGCAGTGAAACTCACTGAGTTGGATGTGTCGCTGGTGGGCGGGGCTTTGCTTCAGGCGTGCGTATGAAGCTAATGGGGACATTTCTTGATCCTGCGACACATGCGGAACGTTTCGCGCAGCAGATGCATCCAGTGCCGCAGAAGATGCATTCGGTGTGAACACAGCATAAGAGGGCAGTCACTGACATTTTACAACTGAATATGCCAAATTTAAATACTTGGACCAAAATGTTGAGAGTTGGATCAGGATCAACCAACAGCACTACTTAATACACAAATACATTTATATTTAGGGTTTAGTTGCTCTTTAATGTTGACTTTGAGCTTCTTACACACATCTTACCTCCATCAAATGTGAGTCTCTGTGCCGTTTATCCGCTTTGGGACGCTGCCAGCGCCTGACAGATCAGTGTCCGGCTAGGAAGACTTGTAATCCAGGAGGGGGTGTTAAAGGGGTTCATGGCCAAGTGGAGCTATAAGCAGAGGAGAGCCGGGCGTGTTAGAGTCATTTCATGGAGAATTTAAGAGAGGAAAAAATGTGGACACAATCCTGTCAGAGTAGATAAGCAGCAGATTTTGAAACGGTTTGCGTTCTTCTGGTTTGATACTTTACAAGTTACTGTAATTGGTCTTGCAATGCTTCCCACGCAGCCTGTTTACGTGTTTGTGTTCATGCTGGATCTTCCATGGCGTAAGGTCTGTCTTTGGTTTGAATTTTAGTCAAAATACATTATTTGCTTTTGATGTAATCCTAACAAACAAACACCAATGATGATAATACTACAACCTTCATGTACTTATTGCATAATTGTAGAGTTTTTGAGTGTGTGCAGGTTTAATAGAAGGTCAAAACCGTCTCGGCCCAAAGTTCTCTCCAGATGTCCTCGAAAGGTCAAATCTGGAGAACTTCCTCGGTTGTTTTTTGTTTCCTGTCTTGATTTATGTTCCCGTGTCTTCCAAAAGCTTTCGCAACTTCTTCAGCTTCCTCCCTGGATTCCAGGAGGATTGTGTCATTCTCATTCTCAACCAGAGCATCAAAGAAAATAAAAAAGGAAAACTGTAAGTGAACAGAAACAGGTGTCACCTCTAAATGAGCCCTGAGCCGACCCCCCAGTCTGTTCTGTGGATAAACCGCCCTCTCTGCAAGGTGAGCATGACATTAAATGAAATAATGGGCTGTAGTAATAGTGACAGTAAGCAGATGGTAAGGGTGGCAGTAAAATAAAAGGTTTAGCAACCTCTTGTTGTGGATCTGTGTTGACAGAAAGGGCTCTGCTTGAAATGATCCGTGACATATCTCTGGGGCGACGTGGGGTGCATTAAAATGTGTTGGAAACAAAATGGAAAAAATACATTGAAGGTGCATTTTATGGGCTTTTAACGCAGGATGGTGCATGCCCTTCATGGGCTGGGAAAAACAAAACAACAATAAAAGCAAAGTACTGTATGTCATGAAGAAGCCAACTTAGAAGCTATTGATGAACAATATGCAGCAATACACTGTATAATGATACAACCCAAAGGGTAAATCCTACATGTCTATGATCTTAAACGGTCTAACCTACAGATTTGCAAACTGTAGGAGGAAAAATAAATATAATGGAGGTCAAGGAGCACTTCATTAACTTTTAAGCAGAGGTAAACGTAATGGATTACAAGTACTCACGTTATTGTAATGAATCTGCTTTTATGGGTAATTAAGTACATTTTAAAAGAAGTAAAGTAGTTAAATTTCGACACCCAATTGAGTAAATAGTTACTTCTTGTTTTAAAATGATCAAAGGACATTGTGAAACTACAGAAAAAAAAAACAAAACACGAATGACCAACAGCAATTAAATGCATCACATCATAGCCAACATACCAGATTAAACGTAATGCACTGCGCCAAAACCCCATTTAATGGAGGTTATTTTACCTCTTTCTTGGGTTCAAGGTGGGGTTTATATCTACTGGTATTATGTAGCTCATAAATGTAGCTATACTTAGAGCCTGAACATTTTTTTTATTTTTTGCAAGATTTATTATCAAAAATAAATGTGGGAGGTGAAAGTAACTAGTAACTTTTACTTTGAGTACTATTTAATTGAGCTACTTTTTACTTGTACTTGAGCGCAATTTAAACCAAGTAACGGTACTTCTACTTTAGCAGAATACATTAGTACTCTTTACACCTCGGTTTTTAAGTGTCAGCATTAGGTGAAGGACACACAAATGCAGAAATGGAGGCAGCAGGCTCGGTCTCCAAATAGTTAGAAGTTTAATTTTAATTAAACTCATAATTCTAACAAAAAAAACTAACTCTGAAAAGTACAAACCCAAAAGGTCCACCAAAGTTAGTCCATCAACTGAAGATACTCACAGGAAAATAAAGTAAAGACTGAAAGTGGAGAACAAAATGGTACGAAGACAGAAACAAGAGGTCGAGGCAAAACAATGCACTGACATTAGTCTGTATATAATCAGGGAATGTGGAACACCTGAGTGGGATCTGGAGGGAGGAGCCTAAACACTACCACACACACACACACACACGGACTGTAGAATAGGGGTGTGACGATATCTCGATACGGCAATATATTGCAATATTTTTTTGCACAATAGATTATCAATATGCTCGTGCTAAGTATTGTTTTTTATTTTTATTTTTTAATTTATTTATTCATTTAATTTTTTTTTCTCTTGATTTAAGATTTATTTTATTATTTTCCAAACCTTTTTTGCTATTTTGTTTACTGGAATATTTCACTATAATGGTGTCACTGGTAAGAAAGACCCTATTTTTTGTTTACAGAAAGCACTATTGTAGATACTTATTCATTTACATTGGTATGTTGACACTTATTTACAGAAATGTTGCACTAAAATAGTGTCACTGTTCATAGGACACTTTTTCAATTTATTGTCTTTCAGAGATATGAAATATAAATTGTATTTTTTCACTTAATCTTTTTTTTTTCTTGTTATGTCATAGATTATCGTAGATTGATTTCTGCCAATATACTGATAATCGCAGTATCGTCATATTGTGAGATAACTGTTATCGTGAGCTTTGTATCGCGTATCGTATCGTGAGGTACCCAGAGGTTTCCACCCCTACTGTAGAAACAGGCAAAAATCCAAACCAACTCACAAAATATAATTACAAGATTGACTAAAGTCCAGTTTAAAAGAATTCCACCTTGAATGCTCGACAATCAACAACCCAGATCAACATAGAGAAAACTCTTTAAAAAGATGGATTCTACCATTAACTTAATGGTACTTGTCCTAAAATAATGTTAAACTTTAATGTGTCTGGTCTAGATATTTTATCAACTGTGGTCAACAAGTAGCGCTGTGTGTGCGTGGCACCGTACCAAGGCTGAGTGAGGAGTGTTAACGCGGAAGTAGGAATTTTTCAAAATAAAATATATGGGAAAAAAATCATTGTGTAGTAATTCCGGCAAGATCATCTTGTCTTTTATGAAATAATATGTTAAGGTTTCATTTATGCAGACAACTATTTTCGGGAAATGTACTTAGAAATTTGCTTTGAAATTTACTTCGGTTGTAGGGATACATCAAAGCAATCAGTAGATGCCTCTGAGGAGGACTGACAGTTGGCAGTCGAAACATGTCAGGAAATTACATTTCCTGAAGAAAGTTGGTCCACAGACCCGTACCAGTCCCTGGCCCAGTGGTTGCGAACCCCTGGTCCAGATCAAGCTGTGCCTACCAAGGCCTAAAGGGTAAATATTACGTTTTTAACATACTGGAGAACATGGAAACAATTTTTAGGTTTACACAAATAGAATACATATATTAAATATACATTGTGATGGAACTTTATGTATATTCTGAATGGTGACAGAAATACACTGTTTAATGGTTAATAAATAAAGTAGGTTTATTCATTTTTACCACAGCATGAGCAGCCTACCTAAGAATGGATATCAGTGTCCTTCCATAAAACCTTTTGTTTTGGTTTTGACAATTTTTGCGTATTGCCTTCCCTTTTATTAATTAACCGATGTGTAATGTGACAAAATTAAGTTCATTATCGTACTTAACGCGGATATCTTTGGCCATGACTGGATTTCTTTTGTGGTATACTTACCCCTGTAGAATGGAAACATCCAGCAAAAGCGACTGTTTCAACATTGCTTCAAATAGTTTTATTGAATTGAACTGAATTTGTGATTTATAATGGACATCCATTGTCTACTACGGTAGTGTGTTTAACATTAAAGAAATATAAAGAAATACATCATTTATAGCGTATGACAGCAGCTTTATGAGCTGCAGACAGGATGCACCTGTCAGTCCTGCTCGCTCTCTTACAAGCTATAATATACAAACTCAGCAACTGCTCCGCGTGTTACAGAATTCAGCTGCAGAGCAGAGGAACAGCTTCATGGGAGCTTGTAAATCCACAGATGTGAGTGTCGAATATCCACAGACGCCCAACCAGGGTGTGTTTCTCTGTGTGAACTGTCAGGGAAAAACAGTAGTAAGAAGACTATTAAAGTGTTACGGCAAGTATATATATATATATATTATTTATTTTTTAGTAATACAAAAAATAGCAACATTGAGGATCCATAAAATTCCAGCTGTTGCTTTCTCTTGGCTTCAGCCAGTTGTTGGAATCTGCATTGCTTGTATTTGGTTTAGGATGTCACTCTTTAACCTTCAGAGTTAAAACAGTAGCGGGAAGCCACTCAACAAGTCCCCCGTGAGGCACAATGGGAGTTTCATGTGGACTTAACAACAGGAAACAGAAAGATGCTAAAGAGGATCCTTTTAGTTTGACATAAACAGGGCACAGATGCCAAAATGTGCTGTTTTCAGAGGTGGACAACATTCCCTAATTTCTCCCTGTGCCTTTTGCACACTCTGGGTGAATCCCCTTGATGGTTTATTGCCATCGATTTGGACGGTCATAATACCAAATATGTTGGAATGATGTAAGTTTTACTTGCATTCTTAAAAGTTTATACTTAGAAAATGCAGGTGTCTAAAATAAGACATACTGATAAAATATGGGAACATCCGATGCCATTTGAACTAAAAAAAACCTAAAAACAATCTCTTGGCAGTGCTAAATTTAGTTTAATTTAATTTAATTGTCCAACTAGCACTATAGCAACATGCCTCCAAGTTTTATGCCTTCGAAATGGGGTATAAAATTATCCAAGTGTTTTGTTTGGCACTTTGTCCAGTTTTTTTTACCTTTACAGTGACTTTTCCCTCAAGCCAGTCCGATCTTTACTGAAGCGGATTAGGACCAATTTTGATGGATAAAACAATTTTGGGCAAAACAAGAATAAAGTTAAAATGTTGAGATGAAAGTTGAAATTGCCAGAATAAAGTTCAAATATAATGTTGAGATTAAAGTCAAAATTTCGAAAATGAAATCCAAAAGCAATATTGTGATAAAAGTCGAAGGTCTGCTAATGAAGTCAAACCTACGGAAGCTGAACAAGAAAGAGATTCTTTCTTGTTTAGCTCATACACACAGCGCTGTAATATCTTTAAGGACTTTAAAGAGATATTGCCAAAAACTTTCAGAAGGAAAAACCAGTCAAGTTTGGAAGAGGTGGAGCATTCAGTCCCATCTGTGGCTATTGAGGAGCTGTACGGAAAGATTAGGGCCAGTTTTGAATTGGCCATAGTCCACTTCCATAGATTTGACTTTAATAGCAAACTTGCGACTTTTATCATGATATTGTATTGAGTTTATTTTTGAAATTTCAACTTTAATCTGGTCGTTTCAACTTAATTCTTGACAATATATTTAAATTTTCATTTTAAATTTCAACTTTCATCTTCACATTTGGACTTTATTCTTGATTTTCTCCATCAAAAATCCACTTCCATACATCTTAATCAGTTTTTACCACTTTCTAGAAGTAAAGACTCCTAATCATTAGTTAAAAACCTCATATCTCCACTAAAAACGATACCGAAAGCCGATCACGGCATTAATGTTTGAAGTGAAATGCTTTGAGCATTTTCATTGGTTGAAATTGTTTTATTTTCATCCATTCGCTGATCCGTTAGCAAGCGTGCCAAGCTTTCTGTTGTTTGTGGAAAAGACAATGTGAGATTGATTTGACACGAGATACTTTCGATCTGTTGAATAGCTACGCATAAGCGAGAAATGTATATGATCATTTTTAAAAACATTCACATAAATGTCGTCTCATTAAAAGATCTCACTGGGCTATATGCACAGTAAGACGTGACGTATTTCTGGTTGAAAATAAGGCCGATTACGTCTTTCCTGTTACCGCGATGCTAGCTTTCGGACAGTCAAAACATTAAGCCGTCACACTTTTGAGAAGTGTTTTTCACAGTTTCGTGTCATTGTGCCTGTTTGTGTGGTTGTGTGTCAACACAATGACTTCCAAAAGAACAAAGTTTACCTTCCAAACAAGAAAATATAGCGCATCAAGATACCACTGTTGCATCCCTAAGTGTACAGCTTCAGCTTGATGTAGTTCTTCTTTGAGTTTTTTTTTTTTTTTTTACGTTCCCACAAGAGGATGAGCTGCGAAAAAAGTGGGTCATCAACATCCGGAGAGATAATTTTCCTTTTACAAATCACACTAGGGTCTGTAGTCATAACTTTTTTAGCCAGCTGACAAACGAGCCGTCAAATCCACAAGGTCGTTGGCGTTTAAGAACTGGAGCTGTCCCCGTTCTTTGTGAATGGGATAATTACTCCCTACTGGTGTTCGGGAGCGGAGAAAGTAACCAAACTCTCCCTCTGAGAACCCCGAGGAGGAAATGGATGTTCCATGTCCTGACCACGACTACTGCTCCTCTGCTGAGCCGGGTGCATTGGACTTAGCCCTCAGTGCTATAGAGGAGGTCCAGGCGACAGATGGATGAGATGACTATCAGCAACAAGTTTGGCTATAGCTGTAGCTATCAAAGGGCCCATGTTACGCTAAATCAACTTTTCTGTGCTTTAAACATCATAAAGTGCTATTAGAGCTTCATACACGTCCAGCGATTCCCTCACTTGTTAGTTAGAGGGTGATTTGCTCCTTTCTTACTGCAGGGTGAGCCCAAACACCTCGCTCCAATTTGATGACTCGTTCCCACTTTGATGACAAATTTGACGCAGCACTGAGCTGGAGAAGCCGCGCCTCCAGGAAGCTCTCTGTCGTGATTGACATGTAAACAGGCACACCCACGAAGGTGAACATTTTGAGCGTCCTTCGCACAGTGCTATGTATGTACCGGTGAATGCCCCGCCCCCACGCTCTGTCTTGTGTTTATCAAGCAGCATGAGTTCAGCTACAGAGTGTGTGGGAGGAGGGTGGTCCGTCCTCTGGCCCTACGTCACGTGCGGGGAGGAGGAAGTCAGTGTCCCATCTATAGACACGCCCACTCATGAATATGCATAAGCAGGACGCAAATCAGCCTGTTTGTGCAGAATTTCTCAGAAAGTTACTTTTCAGAGGCTAAAACTCTGGAAAACAGGCGAGTTTGGGAAAATAAACCTCAAATACTACATTTTTGGGGTTCTGAGAACAAATGGAGATGGGTGAAAAATAACATGACATGGGACCTTTAAAGTAGCATCAGCACCTAGCTAAACATAAAACAAGAGAAGCAATGCTGAATAAACGGGGAAAAACAGTTAGTCAGTGAAAGGCTAGTAGCCTATGCAAATATATAAGATGTGTTCTGCTGTTGTTGAGTTGCGTGAGATTAATATGAAAACTATAGTCATTTGTCATAATACAGAACAGGATGTTCTTTCTTGGTCTTCGAGCCCATTTACTGCTGAAAAAGATAAACCAGGTGATGAAACAGCCTTCCGTTTTATTTTTATATTTGATATGTACAGAAAGGGGCTGCGTACATTTCTCAATATAACATGTAAAAGTCCTCATGGAACAAAAAAAAACAATAATCAAAAAACAAGGACACAATTGCACATCAGCTTCTGTCAACTTCCATTTCTATTTTATGAACACATTATGGTACAGCAAGGTTGAAGGCAAATGTCGAACAGGATACAAACACGCTGACAACCGACTGGAAGCGTTGGCTTTGATAGGTAACATTTTAAAAGTTTGAGGAGGGGGATCCCTCTGACAATTATACATTTCTTATGATGATATAAAAAACTATCAAACAGAAAATAAACAAAAAAAACACAGTCTTTGATGTGATAAAAAGTCACTAGAAAAAAAGTGACTAACTTTGTGTTTGTCTTAGAGTATCTCAGGCACTTATTGACATCAGACCCTGTAACTGAACAGCCAAGCAGCTAAAACACAATAAAAGGATGGATATATCAAACTGCTGAGTGTTCCAACCATTGACACAAGTCGCTAAATTTACCCGAGTCCTCCCAACTGCTGTAATCAGCTTCATTGTATGTGCTCCATGCTGCAACTCACATCAACTTAAAAAAAAATCCCTCCCCTTGCAACCACAGGTGGTAAAAATGAGAAGGTAGATATGCCACGACTCTTTTTAAATCTTTATCTTCGTGCACTTAATCATTTATCATCCGTACCAGGCCTGTATCTTTCCCAGCAGGCGTCTTAATTAAGCAACAGGAGATAATGTTTGTCGTGCAGCTCCAATTTGCATATGAAGCTCATATAGGAGTGAAGGGCAATTATGCCCCACCTGTTGGTTTCCCACTGCTCTTTAAAAAAAAAAAAAAAAAACAACTTTTTTTTAAAAACTCCACTGAAAAAAGTTAGAACTTCACTCACTCTGTTGGCACAAATGTTAGTGTTTCCTAAAGAAAAGAGAAGGTGTTAATGGTTAGCGTTGGTTTAATTCCTTTGGCTTTGTCTCCATCGTTAACTATAGCTTTGTATTCTTTTTCTATTGCTTTAGACTTGTTGGAATGAAAACATGATATAACGTAATGATGAAACAATCAGAATGGTCTGATATTTTACATATTATTTTTTACTCTTTAAATCTGTTTAGCATGAATTGCCCCGGCCTTGAAATTGCTGCTTTTTCTTTCTAACACTATACTAAATAATGCATTTCTACGTACCTTTAAACCTATTGATCATTACTTTAATGTGCATGGGAAAGGATGTAGAAAGTAAGTCAATGTCTGTAAAAGATCTGCTTATAAATAAGTTGTTCTGCAAAATTATTGCTCGAATTTTCCATTAAAAAACTACATTATTATGTACATACACGGCCGTTATTAATGGTGCAGTCTACGACTCTCGGATCCCCCCCCCCCCTCCAAACTTTTCAAAGTCCCTCCCTCAGAGGAGCTAACAAGCTAATGTTAGCTTGACAGCAACATCACAGTAATATAACATGCTCTGTTAAAAGCATATTACTGCAGCGCTTCTCTCTCTCAATGTGCACGTAGCTCAGCAGCAGCAACGACTACACGTGTGAGCGCACACTACCAACACATGCACTACAGAGTTCTATTGTAACAATTACAAATCAAACATAATGTAAATCAAGCAGCAGTAATTACCTTTCAAGCAGAAAAGTTGCTAATTCCGTCTTCTACTCATCCAGACCATACACTGTAAAAAAGACGGCGTTCCAGCTCCGGGAAAGGGGCGGGGACTGAGCAACAGCTGTCAGACAGCTCATCAAACACAATCCTGGCTCTAATTGGTTCTTTTTGCTCGGTCGTGGTGCATTCTGGCAATCTGCCAAAGGCTGGAGCAGCAGGGGGGGCTCAATGTGTCTGTTTTTTTCACACAAACTACTAGTTTGATTTAAAGCTGTCCTTACATAGTGACAGCTTTAGCATATATGGCAAAAAGTCACTTTTATAAGAGTTGCAGACTGCACCTTTAAATAAAAACCTTTTGCGTGTATTATAGGATTCTCAAACTGTGGTCTGTGAGCAATACATTTCGGGTCCGTGTAATGATTTTAGAAAGAAAAATAAACAAATGTTTAAAATTGCACAACAACGTAAGCAGCCACATTTACATAAACATTGTAAAGCCCAAAGCGCTTACACACAAATCCAAAATACGATGCTAATCGGTGTCATTCATTTTGCTCAGGCTACATGCTGCTAACTTTAACGGCTAAAGATGATTCATAATAAAATACAAATCAAGTGGTGCATATTTAATTACTGGATGTAGGAATGCTCAATTCATATTGTTTTCATTAATCTTTTTACTTATCTTACCTAAATCTAATTAAATCCCCACTTTGTTGAAGGTCAGTCTCTCAGATGGCAGTTAGCATTAGTAAATAGCAGGGTTGGGGTCAATTATAATTGTAATGGTGTAATTGATAATCAATTACAATTATGGCATAATTATCATTGTAATTTTAAAAATCTGTTGCTGTTGTAATAGTAATGAAATTGTAATTGGGGCTAAATAATTCACTTTGTAATTGTATTTTCCATGAAAATTCCATAAATACTGTCAATTATAGTTGGGGAACCATGTTACAGCTCTATGTACAGTTCTACACATATTTAGTTAATTATTAAAACATGTTTCATATCAAGCTTTGCCACATTTTATCATTTAAATAAAAATTTAATCGAGGGCTATACTGATAGAAAAAAGGCTCAGACACCCACACCAAAAATATTAACACCTATATTTTTATTGATTAGGAAGCGTAACAAGGTATCCAATCGATAGGAAAGACATTAAATGATAAATATTTGTTTTTAGTTTATTTCACAGATGATTTAAGGACCTGTTATCATAAGACATGCTCACACAAGACAAAGGTGAACTTTTATTAGGTTATTCATTTCAGGCTCAGTAATTGGGATTAATTGTAATTGAAATTTAGTAATTATGAACATATTTGTAATTGACTTTCTGAGGATTAAAAAAACAACTGTAATTTAACTGTATTTGGAAAAAATAGTGGTCACTGTAATCATAATTGAATTGTAATTGAACATGGATAATTGATGACGTAATTGTAACTGAAAAATGTAACTGACCCCAACCCTGATCTATAGTGATGGTTTTTCTCATTATTTCTATGTGTAACTATGATAGAAAAAGTAAAAAGTAATGCATTTTTTTCTTCATGTAATCAATAGAAAAACACAGGTTGTCATTTACTCGCCATTTGCAGCAATTGCTGGTGTTTGAAGTGAACGTGTCAAATTGTTAAAATGTTTCTGTACGCTAAGTTTAAATGTTTCATTTTACTTTAAATCTTTTTAGTGGGGAAAAAAAGAAGAAGATTTTTCTAGCCATTTTCTTCAATATTCGTCAAAGTTGTAAAAAAAAAAACTAAAAACCCAACAACAATGCGTTCACAGAGCCAAACAACTTACATCACCACACTATGCAAAGCTGTCGTTTGGTTCAACCCTCTCTTCAAAACCTGACAGCCTAATTTCAAGGCAACATCGTACCTTTACCTGCTCCATATTGTTGTTCCAAGACTGAGTGAGAGCGCTAAAAAAGAGGAAAACATGCATAAAGCAATAGAACAACTCAAAGGAGATTTCTTTCTTTTGTTTGACAGGAAAAGCTCCGTCTGATCTCTCCAAGTGAGATTGACTGTCTCTACCCATTTTTGACCTCGGCGTCTCTTTTTTTCCTGGTCTTTATGTCAGAAGCTGGGCCCTGTGGGTGCCTCTGGTGGCAGCGTTCTTTGGCTCTGGCAGGCAGCAGGTGGCTTGCGATGAAAAATTCAGTGCAGGGCCTGACGTGGGAGTTGAGGAGGAGGAGGGTGGCAGAGGGTAGCAGTAGGGGTGAGAGGAGCGGAAGGTGTGGAAATGAACGAGGGGGGGTAGAGGGAGGGAAAAAAACAGAACAAACAAAGGTGGTGGTGGTGGTGATGGAGGGGGTGTGTGTTAGGTAGGAGGAAAATAATGTAATGAATGAGATGGAAGAAGGAGAGAATTGGAGCAAAGGAAAGGCGAGCAGGCAAGCGAGTCAAGCCCAGAGTGGCTCCGAGGATCAGGGCTGTCGACTCTCTCCGCCAGAGCTTCCTCCGTTGAGATTACACACGCTATGAATCATTTATGAGGGACCTCTCTCATTAATAACACACATACTGTGCCCTGCTTTCTTTCACACACTTTTTCCCTCTTTTCCCCGAGGAGAGTTCTGAGATTTCCACTGGATGCTGACAAACACTGGCAACATCTTCAGGAAGGAGGGGGGGGTTGAATTCAAACCAAAGGGCGAATTGTGACAGGTGGACAGAGTCATCCATGGGATACGCAGGCTTGACAGTGAAGCATGTACCTCATCACATGCCCACACACAGACCCACAGGGAGACTCACGCCTCCCAGCGAGCTCCAAAAAAAAAGCGCCCACTCGCTTGCCTGTCTGCCCGTTTGATTGTCAGTAAACGACGGTGCCAAGATCCCGATGAATCACAGTCCTGGATGACTGTGAACAAGCGTCATGTTTGTGGATGCAGTGAAGGCACGGAGCGTTTGATGTCCGTAGGAGGGTGAGTGAGCGACAACTGGTATAGGTCAGCGCCGCGACGGGGGAGCGCACACAAACACCCACACACGGAGCACACTTCACAGCCGATTACCTCTAAGATTATTGCTAGGCTACGTGACCTCTGTCCCTTGTCAAGAGTTCATCATCTGATTTCATGGTTTTTCAGTTCTCCTCCTGCCTCTTTAGCTAAAAGTGACAAACCAGCTTTGAATTAATCAGTCCATCAATAGTCTTTAAGAATAAAACAGTCTTCCTTTTTCAGATCCCAATCTATTAAGCCTTGCCAGCTGTGAGGGTGAGGGGGGCACATCGTGCCGGTACGGACCCTTAGGAGAAGCTGGGTCTTTAAGGTGTGCCGTGTACCCTTCATAGCTGCTGTTAGTGCTCTCCTGCACCAACTTCCCTTTGGCTTCCTGCTCTCGACGTCTTTGTTCCTGCCTCAAGAGCTCCTGAGCCTCCAGAAGGACTCGGGCGTTGACGCCTCCACCAGTTGGATAACCATTCCTGGAGCCCTGGTAGCTGGAATATCTGGGGTTGTCCTTGGCACTCTGGAAGCTTTCACCAGGCGGGTACGCCTTGTCCCAGGAATCCTGGGAGATGGAGCTAGGGTTCTTCCTGGGCTGCCTGTTATTAAAAGAAAAAAAAATGATAGTTTAATGTGTGCCTGATAGGTTGTATATCTGACCATGTTACATCACCGTTCAATCATACTGATCGTTTTTTTCCCCTACGCAAAAACAACATAATATTATAAGTATACTAATACACCATATGTAATATCTTCTCATTATTATACGATGTCAGTATATCATGAAAACATACCAGTGATTCCTGGATAATAAGGGTAGCAACTAGGGCTGAATGATTAATTGCATTTGCGAAATTATGGCAATATCATAAAACGTGATTTTCTAATAGCAAAGGCTTTCCCTTTTTTTGTTCTTGTCCTGTCTTGTACTGTCCTGTTAAGTTCAGAGAGTGTTTCCATCATTGTTATTATGATTATCATTTTAATGAAAAATAAACAAGATAAACCTCCATGTTTTTAATGGTTTCAATTGTTAATTTTCCACTTTTTCTCTCTCACGTACCCCCAGTTGAGAAACCCTGATTTACACAATGATTTATGTTTACTTTCTCATGCAGGCCTTGAGTTTGACATATTCCTATCTTTAGACAGTACTGGAAACGTTCTTTGAAGATGCCAACATTGGATTTTACCGTCAAGTGAAACGTTCTCCTAATAGTTCCTGACTGACATTATGTTATATTATGGGCTGTATGTATTGCACTGTCCTGTTTGTTCCATTAGTGTGATGCACTAGCTGTGATGTGAGTGGAAGTGACAGTGAAGTTTTTGTTTGCTGAAAGAAACCTATGCACCATTACAGTTGCACAAACTGCCTCTGGGTATAACTACCAAACCCACAGCAACAACATAAAGGCATATCAAATCATATCAATGTTCCCTTCTAGCCCATTAGGCCATTTAGAGATAAACTGAAAGAGGAACAGGACCTGATAGGACGTCAATGGCAGACATTTTGCACAACACACAGAAGAGGTGGCTGATTTTTTTTGTGATGCACATTTTCCTGAGGCTGATATACCTGACGCACTCGTACAGGCACCAGTTGGCTGTCATTGATTGTGGGAGAAACAATCCAGATCGATGACATCACATCACATCTTGTATCTTGCCTGACTTGCCTTTTTGTGCCATCTGAGCACATACGATATGCATGAGGATCCTGAGCCCGGCAGCTCCGCCCGGTAATCTCCGGGGTGAGGCGAATGAAGAGCCGAGCCGTGGAAAACGAAGACGCATAAAAAAAACACCAATGGGCTTTTGACTCTGAGCCATGCATAATTAGCAGGTTTATCAGCCAGCTGTGAAGAAATCACATTATTCCTCAATTTGGACTGGAGTGGAAAGAAAATAATCCCTAATGAGAGAAGAAAAGACCTTTTGTTTTTTATTCAGCTAGGATTGAATGCAGTTGGGAACGGATACGCTCCTTGATCGGTGAGATAGGAGAATATAGCCCAGGTTTATTCCCGCCCACGCTTGAGTGATTCCAATTTTACAGAGACAGGCATCCGAGGCGTCTGATTTCATTTCATATGTAGACACCGAGAGGCCGGAGCTGATCGGCCTCTGCTGAGAAATGCAAACCATATCTCTGCTGCTGTGCTGGGGGAAGCATGTACGGTACGTGTGTGGTAAATACAGAGAGGTGGATGCAGCACAACATGACACTGATAGGGAACTGGAACGAGGAACAAAATGGAATTGTGGGAAAAGACAATGGTTGTGCATGTGGTAACATGCCCTGTTGCAGCCACACTTGGGCTGCATTGTAAATCGCATACTAACGTACTACTCACTAAGTCTGATGTCACATTGACTATGTAGTACGTACACATTAGATAGTATGGGAAAATTGAGTACGTGAGAAATGTCCTGATGTATACTATATCACAGGGATTTCAGTTCAGGGTTAGTAGTTTGATCTGGGCCGCAGATTATAGGTGGGAAAACGAGCCATTTCAAGATAAATGTCCCCAAGTTTGCACTTTACACGACATATAAATCATACATGTTATAGATGTAAGGCCCCAACAATATCCAGGCAATAAGAGACAGATTTCAGTCCCTGCAAGGGTTTCTCTTTTAACATTCATTGATTTTGTGACCAATTTTTATTTAATTTGGGGGAAATTATGTGAAATCATTTCAGGAAAATGAACTTCTTTGAACAACTTGAGATTTAAAATGACTACAGTCATGTGCTAAAAGCTTGGAAAAATGGTGCTCCTCTAAATATTGTGGAGTTTCATTGAATTTGTGTATTTAGATATCTGAGCTGGTCTCGGAAAGTCTCAGAAATGTCAACATAACGTGTTTCCGTGAGTTTTATGGATCAAATGACCACATTTTGATATTCTACTTGGTCACTTTCTCACTTAAAATTATTTCAGAACTTTCAAAGGTGAAGAATCAATGAAGATATTTAGCCTCGGTGTGCTTCAGGTGTTTGTTGTCGGTTCAAAATGCATCTTGGGAAACTTGGAAGTTTACTTCAGTGGGAACGCTCATCGTCCTAATCATCCATATAGTACAGTACATAGTAGACAGTACATACTCATTGTGTACTACATTGATTTGTTCTAATGGCAGCACTCAGGATACCGATGCTACTAGTTTATGAGAAAAATGGGCCCTTTGTGCATTGTCATTGTTTCAAATGGCAGGGCTTTATTTTCCTCCACACGGCTCCTTGTTTGGAAAACGGCCACCAAACGGGACGTGACCTTTATCCCAAATGATTTGCTGTTTTCATAAGAGTCTTCTCTGCCATCCATCACAGGTCGGTTCATAATACTGGGTCAGGTTCTCATGAAGACGTTCTTCCGTGACCGTGCGCCCCCTTCACAAGTGCAGCCTTCACACGATGGTATGCGCTAAATTAAACAATACTTTGTGTTCTCAAGAAACTACAGCCGGGTTTATCCAAACAAAGCAGAATATTAATGGAATTAGTGGAAGAGTGAGCCACAGGATGTGGCCTCTGACCGCTGGAGCGCAACTGCAGTTCATTAATCTTTCAGTCAAGCTGCCTGCAATATTTATCAGGGGAGGGATTTATGTCGATAACAGTGGATTAGAGTACGATGGTGTTGTAATAATAAAAAATGCACTTGATTCTTAACATTCTTGGGAAGTGTGAGCGTGTACCACGACATGTCTGCTCACATTGGCCTGAGTCGAGTGTTGGAGAAGGTGATGATTACACAGACGGAGATGAGGAAGGAAAAGGATATGATTTGTCGATTCACATCAGTGAGAACGTAATTGTGTCTCCGAACATTAAATCTTTAAGCCCCGTCTGTTTGTGAGCACATAAAAAGGCCTTGTGACAAACAGATTGAGATTGGGCACTTTGTGTTCTCACAGGAACAAAACAGTTCCCACTCAAATGTTATCAACAGTTTGCTTTACAATGTAAATGACTGAGTCAACAGTTTTGACCTTGGGGTAAAATTGGATAGTCATCTAACTTCCTGTGACACAAAAAAGCTATTTGCAAATCAAAGTACTTGAGTTAATATAGTTTATTCTACAGTAACTGGTAGAGGTGGGCCAATACACAAGGTTTACGTAACGACGCGATACTGGATTCACAATAACAATACGAGGCAATATTTTTGAAAAGAAAAAAAACCCAAATTAAAAAAAAAAAAGAACTTTTTATTTAACTTTAACAACATATACTCTGGGTAGGACCTTTTCAACTCAATAGGAATATAAAAAACAAATAATATTATAAATCACACCAGTTTTCCTATTTAAAATGCAAAAAGTGGAAATAGAACGCAAAAAACAAAGACTGATAATTAATGCCCTTTTAAAATTTAATTTAATTTAATCTATGTCATCATCATGACAGTCTCAACATAACAACAGTCAACTAGAACGGTCTACACAGCCCCAATTTAAAGAGTCACTAAATCCCAAAACCACATTTTTTCTGCTGAAAACAATGTATTTTGTAGTTTCGTTGATTGATTCTTTTCCATCTGACACTCTTTAGGCCAAACTATTTCAATTTGGGTTTTTTGTTGTAAAAATGTAAGAATGAATGCCCTCTATGCGTTGAAACCCAGCTATGACAATCGAATGCTGCTATTGGCTGAGATTGGAGGTTTGTGATGTTTTGGTGGTTTCTTACATCAAGAACCACCACTGTTGGCCCCACCCCTCCAATAAAAACTAGCACCTGTCGACTCTGCAATCTGTGGCGAGTAGGTTTGATTGAGAGGATTGTGAATAGAGAGGTATATTTAATATTGTGTAGGTACTTAGCATAGCCATAGATTGTTCTTTGGATATTTTATAGTTTAGACTGGGCGTGTCTTAACTGTTCCGGGAGCCCCACCCATAAAAAGGCTTTTTTTTTTTTTTAAATTTCTCCCTAGAAGCACGTCAGTCAAAACCTCAGAGTTTAGTTCATCTTTAAGATATAGACGTGCTCTTTTTCAACAATATTAGCGTGTCTTCATTTTCTGGCAGCAGTTGAGACCTTTGAACATTGATTATGTCTCTTGCGGTTGAAAAAACACGCTCACTTCTGGACAGAGTGAACAAAATGATAATAAAAATACAAAAAAAACAACAAAAACACACACAAGAGACTCTGAAAACACACATAGCAGCAACAAAAACACACAAACTCTTTGGTCATTATTAAAACGCTGACGCGGCTGTTGATAATGTGGCCCTCAGATCAACCACGTGTGTGTGGCCCCTGCTGTGGTAAAAGTTTTCCATCTCTGCTTTACTCCAACCCAAGCATTCCTCCTTAAAAGTGAATTATTGCTACGAATAAAACCCAATGGTGTGTATAATATTAGTCAGTAATATTCCAAACTTCTCACAAACAAACAAAGACACACACACACACACACACACACACCCATGCATTTCCTGAAATTTGAGGCGGGCCTGTTACAGAGATCAAAGGGAATTACATTAAGGGAGAGCAAAGCAATCATGTTAGATCTGTGTGAGGAGCTAATATGATTGGACTGTGTGTGTGTGTGTGTGTGTGTGTGTGTGTGTGTGTTGAAATGACCAGCTATGACCTTGCATCTCACTCATCCTTTATAGCAGACGTGATCGGCCCCTGAAGTACTGTAAATGCACCAAAGTGAGTTAAAAACACATACGAAATGACAGAAATACAAACTAGACAACGTAAATACACAAAACGACTCCAAAAACACACAACGGCAAAAAAGAACCCGACAAAAAACACCACCACCAAATGAGAGAAAAATTATAACATTACAAAACGACAACAAAAGCACAGAAAACGGACACACAAAAAATGTCAGCAAAATCACAAAATGTGAACAGAGATACACAAATTGGCCCATGACCCACAAAAACTAACAAAATGAGAGGATTTTATGCTAAATGACTTGAAAAACACACAAACAATGAAAAAAAATACATGAAATGACAACACAAACTTCTTGTTGTTCAATGTATTAATCCGAGATTGGTTATTATTCTAAATTCTGACATTAATGTTGATAATGTGGCCCTCGAATCAGAAACGTACTTCTTTGTGGCCCCGCTGTGATAAAAGTTTCCCTGTAATACTTTAAATAACAGTTATTACTGTCAGGGACTCTTCCAATTAGCCGTGACATTAATGGTTACTGAGTGTTGAAGCTCCGCCCCTCTTACCGTGGCAGTGAGCTGTACTGTCGCTGTGCCTGGGCGAACGAGTCTCTCTCCTCCTGCCGTTGTCGTTGCATCTGCACTTCCACGGACACAGAGTGACGGCCAGGCTGGCTGCTGGGTCCGCCTGGACCGTTGGTGCTGACATTTGGCTGGAAAGAGCAGGAAAGTCCCTCCTTTAGATGCGTATCAACATGGAAACCATCATTACCAGTAAATGCACATTACCAAGGGACAGTAGCACTTACCTGGATGATAATCTACCAACTGTACTCTAGCGCAGGGGTTCTCAACCTTAGGGTCGCCAGATGCATTCAAAACACTAAGAATGTTTTCTGGACACTTTTTTTCCCCTTTTTCTGAAACTACACCAAACTTCCCACATTTTAACCTATTTTCATCACTTTTTCTTGCCATATTTTTGCTCCTTTTAATGCATTTTTGCGACATTACTCCCATTTATGCCACTTTTCCATCAAATTTAAATGCCTTTTCTGCACATTTTTTCCACTTGCAAGACATTTGTGGCCCTTTCCACCACTTTTCCACCTAATGTCACATCTGTTGACTCATTAATGTCACTTTTAACCTCTTTTCAACATATTTCAGGCTGACTTTTTGCCAATTTAACCAAAATCACAATTTGTCATGCCCATTATTTGCCAGTTTAAGCTACAGTAATTGTTCTTACTTCTTTCTGCCACTTTTAAGCCAGTATTGACACTTTGAACCCCTTTTTTCAACCCCTTTTTCAGTCTGTTTTTGGCCACTCTAATTTGCAACTTTTAACCAATTTCTGTGGTTTTTAAAATCCCATTCCACCACCTTTTCCATCATTTTATGGCCCAAATAATAATGAACTTCCTGGATAACAGTGGATATTATTCAGATAATAATCACAGATTCATAGGACAATGGACCATCATTTTGCTGACTTTATGGATAGGTTCCAAAAAGCTCCCCCTTTATTCCCCCTTATAGTTGGTCCAGTGTCCACATGACTGGTCTTCTATGTTCACGTCTGTGTTCAACCAGCTTCAGGCCCAGTCCCCCGGTCTCTGACACCTTTATATTTGGGCTCGTGGGCTGAAAAGGTTGAGAACCACTGCTCTAACACACATGAATGCATCTCTTTGCACTGAACTTACTTGTGTTTGCAGCAGATAGTTTGTTCTGATTTAGAAGTTTTGAGTCCTTCCGTTTTTGTTCAGCAGGAGTTTGAGGAAAACGTTCCCTCTGACATTAACAACAGCATGGTGAGTCTAAGGCACACTGCTGCAGCTATTAAAGCTGAGTGCTCTTTTATTTCTCTGCAGTCCACCGACAGTTGAGTTGAACGTGAACCAATAACAGGCTGCTTTTGCTTCTTTGGTGCACTTTACTATTTGAAGGTTACGTTCACACCTTCCTAAAGGAAGCAGAATGTGAAGAAAAGGAACTTTGGTTTGTTTGGAAAGAACCATGTGGTGCTGGAGTGAAAATAACGTTAGCATTACAGTAGCTAAACTCTAGGTTTTGGCTAATGCACGTTCAGTGTTGCAAAATGTCTGCTACATTTTCACAGGGAAGTTTTGGAATAGTCAAAAAATATGAACTTCATGGAAATTATTTATTGGACTTAACTAGCACATCCAAAAAATAAAATAAATAATAAAACAATTAAAATAAAATTCCAGGAGTTTTTTTGAACTTTTTATGGGAAATAACAGGAAAGGTTGTCTCTTAACAGGAATGTTAAATATAGTTGTACTTTGAGAACGCTTCAAATGTCCGAGTCCACATTTTACGCAGTCACCTGGCGCTAAAAGAAGCCAAAAAACTCAACACTCCATAACTTTATTAAACTTCCAACCAACTCTGAACAAACTAGACAGATAATTAAATCAATTGGCTGTTTCATAGCGGACTACCTTGTAGTCTCATAAAATTGAGATGTACTTATTTATAATAAAATCTGCTGATAAATGCCGTATTGTACTTAAATGTCATTCTTTATTTTCAGATTTAATTTAAAATGTTGTTAAATGTTTACTTTTAATGCTAATAACTGAGTAATCATGTTTACTAATTTGAACAGAAATTGAACAGTTAAACACTTATTTTGTAGTATTGTTAAAATGAGAATTCATTTATTTGTTTTCTTTTGTTGTAAGAAAGTTTATTTATTATTCGATGTTACTAAATTGGTAAACTTTGTAGCCACAGAAACTTGAAAAGTATTTGATTTTCATTTTCAAAACTACTATTAGGTGACAAAGAAATAAATAAATGTTACCATTTTGTCCAAAGTTTGCCTGTGTGTAGTGTGTAGTGTGTACTTACAGATCGAACCTCAGAAAGCAGCATTTTCTTGAACATGTTCAGTTTTTTTTTTGGCACCCTTTGTTACTAAGAGTATTGATTGTGAATCAAGAATCGGTTCTGAACTTAATTGTCGCCCCAAGAGTCGGAATCAAATGGAATCGTGAGTTGTAAGAAGATGCACATCCCTAGCATCAGGTATTTAAAAGTTACTCCCATATTTCTTGTTAATTCCAATAAATAATTCCCAAAGACATATCTTTGATTATGAGTTTTCTCTTTTATAAAACGCTACAGAACATCCTTTAAGTCTGACAAAAGTCACGTAAAACATAGAACTCTTACTTTAGGTTCGTAAATAAAGCGATGACCTCCTGAGTTCCAACTCTAAGCATTAAAATCCTAACAGTTGGCGTGGAGCACTGGACACAGTCGCCTCATAAACCCCACGTGACACAGGATCCTCCAACCCAAACCACAGCAGACACTTACCAGCAGCGAGCCAGGCACACACACCCTGAGCTCAGCCCGTCGCCTTCAGGTCACAAAGAAGGTGAGACACAAACGGGGGGGGTGAGACAGGAGGACCATGCTGGAGACGCACACAGATGTGATGGTGATGACAGGTGAGAGATGTTAGTGGGTGTTAATGACATGGACGACCCATGGGATGAACGCCATCTGCGCACGTTAAAAATACAACAATATGGAAAGCAGTTTGAGCTGGTAGTAACCATAAGGGTTCTCACCAGCGCTGTTGAGCGTAGGGACCCCCGACGTTGTCATTTGAAAGTGTCGGTTGCCGTACGGACAACCCCAGGTGCTATTTGTACGTTTACCGAAGTAAACGTACGAATGTGTGCGTGTCAGTAATACTGCAGGTCCCACATAATACCTCATTTAAATCTCTCTTTATATACACCAAGCATGAGTAACTAACTACATTCATCATCAACTTCACCAATTCAATAAATAACTTTAAACTTTAAGGTGAGGCTGGAATAAAAGTTACTTCACTAAATTTGGCCCTCAGAGAGTTATTGCATTTTAAAATTGTTCACAACCACTGCCGTTCGCTCACTCGCTCGTGCCACGCAATCGCCCTATGCTGTGAAAAATTCCTGGTGAGAACCCAGAACCATTATTTTTTAAATCAAATAACACAGATGAAGTCAATTCAAAATAATAAAAAAAATCTCAGGCTCTAAGTATAGACACATTTATGAACTCTAAAACTCTAAAATGATTGATTTGTATAGAGCTTTATCCCTAGACTGAAGTCGTCTCAAAGCGCTTCACAATATCAGCTTATTCACCCATGCAGCACTGAGCAGCCATGCAAAGTGCTAGTTGACCACTGGGAGAAACTTAGGGTTCAGTGTCTTGCCCAAGGACACTTCAACACATACACAGGTATAGACCGGGATCGAAACCCCAACCACTCGATTGGAGGAGGACCCCGCTACCACCTGAGCCACTAAGTAACAACAGAATAGGTAGAAACCTCAACCAGAACCGAAGAAAGTGTTCAATGTGCCTCATAAACTGGTGTCAATTTAAGAAAAATATTTACTCAGAAATGGTTGGGTGTAGAAATGTAATGAGTTACTTTACGTACTTTAAAACGTACTTAAGTACAAGTAAAATTACAAATGACTGATTTAGAAATAGACAAAAAAAGGACCCATAAAAGCAACTCAATTACAGTAACGTGAGGCGTGGTCTTTAGTACTAATGAAACAAATATGTCATAAATAGTACTAGTAGAATATGTTACTAGTAGAAACTCAAAGCTTTACTAGTACTGTTAGTAACACAAAGGTGTCTACTAGTAGATGATTTCACTTTACTACTAATGTGCAAAAAACTTTAATAGTAAAACATTTTGTACACTCACTAGTAGTACTAGTAGACTGTTTTTAATCTACTAGTACAACTAGTTGAACCGAAAGATTCACTAGTAGTACTAGTAGACCTAATGAAATAAGAGGAATTAAAACCAAATCCAGCTCCGTGATTGGTTGTAAAATCTTCAAAAGCCATAACCAAGCCTTTTCCCCGCCCTCTATGAGCATACAAGCTTTACTTGTGACAGGTTTTGCTTCTCTAGTCCTAGTAGTGACACTTTTTACTTCACTAGTAAAGTGTACTTGCACACTGGTAAACCAAGATTGAGTACATGATGTACTACACATTTGAGAACTAGCAGCGCTTCACTATGGCTAATGTCACCAATATCAAAATTCTGCACAAAATGGCTTGCCGTACACAAACCACCAAGTGTTATGTAACAAGCTTTCTTTATGTTAGACATGACATAAATATCTGAAAGTAAAGTATGATCAGCTGTTTAAGAATCTGTGAGTTGTTGGTTTCAAGTTATCTATACTGTATACAGTATAACCCAATAATTGGAGAGAAATGTCCTATAAGAAATACCTAAAGATCTTAATTTGGTGAAGTTTTTTCCTCTTCAAATAAACTTACACGTGCACGTTTTTTCTGGTAAAGATTAAAAACTGATGACTCTTACCTACAAGTGCAGGAGACACTAAGTGGAAAGACAAAGATTTCATGTCATGGTTCAACCACCTGGTAAATCAGTGGTTTTAGCACATCCAGTACATAAATCCAAACTTAGTGGCAGATCCATGAACTGGAAGAGCTTTTAAAAATGTGAGGACAGTAGAGACCGCCCTTATTGTCAAATAAATCACCCCGCTGAAGACACGCACACGCATCCTTGTCAGCAGGAGCGCTCTATCACAGCCTCCAGCCCACACATGCAGCACGACTCCTTCGATGTTCATTAACGGCGTGGGCACAATAATTGTGTGCAGATTAGTCGCAACACAAAGCCAATTTAATTACTTTTATGGGGGTGCAGCATATTGGGAGCCTGGTGGGAACACTGTGGACATCGGTTTGTGGGAAGGCCATAAAACCATTAAGATTGCTAAGGAGAGTGCGCTTTAACCCCAAACCCATGCTAATGCTACACTCTTTGGTAGTGACTGCTGTCGAGCACCTACACACTGCTCGGTGCACAAAGTCAAAACTACCCCAGGGTGTGTTTTTTCATTCGAGAAAATATTCCTTGAGTGATACATTTTTCAGAGAATGGTGGCTTATCTGCTTAAACATGGCGACTGTGTATATAGGACTGGAAAAATGCCTTAAAGCAAGGCAGATAATAAAAGTATAAGCATGCTATTGTAAATTGCAAGAGGAATTGTGCAATGTGCCGACAGCCTTCCAAAACCTCAATACCAAGAGAAGAAAAAAAACTCAGCCATTCGCATGGTGCGACAAACGAGTGCAATAAAGCTCTGCTCTGTGAGCCTGGCAGAGCGGACATCAGTCATCCTTGATGGAATTAGACCAAGTTACCCACAATCCTTCTGCTTTGGGAAAACTACAGTAAAAAAAAAAGAAGGGGGCTCTATTGTATGTACAGTGGTAGCAGTAATACTTTTGCTCAATGTCAGTGTGTATGAATGAATATACAGAATTTACATAAAAGTAACACAATCCAGCTTTTATACACACACAGTATACGTAAAGAGATAGAGAGACATTTGAAAAGTTTTTATCAAATTGAGCTTTTTTTTGACACAAAAACCGTAAAATTGCAACAAATATTGAAAACTAAATATTATCCTTTACTTTTGCTGTGTTTTTGTTGTCGTTCAGTCTAAAGCAGGGGTGCCAAACTCATTTCAGTTCAGGGGCCAAATACAGACCAGTTTAATTGGGGGCCGAAGATTATAGGCCGTAAAATGAGGAATTTTACCATTCTTGTGCCCTAGTTTGCACTTCCACGTATAATAGTATCTCATGTATGTAAGAAACCAATAATATCCAAGCAATAAGTGACAGATATCAAAGCCATGATTTTGTTACCAATTTCTATTTCATTTGTGAAACTTTTGGCTAATAATTTGAGAAAGATTGTAGGATTTTGGAAAACTTCAGAGTATTTACAACAGTTTGAGATTAAAAATGACTGATATCATGTGATACAGGCGTGGGAAAATGTGCAGTTCCATTGAATTTGTGTATTCAGAGGTCGTGAAGTTGATGATTTAAATGACGAGTCATGTTTCTCCTGTAGTTTTTATTTTCTCCTGTGGGCCATTGTGGGAGCTTTACATGGCCAGATTTGGTCCCTGGGCCTTGAGTTTGACATATTTGGTCTATAGTCTGATCCAGTCTTTGAACAGAATTCACAGGTTCTCCCGGGGATGTGTACGTTTTCTACAAATACATTTGTTTCATTCCTTATGATAAAAAAAATGTGTTACTTTAACTGGAAATGAACTAATCCACTGTAGTGTTTCTATGTGTGAGCCTCTGGTCGTTAGCTTGTTGGTTAGCTGTGTGCTGGTGCCTGGGTCGAGCCTTGTATTAATGTCAGAGCAGCTCATTACAGCGCTGCTATGACAGACTGAGGCACATGAAGGTGAACTAAAGATAAAGGACTCCTTGCCTCCATGATATTTGCAGCCCATCACTCAAATGTGGGACTAAAATCAAACATATGCATGGCAGGAAGAGGGTCAATGAATTCCAAAGACCATGAGTCTAACATGCAAATGCAACAGACAGCCTTGGTGTGAGGTGAACCAATCAGACGAGATCATTGGACCAAAGTCACTGTCCAACACTTTCTTTTACGAGGACATTTACTTTATGGTTATTTATCTTCAGCTCAAATAAAGTCACCGTCCATAGATTTATTTCATATTTAATAATGTTTGTGATAAAGCTTGTGTTACGTCGTGGAGAGAAAAGAGCTTAGTTTAGTTGGTAACACTTTAAGTTTTATACATAAAGGCTGACATTACGCTGTCATTATTATGACACAACTCGTCATAAGCATGAATAAGATGTCATGAAGGCTGTCAGTAGGTGTTGTTCGTTACTCTAACCCCTCACCCTAACCAGGGTTGGGGTCAATTATAATTGTAATAGTGTAATTGATAATTAATTACAATTATGACATAATTATAATTGTAATTTTAAAAAGCTGTTGCAGTCATAATCATAATTATATTGTAATTGAGTTTATATAATTGACATTGTAATTGTAATTGCCATGAAAATTCCATAAAAACTGTCAATTATCTTTGTAATGTAACGCTAAACTGGGGATTCGAAGGGTATACTGACACCAAAAATATTAAAACCTCTATTTTCATTGATTAGGAAGCGTAACAACGTTAGGAAATAAATGAGATGATAGATATTTGTTTTTAGTGTATTTCACAGCTGATTTATGACCCGTTATCATGACAGATGCTAACAAAAAGCTAACACAGGAGAAAGGTCAACTTTCATTAGGTTATTTATTTCAGGATCAGCTGTTGCTCACAGTCCCCGCCCCTTTCCTGGAGCTAGAGGGAGATCTTTCTTAGTGTTTGGTCTGAAGGAGAAGAAGATGAAATTGATAACTTTTGTGCTTGAAAGGTAATTACTGCTGCTTGATTTACATTATGTTTGATTTGTAATTGTTACGCTAAAAATCTGTGGTGCATGTGTTGTTTGTGTGCGCGCAGCAGCCTCCGTGTGGGCTGCTGTAAGTGACACTGTGTTGCTGCTGCTGCTGCTGCTGAAGTGTGTGCACATAGAGAGAGAGAGAAGCACTGCAGTAATATGCTTTTAACAGAGCATGTTATATTACTGTGATGTTGCTGTCGGACTAACGTTAGCTTGTTAGCTCCTCTGAGAGAGGGACTTTGGAAAGTTTGGAGGCAGGGCAAGAGAGCAGCGGGGACGGAGGGGGGAAAGAGAGAGAGATCTGAAAGTTGCAGACTGCACCTTTAAGTAAAGTGTTACCACTTAGTTAAACTACTACTGTAAGTGGTGTAAAGTTGTTGTAGTACAAACTTGGTCGAGGAAACAAGGCTGAAAGCACGATAATTAAAAGCATATTATGTAACAACTAAATACTTTTCAAGCATGTTTGATCATGTTTGTTTGCACAAGATCCTAAAGTTAGTTAACATCAACTCCTTTAAGAATCAGAAGCACCTGCTGTAAATGTTTGTAGCTCTTATAATAGGTACAAATATAGAAAAGGCATATGCTGCTGAACAACAAACAGCCATCTGTTAAAAGTCTGAGTGCCAGATTGAGAATAAACTAGATGCTTAACACCCACAGAGAACGCATAAAGATGGTATTACCTAACACAAGTACCTTACATACAAACTTTTATCCATGTCAAAGATACTGTAAAACATCCCGGAGGCTAAAGGAGGAATTTACTTTGTTGTTATATAGCTACGCTAACACTATAAGGCTTGGATTTCATGGGAAAATGAATTGGGGGGAACAAAGAACAAGCAGACCGCGTCGGATGTAAACAATCGCTGCTGTAAGTCTGTCCAGATCTTTAATTGAGAGCACGCTGTGAAACAAAGGCAGAGGTGACCGATGCTCTCCTTTCCCACACTGCCTTGCTTTTGTTGTGTGTGAAGCTTCCTGGAATGCCAGTGAGTCCGTCAGTCCCCATCAAAAGACAAACATTTGGCTAACGCTGCCTAAAATCCAACCAAACGACTCACTTTTATGTAAAATAGTGCCTGAAAATGAAAGGCCAGAGCATGGATAATCAGGTTCATGAGTGTTCATCACTTTTATCAGTTCATTTATAGTTTAACCCAGAGAACCAAATGTTCCCATTGCAAGGCGATGACTGATTAACGTTACAATGAGAACAGCAATAAAACAAGTTTGTACAGAAACATACAAAAAGTCACCTGTGCTTCAAAAAAAAAAAAAATGACTCACACAGGAAGAAATAAAACAGCAAATAATATTTGTAGCAAAATATTACAAACAATCCACCATCAGTGAAATCAACACAAATACGTGTCAGGTAAAAACCAGCTTTAAGTGCTATAATCATAATACCTATTGTACCATAGACATTTAAAATTGATATGTAGTTACAAAGCTGGTTAAACAAATGAAAATTATATGTTATTTGAACAAGTTACAAAATGTGCTTCCTTATTTAGTGTGTTAGGAAGGACATGATAGCGTTTACAGTGAAAAATTAGCATAATTAGGTAAAGAAACTATTGTAAAACCATTATTTTTGTTTCTTAATTATTGTAAAACCAAGTACACTTGAGGTGCAGAGCAACAACGCAGAACTAAACTATACTGGATATGCAAAATGTTACGAGCTGTAAAAAAAAATGTAAAGGCATACACAATTTGTTCGATTCAAATAACCTCGTTTTTTTCGTAATGCACAAATGACCAAAAATGATGAGTTATTACCTGCGCATATACTCTAAAACCACATTATGACCTGTGAACAAAAAGGCATTTAAAAAAAAAAGGGAAATAACACAAATATGTTGGGGACAATGTCCATGAGATGGTGGGTGGGTCCATTATGAAGACTGAGACAGAAATCAGTTTGATGGATGGATGGATGAGTAGAGGAGGAGCTTTCAGGTGGGTGGGGTTAGTGATGGTTGTTACAGACGGTGTGAGGACTCCTGCATGCAGATGGTTCAACATTCAACAGTGAAGGGGTTTGTTAGCACGAGCGAAACCAGCCAAAAAATATCCTTTTGGGTTAAATCTGGATCATCAGTCTTGTTTATGTTGTTAGTGAGATTTAACAGCGTGCTCCGTGGTGTTCTGTGTTCACAGGTTACTGCTCGACCTTCTTCTCTGTCCGGCAGAAGCTTTGAGTCACATTTCAGACACTTACCCAGGGCTGCTCGAAGCTGTAGGTCCTTCTGCGATCATCGGGGTCGTCGGGGACATTCTGGGACTGCTGGAACTCTTGCCTGAGCCGCTGTATCCGGTCGTGGTTGCTTGGGGTTAGCCGGTTACTGGTGAAGGAAAAGAGAGAAAAGAAGGATGAGTATATGAGCGACTGTGATGGAGTGATGAGCACAGGCAGAAATAAATGGCCTCCAGGATTAAGTTTTTATTGCCCAGCGTGCATAAAACGTGAATTGATCAAGTTCACTGTTGAAAATGGCAAAGCAGCCCCAGATAAAAACGCAGGATGTGATAAGTGAGCAGAGAGGCCATAGTGGGCTTACAGCGAGGGCCAACAGCAATATGAATCAAACTAATGTGTCTCTGATGTATTATTCATAACAATGAACAAAGACAAGTGGTGAACGGTGAGCTGTAGGACAATAACTCCCCTCACAGCCTCAGCCATTCCCCTCGCGGCCTCCTATCATTCAGCCACCGCACTGCCATTGTCTGTTTAAGGCCCGCAGTGTTTATTTCCAACAATACGCCGGCAGTGTCTCATGGTACACAGAACAAATACAGACAGGCAGGGTCACTCATAACCTGCCCCTCACCTGTGGAAAGTGCTATGAACTATTGAAGGTTCTTCTTTCTAAACGTAGGAACTGGGACATGTTGTAAACTTACTTTTAGTGTCTTATTTGTTGATGTCTGTTGTGTTATGTCTTCTATCAACCTTGTGTATTAACCTTGCCTGCAAGATGGATTCTCCTGGTGTTCACAAACACCAGAATTCATCTTGTGTTGTTCCCGCCTTTGCATTTCAAATCCGAACCGAATCATGAGGTAGTGTTGTGGTTTAGGGCGGGATATCCGGGTGTGACGAAGGCAGAAGTGCCGAAGCAAAACTAGCGCATGCGCAGTTGCGGGGACAGGAATTAGCTGGGCTTCCGCTATTAGCATAGCTACGAATCAATATGACGCAGGAGGATGTCACTCAACGACATCAGGACCGCAGCATTACTATCACAAATGAAAGTTTTCACCAGCGGAGCCTTGTTGTTGTTGTAGCAGCGTCTCTGCGGCGCATGCCATTGACGACATCATCATTTGTTACCATGTGATTGGCTAAAACAAATCATGGTGGACAGGGGCTTCGCCCAATCAGCTTCAAGCATGCTGTTCATGTCCCTCCCTGGTTCTGAAAGGATTCGTCAGACAGAGACCCAGATTGATGTGGAGAACTCGTGGAGAACTGGAGTTAGAGGGAGGGCTACACATCAATCTGGCTCTTGCCAGGTTACTTGTATGTGTCCGAAATTAAGTGATGATGATGATGATGATTACATCATAACTCACACCGAATGGAATTCAGGCAACATCTGAATAAAACCTGCAACCGATTGTTTGTTGGTTCAATTCAGGTAAACTTGGTCATTTCTTGGTTTCATTTCTTCAAATGAAACCAAGAGAAACATTGTCCAATGCTTCTTCCTGTTGACCAGATTTATTGTTAAATGTTTGCCTTTAAAAAAAAAAAAAGCAAACCTCCACTAAGCTCCGAATCTCCTCTTTGCCAGGTAATAACAGTTATCTGGATCAGTGATCCTGATCATGGTACATTGATCATTCACACTTTAAAGCCTTGGAACAAAATTCTATCACCATTAATACTGATAAATACAGTAGGTACTGATGTATGGCCAACAGTATTGTTTTTGGGGAAAAATAACAATTAAAGTCACTATTTGGATCCAAATGAAACTTGGAACCAACCAAACATAACTAAGTCAAATTTAAAAAATATCAGTTCATTACACCCGAGATATACATTTTAGAAATTTCGCCAATTATGATAGATAGGGATTATTCCATTTAATGTAGTTATTTGTTGATCATGGCAATATTCAAAATCTTCCACATAGAAAAAGAAAACGCACACAATTCCAAAGCAACAAAGCAAAACAACTATCAACTGAAACATATTCCATGACTGAAAAGGAGCACGTATTACGACACAAATAAACATTTGAAACAGATGCTTTGTCCATTTACAGTCACTCTGTAATCAATACAGTATGACCATGATAGAAACCAGAAGTTTATTCTTTATCTAAATTAAGACTTATACAATATACTGTTCAAATATCTACCTATCAAGTTCATACCGTGCAACTATTCTTTCTTTAAACATTTTCCTAAACTGATCCAGAATCAATAAATTGATCCAGATCGTCGCCAATATTTAATGGGATCTTCCATGGCACAAGGTTTATCTTTGGTTAATATTTTGTCAAACTATGTTATGTACTTTTGACATAATTCCACTAATAGACAAACAAATCAATAAACACCCTTGAAAATATTACCCCTTTGGATGAGGGAAAAAGTCTCGAGCTAAAAAGTTTTCCAAAAATTCATCCTATCTTTGGTGTTTCGTATATTTTAGTTACCGTAATTTCAATTTCAAGCCAAAGAAGACAAAACTATGAAAGGTTTTGTGAGCAATTAATATGTTACGTGGTTCTCGTAGTGTGAAGTAAATAAAAGTTTTTTTCCCTTGAATGCTGCAGTAAATACAAATGAATGAAAATGTTAATATGGGCCCAATATCAAATTAAAAGCATTTCTTGATGATGCCACAAGATACTCCGACAAGTTCATTAAAATACCACATAAATGAATTTGAAAGGTGCTGCTTGTGACTTTTCTTGATTGGAGCCTTGACAAGTTTCTACAAGATTTCAAAGCTCCCAATAACTAGAAATACAGCACATGAATGTTAACTATTGCACTGGCTAAAAACATTTGGCTTTCAACAGAAGAAAGCAATTAACACGTTTCCAGTCAAACAGTGAGAAGGAGTGTATGAATAACAGGCAGGGGAAGGTTAACTCATCGTCTGACCTTTCAACTTTTGCCAAAAAAGTCTTATCTCTAAAATACAAAAGGTCAAACCTGGAACGCTTTCACACGCCGTAAGCTCAAATGTTGATTACTGTTGGGTTACAGTGAAGGATAATTTTAACAGACTTAGGGTGAAATGATGATCTTTTCCTTCTTGTGTCTTTAATTGGATTAGAATGGTTGTTTTGATAATATGATGAAATGTCAGCTCATCGCTTGTATTGTGTAGCAACGTTGTCATCTCATGTCTCATTCAGCAGTAAGTAAACACTAAACTTTATCATTATATATGTTAAAAAACTAGACTAGTAACTCTGTTTTAAGTCCGTCAGTGGTGACGCGCTTTGAGTGTGAGCTTGTGCACGCGAGGGGTCGAGAACGAACAGGGAGACGTGATTGGTTAAAAAAAACGAACTTTACAGCTGCTACAGGACATAAAGACAATTTCAACCAAAAACTTAAAAAGTGTATCTGGAGAAAATCACCTACCCTACCTTTAAGCCTTTCTACTGGCCAATTTTATTGTACATAACCTTGGGCCATGTTCACAAAAAAAGGACAAAGATCACCAAATTCACTTAAAAATGGCAATATATCACATATTTCTATTATTTCAAACAAAAATCATGTACAAATGGTAATAATACACCCGGAATATGCATGTTATGGCAGCAATATCATGCGTTTACAAGCTATTTTCCCCATACATGGTTGGTAAATGCTGTAGCAAAGAGATGGGAATGTCAAATCTCATGTTATTCTTGAAATGGAAATAGCTACATGACATATAGGCTAAACTCTCTCCTACACGTATGGAGACAATATTACACAGTTTCATGATATTTTTTACTGTAAAACAGGGGTCAGTAGCTGGTTTTCCATTACAGATTTTTGCAAAATAAAAGTGATATTTCTAAATGTCGACAAAGTATAATTATTCTTTAAAGGTGTTTCCATTGATGGTTGTTTTGGACAGGAGCCTCGTAACTCCCGTGAAATCTCATCCCACAAGACTTTGCCACAGGAAGACGGACGCTCCAAACCTCCTTAAAACACTCTGCATTCCTTTGTTGTTTCATGTCTAATGTGGCAGTAATCATTTTTAAATACAATACTTAGAAATGTCTCGGGTCTCCTCTTCTGTTGACACATATCGCGCCATGTTTTCTCGGAGAGAAGTGGTCATGTGACCATGTACGGCACGTTCTGTGACATGCATTTGCAGACAAAGTGTCTCCATAGCACATTTCAATATTGAAAGGTAAAAACTTTTTAGCTATACTTGAGTGTTTTTTCAAAATTCAGGTAGCCATAGTGCCATAATGGCAGATTTTAAAATGCAGCAGCCCCAGCAACTTAGCCAGCCATTAACTCCAGACACACAATGGAAAAGCCAAAGCCAGCCAGGCTAATGAAAGACCAGGAACTTGTCATAAGCAATCCTGCTAATCTCCATGACATGTAACAAAGCTGTGTGGCCTCTTTAGAGCTCAGCTGCTCCAGTGGGCGCTAAATGGGTGACCCTCTGGCTATGGGTCAATTCCTCAATGCCAGCTTCAATAGACAGGCCAGTATGTGTTAGTGGGCAATGTTAAGCAGATGTCTGAGAGAGGGGAAAGATATAATAAAGAAGAGTGGGAACTTAAGTAAGTGTTCGAAAGAACACATCGACTCAGAATGAATCTATATTTGTTCTCTCTGGTGAGATTCTGAACAATGCAGTAAAATGTTCATCAATCTTAAAGTGCATCTTTTCTTGTTGAATGTTACCCAAAAACTCAAAGAGAAAGAAAAAAATGAATGAAAGGTTTCCCTCTTTGGTGCTTTACTTTAATAAAACTCCTTAAAATCAATCAAAGAAAGGGCAGCAGTGCAACACAAAGCCTCTGTCCATAAGAAGCCAAGATGGGAAAGAACAGCAGGGTGAAATTTGCTCTCAGATGAGGTTCATCCTCTGAACAGACTCGCTCAATATCTGGTGCAGCAGTGTGAGGCTGAAAGGTCACGATGTGTGGCTTTGCTGAGGGAAGATTTGTCCCTCGGACTCAATAACAGCACCGTGCCTGTTGCTGACTGGGCTGCCAGCGAAGCTTTTTAGCCTGAGATGGACACTGACTTTCATGGTCCAGAGTGTGTCCTGAAAAGCTGAATGTTGTGCCTGAGAAGGAGGCTTTGTGATGATAGCATTGTATGCTAACTGGGTTTAACATTTCACTTTTGTTTTTCATACGGGTATTATCCTTTTGATGAGGTGATGTTTTAAAGCTTGACATACTATACAAGTATATTTGAATTTTGCTTTTTGCCAAGTTACAAAAGCCTCCACAACTTGTATCTCCAAAGAATGGTCTTTAAAATGTATATCTACATTTTAAAGTTTACTTGCTTGAAAGACGTGACATTTTTAATGGAGATCAGTGACATTCAGGTTTTAAATCAGAATTTTCGTTTAGCTTGGTTACTTTAACTGTTTTCCACTGATGAATGTGCTCTCTTTAGACATGGAAAAACATAATTTAAAAAAAGGGAAATTTAGGAAATAAACTATACTACAAAGTTTGCATTATCCAGTTAAAAATCCAAGGAACTAAAAAATGCCCATCATTGTAATGCTAATCCAACAATTCAGTATTTTTATTCAGAAAACAATATTTCTCTCTGTTGTTCAGATTAAAAACTAAAAACTAAAGGCATCATTGGGATGTAATATTTACTTCAGCAGATGAATGAAGAGCTGTTTATTTAGGCAAGAAACCCAAACTTTAGTGGATTTGTTACTGGATTACCATTCATGGCCAAATCCTCTGCTAATGTTGACATTTTTATCAGCGGTAACATTCATATTAGAATCCGAAAGAAAATACAGCATCTTTGCTTTGTAAATAAAAAGTAACAGATTCATCAGCATCTACAGAGACAAGGTGGCTTCCCTCATTAAATGGCTCTTTATTACAACATCGGCTATAAATGTAGTAAAATAAATGACCTCTGTGTTGCTACAATACGGTTTCTTCCAGTGCTCCAGAGCTAAAGTGTATTTAAAGTAGATCTGATTATAAACAAAACAAACACAGCTTCAAGTGCTTGACTTTTGCAGCATAGAAGTGAAAGAAGAGAAAGGGTGAATGCCAATCTAAGAGGATTTATTGGATTTGGCTTGTCATTTCCAAATCCCCTGTGACACTGACACTAGTTTCACAGATCCCAATCAAAGCATGCCAACAGCAAGAGTGAAAGCTCCCACGGAGCAATATACAGTAAGTGACAGAAGCAGCTGAAAGACAGAGGCCTAATCCTGCAGATCAGACATGAATGATCTATGTTCTTAGACACTGTATAGACCTACCACCAACCGGACAACTTTTATAACCGATAAGCTGAAATACTTGGCGCATTATTCGGATCATTGTGCTCTTGAGATGAATGCAGAGCTGGGATGGCCACACAGATCCCACTGCTAAAAAGAGTAACAGCTGGCCACGACTCCCTCCGCACCAGCTGGCCCACCAAAGTTCATCCGAGCAAGTACAGCATGGTGAAGAGCAAGAGGCCTCCCATGGTGGATTCAAGTGACTGTTGTCTCTGTTTTATGATGAGGGCCTTTGTGGTGAGTGGCTACAAGTGGGGTGACCTTGAGGATAACAAGAGCAGCACTGTCTGTCGATTCACACTTCAAAGCCTCTGATGAAAGCAGTACCCGAAGCTACAAACCCAGCCATGCTGTCTTTGAACACAGCCAGGCATGACTTTCCAGCATCTGAAACTGTTGGGTCTTCAATGGAGTCTGCTTCATTACGTTTCTTCATCCCAATGGGCACCAGTTTGCCCCGTAAGCAAATGAACAGTTGCCGATTCAGTAAATATTCACCTCGCTCTTAATAATCCTGGATTATATTTGATGATACCCTATCTATTTCATTTGCACACAACCCTTACTTCATAATAATCAAGTTTTTAATTAAAAGGCGCTCTCTTGATTAAACATTTAATTAGGCCCGGGTAGTCATGGGATTTCCATTTCTGATGTGACTGGTGTACTGACTAGCTCAGCAGCCTGTTAAATAAACATTTTCCACTAACCCATTTTACAGGGTAAGAACATGGTGTGTTGAGAATGCTTATCGTCCCCTGAATAGAGCAGTGGTAGTTATTTCTTGTAATGTTATCAGATGGATGAACTAGACTCGACTGCCTCTGAGAAAGAGCGAGCAGCTGGTCGAGTCTTTCTCTGCTGTGAAAAATGAACCCGAGATGCTGATGATGATAATCCAGGTCCATTGATCGAAGGCTCACAGCCATCGAGGAAGAGACGGATGTCCTTGCTAACGTGAGCTCACAGCTATTGCTCTATCTGGGAGCCGCTTTTAGGGCACATCCCTCTGATTGACTCAAGAAGACTGACCTTTCTTTGCACTCCGGTAAACAGTCTTTTGGTGTACGCTACTATGCTAATATTAGTTTTATATCTATCTAAAAAGACATTTTATGTGAAGCAAAGTCACAGAAATCACACTTTGATTGTGCAATTTTTTTTGCTTCCAAACTTTTCATAGCAAGGATGACAATGATAATATGGTGACCATACATAATTCAGGAATTCAAAGCTTATTTGAAAAAAATATATAGGCTGGGCTGAAATTTACAACAGGGGTCACCAACTTTTCTGAAACTGTGAAATACTTCATAGGTACTGTATAGTTCAAAGGGCTACCAGTTTGAAAAGAGCTTCTTAAATACTATATTATCACTTTAATTAGACACTAAAATAATAAAGAAGGCTAGCAGGCATTTAAAAAGGTAGGAAATGTTTAAGTATCAAAATGCAATACTTTATTTACTATATTTTATAGAAAATGCCCATGAAGCTACACTATTTTACTAGCAACAAAAAACGAATTTGAACTAAAACATGTAAAATTTGTAAAATTCACCTTGCGTTTAAAAAAATATTAATTTTATTTACATCATATTATTATATATAACATACCACAACCTATACACCAAATCTGCAGCATCATGCAAACATTTGTCACAATGTTTCAGTGAAAATAAATATTCAAAGATGGTTAATTAAGTACTAAAACTTTATCACATGCAACTTTACTAAATACTAACTACATCTGTATTTAATTATTTAGTATGAATCCTAGAAGGTAAATCAGATTCTAGATGGAGCTCATTGGTGACGAGAGCTACTGAGGGACCCTCACAAGGTGTTGGTGACCCCTGCTTTAATCTATGTCCTATAGAGCTGCCATTTTTGCAGGTTCTCCATGCGCCAACTTACATGAGAGACTTGGAATGACCAGGCGACCAGGCTTTTTCTAAAGTTGCATTATGACACCTTAATCAGCTTCATAATATTAGTATCCTTAATTTAAAGCTGCTGGAAACCAATAAAGCCGTAAAGTAGGCCTCATTTATCAATAAATTGAAGATCATGTTCTTCGAAAAAAGATGTAAGAGGTTGAATTTGTAGCTCGAAGTGTGATTAAATCTAAGGGTGTCAAACTCATTTCAGTTCAGGGGCCAAATACGAACCAGTTCGATCACAAGTTGTTTTAGGTGTTTTAGGTAAGAATACAAACAATTTCAACATTAATGTGCCCAAGTTTGCAGTTCCAGTTGTGAGTTAAACAAAGTATGGAAGACGTCAACAATATCTAACCAATAAGACATACATTTCTTTGATTTATTTATTTTTGATCAATTTTTATTTAATTTGGGAAGATTTTGTGGAATAATTTAAAACAAAAAATGCTTATTCAAACAACAATTTACAACTGAATTATTTGGTAATTCAAACAATGATTCATGTTTTCTTTGTCATTTTTGAATCGGATGCTCTGAAGAGCCAGATTTGGCCCCCGGGTCTCAAGTTTGACACACGTGATCTAGACCATAAACACTCAGTTTATTTTATTTTGTTTCAGGCATTGCATTGTGGGATGTGGAGTCCCATAAACAGATGCATAGAAGTGTTTTTCCTTCATTCTGCACCAAACAAGGACTAGTTTATTCCCTGTGATATGATCTCACTCCACGAGTCATTGAATTTTGGCCAGATTCTGATTTTTCCATGTAAACCTCAAAATAAACATTCACCATTGTTTGGCCACAACTGTGGCAGAGTTTTTGGGGCAAACACAAGAAATCATGTAAGAATGAAGTAATGATCTTTGATTTATAGATCTGAGGCCTACACTATGTCTTTATCTGATAATATTATCATATCCAGCAGCGTTTACCAGGAAATTCAGATTAACTTTAAAAACTCTAAAAAGAAAGACGTGGGCTTTATGTTGAGGAGGTGACGACATCTAAAACAGACGGGACAGCAGACGTCCAGATCACCCCTGGATTAGCGTGTTCACTTTGTACTATTTAGCTTCTGATTGGGGTAATCCTACTTTTACCTTGGATTACATGGACTTAACCCCTGCGTCACAGACAGAGCCAAATTGATCCAAAAAAAAATGTGGCAATTAGGAGTCGATCAATACAGCATCTCCACCCTTAGCATCGCATTAACTCACGCCTATTGGGTTAAGTGAGACTAAAGTGGAGCTGCTTGTTGATAAACGGCACCAACAAATCAGCAGTTTAAAGGAAGACTTTAGCTTTCCATGAGAGTCGCTATGGCGATGTGGGAATTTGAAAGGCTAATGGATGTAACCAACACTGTAACACAGGCAGAATCAGTCACCACCTGCATGTTCAAGGACTGACTCTGATTAAACCCTCACTGACGCCACATAGCACAGTGTCGACACTACTTTGGGACCAAGTGGGTGTTTCTGATGATTGGAGACGAAATATGGCTTTTCCAGAGACTTTCAGCTTTTGGACGAGCAGTTGCTGAGCAGAGTTAATATCAGATCAATAAGAAAACAGGAGACAGGCTGCCCACTCTGACTTTTGCTTTTTGCAATATTCGTTGAACCTCTCGCAGCAGCTGTATGTCAAAACTCTGTTATTAAAGGACACCACTCATCCACCTCGGAACACAAAATTAATCTCTATGCAGATTATATTTTACTGTTTTTGGAAAACCCCAATCCTCATTAGAAGACGTGCTTAATCTCATTAGCAGCTTCTCAAAACTATCACACTAGTCCATTATTACCTGGTCAAAATCATCAATTCTCAACTTAACAAAAAAAATCATAGAATCCCACGGGCCAGAACCCACACTATCCTTCCCCCACAAATACAATTAAATATGAGTATACCATCAAACTTAAATGAACTAATTAAACTAAACCTTGATCCACTGTTGGATAAAATCACAGAAGATCTGCAGAGGTGGAATAATCTACCTAAAAACTCCGACCCTGACTCCCTCTTTCCTGTTCCCTTCCCCTTTATTTATTTTATTTTTAATTAAAACATTTTTTCTTGTCCTGTCTTGTACTGTCCTGTTAAGTTCAGAGAGTGTTTAAGAAGTGTAGTCCACATGTTTACACGTTTCATGAAACGTTAGTTAGTTAGATGTGTAGAAGAGGTAAAGCCACAGATTTGTTTGCTTTATTGCTGTAATCGGTGCTTTTAAATGTATATTCTACATTTATTTAAAGTTTAAATAAGTTGAGTATGAAACAAATTGATTCATTGTTTGTGTTCATTGAAAAATACATGACAAGAGGGCCTTGAAAAAATAATCGCACATTAAATCGCAATCGCAATATTGAGGGGAAAAAAAACGCAAATAGATTGTTTTCCAAAATCGTTCAGCCCTACTGTCGTGAAAAGATTGCACTACGTATAGTGTTGACCTTCGACAGCATGTGCAGATAAAAAAGAAAACAGGAGAAATAAAAGCATAATATTTTCCTACTCAATGTCAACATTTCAAATCTAAACTCCATCTTTTCCCTCCAAACCTATATTTTAAATAAATTGTGTCCAACCTCGTTCAGGTTTTTCCCTGCATTCATTTCGACACTCAACATTCCCACCACGTGCCAGTATCTTTACAAGACAGATAGTAAACACTGGAATCCACCAGAGGAGTGGATTTAATTAATTACTTTCTCCTTTCCGTAGAGCATCTCACATTTGTTTATGCCCACTGCTGATCAGAAATGTCATGGAAGCTAATACAATATTTGACTGATATTAATGCAGATGGACGCCTGGATATTTTACAGTGTGGTAAAAAAAAAATAAAAAAAATACTCTTCAATTTGGAGCTGTGGTGCTACTGGAGGACATAATGGTGCAGCGCACAGGGGAAATGCATGCTTTTAATTCACAAGCCAATTTCATGCTTGCATACGTCCACGTGTCGATGGAGTCCCATTCAGGTACAAATAAATTGAACTGCTTCCTAGGCTTCTCTAACACTGTCCTACACCTAATGAAGGTGTGGAACTGGAAAACCTAAGAGAGCCATTTGGGTTTTATAACCCAACTCCCAGTGGACTGTAAAGTTAATGTAAAACTGTTAGCCTGTCTGCAAATGACATTCAACAATTTCATGTTAATGATTTATTTCTCATTTAGATTAAACTTCACAGCGTGGTTTAAATTGTGGTCAAACTAAATCTCAGGGGTGTTTTCTGTTACTCTACATTAACAGTGCTGTACTCAACACCTGATTGGTTTATAATCAGATTCCTATTTTATTATTGCAATAATATCACTTTAAACAGCCACTTGTAAAGCCATACACAGACCTATAAGGAATACATAAGGTTGTAAATTACAGTGCCCTCTATAGTAGTCTTTGATTAATGTGAGGGATTAGCACTGTATAAAACAAAACATGGGAACATTATCATGAGTAATACATGCCTTTAAGAACAGCATTAGTTTAAAATGAAACTCGTCTGACCCGCAAAATGTTTTTCTTCTTTAGACTATTTTTCATGTACCGTAATTTGCAGACGTGAAAGTAATGGATTACAAGTACTCACGTTACTGTAATTGAGTTGATTTTATAGGTAATTGTACTTTTTTTTGTATATTCCTATATCAGTAAAGTTACTTGTACTTCAGTACATTTTAAAAGAAGTAATTAGTTACATTTCTACACCCAAACGTTACTGAGTAAATATTATTTTTGTTCTGAAATGATCAACGAACATTGTGAAACTACAAAAAATTAAATATTCAGACAACAACCAAATGCATTTTTTGCAATTTTATGTATGACTTACTTGTACTTGTACAATTTCAATCAAGTAACAGTACTTCTACTTGAGTAGGATTTATCAGTACTCTTTACAACTCTGGTAATTTGCTCATAAGAGATGATGTGTAGAGGTTTCAATTGAAGTTGTCTCTTAACATTGTCTGCATTGGCATTAACCTGCAAGCCCACCTCTGGTCTTAAAGGTCCCATATCATGCTATTTTTCACCCATCTCCATTTGTTCTAAGAACTCTAAAAACATAGTATTTGAGGTTTATTTTCCCAAACTCACCTGTTTTCCAGAGTTTTAGCCTCTGAAAAGTCACTTTCTGAGCAACTCTACAAACAGGCTGATTTGTGGCCTACTTATGCATATTCATGAGTGGGCGTGTCTATAGACGGGACACCGACTTCCTCCTCCCCGCACGGTGACGCAGGGCCAGAGGACGGCCCGCCCTCCTCCCACCCACTCTGTAGCTGAGCTCATGCTGCTTTATAAACACGAGACAGAGCGTGGGGGCGGGGCGTTCACCGGTACATACATACACTGTAGAAAATACATACATAGCACTGTGCGAAGGACGCTCAAAATGTTCACCTTCGTGGGCGTGTCTGTTTACATGTCAATCACGGCAGAGAGCTTCCTGGAGGCGCGGCTTCTCCAGCTCAGTGCTGCGTCAAATTTGTCATCAAAGTGGGAACGAGTCATCAAATTGGAGCGAGGTGTTTGGGCTCACCCTGCAGTAAGAAAGGAGCAAATCACCCTCTAACTAACCATTGAGGGAATCAATGAAAAAAACCCTTTGGCCATGTGTATGAAGCTCACATAGCCCTTTATGATGTTTAAAGCACAGAAAAGTTGATTTAGCGTAACATGGGCCTTTTAAGTAAGTTAATGTTGAGCTTAAGATAAACAACCTAAACTTACATCAACACTCTTTAAATACAACCTGTTTAAATGTTAGGAACCGGGTTATACATCGCCAACTTACTATTTTTGTTGCAGTTTTTGTCAAAAATAAAAACATCCTGTTGAAAACCCAAAGGCTAAATTGATTTGAAATGTAGTCTTATATATATATATATATATATATATATATAAAAAAAAACACCAAAATGGTTTCAAAGACTGAAATTGATGAGAACTAAGATGTTTTTTTTTTTTTTTGGAAGTAAGAGAAAGTTTGCGTCAAAAAGCAGGAATAAGCCTACACATGCTAATCTTCAGTTGGTATTTACAAAAAGCCCTAAAGTACCAACCACTACAATAATAGAAAGCTGCCTCAGCATATTCTCTTATCATTTTTGGGCGATAAAAACCCATCCGTGTTTCAATTCCAACACCGTACCTTCCAACAAGATAAATATGGAAGTGGATATCTAATCTCCTTCTCATTAACATTCTCTAGTTTCTAATCAAACACACCAATCCGAGTTGCTTGCATGCTTTGATGTTACAATTACAAAGCGCTGTCTTATCTAATCTTCCAGACAATCATTGGGATAATTTTTACTCGGATGTAGAAAGTGATATTAAGAAAAGAAAAATCAGCGTATGTAAAATGAGACTTATTCTCCACACTACTTGCACTGGTCAGAATGTGAAGACACACTCTCTAATGCTCTTTTACTTCCTGTCTCAGACTTTACGTCTCCAACTAAAAATTCCTATCCACTCTTTTGCCGCCTGTATTGCATTGTTGCTTTCTGCTCCTCGCGCTGACACGAGGCAGAGCAGGAGATAGTATACATCAAACCGCACCATTCCATCAGTCAGTGGACAGATCTGCGCTGCCAGATAGGCCACTTATTGTAATATATCTGAGCTTCACATTGCTGTTATGATCCCACCAATCAAAACTAATGCTTTCAGCCCGCTCCTTTTTGTAATTCACAGGCAATCGCCATGATTCAGCACATTCAGCCACCTGGGGAAAAAACAGTAACCAGGCAACGAGGTTTCAGGAAAAAAAAGAAAGGGTCTTCTGAGTTAATGGCGTTAAGGTTTCCAACATGGCATCTTACTAATTATTCTGTTCTGTGTCAAACATGGCCATAAAGTAGAGTCTTCGAGGCCATTAACTAGTGCTTTAATATCTCTGCTGCCCTGCATGTGCCTGTCAGAGCCAGAGCTGTGTTTTTCTACAGGTTTGTGCAAATGACTGGCTGAGTCTGAGGAGGCAAAGTGTGAGATGAAAGTGTGAGGGGAAGAGGAGAGGATTTTCAAACCGTCAGTGTGAGTATGGTGTCTTATCAGCAGTGGATTAGGGAGACATTAAAGAGTCCAACTTGCTTTTTTACATTTTTATGAGG